>NC_048574.1:50305979-50613976 GCF_013265735.2 Oncorhynchus mykiss
TTGCAGCCTTATTCTAAAAATGGATTGAATAGTTTTTTTCCCCTCATCAATCTACACATAGTACCCCATAATGATACAGCAGAACCAGTTTTTGATATTTTGGCAAATGTATAAATAATAAACTGATAACACATTTCTATAAATATTCAGACCTTTTACTCAGTACTTTGTTGAAGCACCTTTGGCAGCGATTACAGCCTCGAGTCGTCTTTGGTATGACTCTACAAGCTTGGCACGCCTGTTTTTGGGGAGTTTCTCTACGATTCTTCTTTGCTGAACCTCTCAATTACTCTTCACTGCCACTCCTGCGTTGTCTTAGCTGTGGACTTAGGGTCGTTGTCCTGTTGGAAGGTGAACCTTTGGAGCAGGTTTTCATCAAGGATCTCTCTGTACTTTGCTCTTTATCTTTCCCTCAATCCTGACTAGTCTCCCAGTCCCTGCTGCTGAAAAACATCCCCACAGCATGATGCTGCCACCACCATGCTTCACCGTAGGGATGGTGCCAGGTTTCCTCCAGACACGACTTTGGCATTCAGGCCAAAGAGTTCAATCTTGGTTTTCATCAGCCTTTTTGGCAAACTCCAAGCGGGTTGTCATGTGCCTTTTACTGAGGAGTGGCTTCCTTCTGGCCACTCTACCATGAAGGCCTGATTGGTGGAGTGCTGCAGAGATGGTTGTCTTTCTGGAAGGTTTTCCCATCTCCAAGGAGGAACTCTGGAGCTCTATCAGAGTGATCAGGTTCTTGATAACCTTGCAGCCCATGGCCCTTCGCCCCCGATTTCTCAGTTTGTATGGGCGGACAGCTCTAGGAAGAGTCTTGGTGGTTCCAAACTTCTTCCATTTAAGAATGATGGAGGCCACTGTGTTCATGGGGACCTTCAATGCTGCAGAAATGTTTTGTTACCCTTCCCCAGAGCTGTGCCTCGGCGCAATCCTGCTTCGGATCTCTATTCCTTTGACCTTGTGGTTTTTACACTGTCAACTGTGGGACTTGATATAGGTCGAAGGAAAACATTTTGAATCTCATAGCAAAGGGTCTGAATACATTTTCAGTCACCTTGTCTGAAGGACAAGTGGATAAAAAGGTTAATGTCAAGCCCTACATGTTTATTTTTTAAATTCTCATGGAATGTAGGCCTACATTGAACACCACACATTTGCTGCCTGAATGATAGAACATTTATTAACATGTTAAAATGTTATGGTGGTAGGCCACTCTGGTTAAAACTGTTACTTAAAGCGTGTACAGTCTGTGTTCACAGTAAACGCTCACCTGAAGTTGCACAGAATTTTCTCAATGTTCAGGTTTGCGCTCAGCAGACCTGGAATTTGCTCACTGACAGATTTTTTGTTTTTGAGGGAACATTGGTTGGGGGTACTCGAGGACCAGGGTTGAGAAACACTGAGCTAGATCAACAGTGCATGTGGAGGATGCCTAATGTAGATGGAGAAAGAAATGCATTGCTTTACAATGACCATTAGGGTGTACCATTTCCAAGCCTATTTAGCCATACTCTATGAATATGACCATAGCACATGATTTATGGCCTTTGTATGGCATTGCCAGCAGTAAGATTTGAGTTTGATTTGAGCAGTAAGCTTTCAAATGATATGTCTCTTTCTGTTTTTCGGACAAAAAATGTGTGTGGTGGGGTGTCCCCCAAAGTCGTTGGACCCGGTACTTGCTTTAACAACCACTCGAGTTTAACAGGTTAACTAACTCATCAATTTACTTTTTGAAAGATGGCTTTTCGTCAATTCAGACACCCAGATATTTAGACGCGGGGACACAATCAATGTATGCACCGTCCAATGTTCTTATTCATAAATCGCCAGATACATTTTTAAGCGTTTTTTGGAAAATAACATATGCTTAGTTTTACCTGTATTAAGTACCAATTTTGGTTCAACAAAGTCTTTCTGCAAGGCAAAAAAGGCAGATTGTAGTTCTGAAAGAGCCTTGTCAACGAAAGGGGCAACAAAATACACAACCATATCGTACGCATACAATTGGAGGCCACAATTTCTTACGGATGTTGTTTATATAGATAGTAAAAAAATACAGGGCCCAAATTCTGCCCTTGGGGGACACCTGACAGCACCATCAGAATAAACACGTTGTCTTTAATGTCAGGTAGTTTTCAAACCAATTGCAGGTAGCCTGACCCAGGCCAATTTCAGACCGTCTACGAATTAATAAGGAATGGTCAACAGTGTCGAAAGCCATCAACAGGTCTATGAAAAGGGCAGCACAATGCTGTCTCTTGTCCATGCAATTTACTATGTCATTTATCACCAAAGAAGCAGCAGATGTAGTGACTTCGCCTGAAACCAGACCGATGGACACATTTGAAGCTAGAAAATATCTAATTTGAGTGAGATCGGGCAGTAAATATTCTTGTCAGAGCTGTCACCACCTTTGTGAAGAGGGGGCACATGCTTCCAGACCCGGCAGATAGCACCCGAGATAATTGTCAGCTTAAAAATATATATAAATGATTCCCCAATTAGAGTATCAGAAAGCTGCAGCAAGAAAGGATCAAGCAAATCAGCCCCAGTGAGGTAAATCCCCACAACAGAAAAATGCTAATTTTCGCTTTTGGCAACATCTATAACCAAAAACAAAAAAATACATTTGGGGATAGGGATATTTAGAGAACGTGATGCCACAAGTTTATTTCAAATATATAGCCACCCCTCCTCCTGTTTGTTCTGTCACACCTGAAGATGTTGTAATTAGCACTGTCAATATCCTTATGCGGGATCGAGACATTTAGCCACGTCTCTGAGAACCAAAATATCCCGGCTCATGTCATGCACCCAGATATTAAGAAGGTCCAGACGTTGCATGCTGAAATGTAACCAGGGTTCTAAAGTGCGACAAAATATTTAGCTGTGTGACCAGCAGTTTTATTTTGGGAGTGCTATGCGACTATGAAAAATATCTTGCATATAATAGTTGTACTAATAATCAGGCTTCGCTGTACCATTGTTTCCAAGTGCCCTAGAGAAACAAGCCAGTGCAGATTCATTAAGGTCATGGTTGCACCATTACTATAGCGAAACTGGATTGTTTCTATCTCAACCAGGTCAAAGATCTAAATCATATTACTGGCACAATATTTGTATCTTCCTATATCGCATCGCCAGGACCACCTTTTACATTCGTAAGCCATGTCGTAAACGGTTCTAAAACTACTTGCACATTGACGTCGTAAACCATCTGCCCTGTACCTAACCCAGCCTTATAGAACACTACATTATCCAAGCTGCTTTGTAACTAACCCAGCCTTATAGAACACTACATTATCCAAGCTGCTTTGTAACTAACCCAGCCTTATAGAACACTACATTATCCAAGCTGCTTTGTAACTAACCCAGCCCTCTAAAACACTACATCCATCCAAGCTGCCCTGTACTTAACCCCACCTTCTACTCTGTCTCCCCCTGCAGGTCGAGCGGCAGCACGGCGGTGGACTGGGCCAAGATGGCGGAGCAGTGGCTCCAGGACAAGGAGGCGGAGAGGAAGAAGCAGAAGACCCCCAGGATGACCCCACGGCCTTCCCCCAGCCCCATGATCGAGAGCACCCCAATGTCCATCGCTGGAGACGCAACACCCCTTCTGGATGAGATGGACCGATAGAACGGGCTGGTGGGGGGGCACTGTATCCCCCCCCTTATCCCACTCCTTCCGAATATACCACTCACTCTGATCAACTCATCCATCCGTACGCCTGCCTGCCCCCTCAAAATTGACCCGTTCCTTTCAGATTCAGAGCCTCCTTAGCTTCCTCTCCTCCTATCCCACTAGCTAACCCTCCTTACCCACTTCTTGTGTCCCATCGGAATCCGTTTCTAGCTACTGTGTATCTAGCCATGATTGTCTCCCGGCACATCTCTTCTTCAGTCTATCACTCACTCTTTCCTCCCTCTTTTTTTGCCAGCCACATCATCCAGTATTTTATTTAGTAAGGATATTACCACTGTCAGGCAGGCAGAGTGTCGACACCAAACACTTGAAATAAACTGCTGACAGATGGAGTTATAGGACATGGACCTAATGGAGAAATTGTTTGTTGTCAGACAACCTTTCTCCTTTTCTTTTCCTTTTAATAACATGCGATAGGGTATGCTGTGCTTCCTTTTTTTCTCTTTGATTTTTAAGCAAAATATTTTTCAACGTTTAGGGGATGGTGACGAAAGGGTCCGATCGGTTGGCGGGTTGTTGTGTAACGTTCCTTTGGCTGTGTAGACCCGCCCCTTGCCACCCTGGTTATCAGTGGGTTGTGGCGAGAGGCAGCCGAACTAGCATTTCGAGGGGCCAGTCAGGAAGCTTGTCTGCGTTTTTGTATTGATGCATCGGAACTAATAAAGACGCTGTTTTCAGTATGAACCCTAACTCTGGACTGTTCACATTGTCTGTCAAACCTATGCTTATGCATATGAGTCTGGTATTGATCCCCCCAAAAATGTGCTATTGAATATTAAGAGCTCTGTCCTTATTTCAACTAATATGTGGTGAATTAAACCTTGTGATGATGGGAATGATTGAAACATGAGATTTATCCTTGTACTCTTCCATACAAACCCTACTGGTTAGTCATTGTTGCATTCATTGTACCAACCCAGACTTGAATGGTTTGTTTTAACACAGACTGACGGACACAGGGATATGTGGATGTAACATGGTTTACTAGTATGTCTCTCTTTTGATCTGTCTCTTTGGGAGACCAGAGAGAGAGCTACTAGGCTTTGTTCTTGTTTCTTATTCTAACCATGAAAATAGTACTAATGGTAACCATGGTAACTGATACCATGACAACACCACAAACTAAAGGAAGTAATGATTGACAGGAGCTGACAAGACAGTAGACTGTTGGGTTGGGACTAGGTTTTACCTTTGAACTTTTTGTTTTGCTGTGAACTTTTTTAGATCTTGATTGCTTCAAATACTTTATCGTTGCCTTTAAATCATCATATGAGCATTTAAGCCTCTTTTGGGTATTCGGGCGTTTACATCTATCCCTTTTTCATATAGTCCCTAGCCACTTCCCCCAACTCCTGCACCCTTAAAATCCACTCTTTGAAGCATGTCTACAATTCATCTTCTTAAAATCAGAACTTAAACCCTAACCTTAACCGTACTGCTAACCTTATAATTAAGCATAACCTTAAATTAAGACCCCAAATATTTGTTTTTAAGACATAGCCAATGTTGACTTTGTGGCTGTGGTAACTAGTGACAACCTGCGTGTTGTTGCTTTCATCTTCGCCGTCATTGTTTTGGTCATTGGACTATTGGCTGTAGTCATTATCCAATCGCGTCGTAGCACTGCTCATACTACAAGACGCACGTCCAGAATTTTGCACGCAATAAAATTATCATGACGTCCGACGGGTCTGGAGAACGGAATAGCCATCAACTGGGCCTCCTTCATTCATCTGGGACGACAACGAGGCGCAATAGTTTCGTGTATGCCTTGCATAAGTGACACAAAAACACATCTATTGCATTCTGGGGATGTTTTTTTGTTGACTATTTGCTCTGTCTGTATACAGTTGATTGAGTCGCTGATATATTGTACAGTTGTGGGCTTCATTTGTGGATGTGCGATGTTATACAAGGATTACTCCTAGGATCAAAGCATGTTCCACGGAGAATCCTCATTTTTATAATTGCTCAGGCTAATAATTGCAAATGAGGTCTAGTTCTCAATCAAACTGACGGGGAAAACAATGGCTTAGTCCAGGAGTATAGGTTTTATCTATAGGGCTGGGAAACTGGTCCCACGTTTCTATTTGCAATATTACTTGCTGTACCATCAGTAAGCCTGTGGTTGTTGACAGTGGGAGGAGAGAAAGGTGGGATTTTGTCTCTGGTATTAATTACACTGCTGATAACCTTTTCAAACCCTTTTAATACAGTATTTGTATTAAAACTGGGAGCCCCTCCCCCCAGTGTGTGTGTGTTATGCACACACAGTGTTGTTCAACACACACACATTTATTTGATTCTGTGTGTACAGTGGCGAAAGTGTACAGCCCCACATTTTTACCAAAACATTTTGGGGGGGGTTGCCTGTCATTTTGGCATTAATATGTGTCACACATCAGTTTGCAAACAATGTAAAAAAATATATATAATAATAATAGTTAATAAAGCTGCATACAAATATGGTCTCTTTTTTTGCTTTCATGAGTAAGGCAGCTCCAAAATGCAGGTGTTTCAGCCTAGCTCAGTGCTTTCTGTGGTGGTTGGACAGCCAGCGGAAAATACGGAGCGTAGGGCTTGGTAATGTTTTCTTGGCTCAGTGTTCTGTCACTCATGGGGACACTACGTCACCGCCAAATCTAAGGGAACAGCTCGAACATTCAAGCCCCTTGGTGCTGCCATAAAGTTACAGAAGTGCCCATCCAAGAAAGCTCAAGGTCATTGGATCACTGCATATTGGCTATGCTTGAATTGCCCTGCCAATGTTCTTCTCAGACCATTATGAAATTATATTTTACAATGTTACAATGTACAGTGGGGAGAACAAGTATTTGATACAATGTGGATTTTGCAGGTTTTCCTACTTACAAAGCATGTAGAGGTCTGTAATTTTTATCATAGGTACACTTCAACTGTGAAAGACGGAATCTAAAACAAAAATCTAGAAAATCCCATTGTATGATTTTTAAGTAATTAATTAGCATTTTATTGCATGACATAAGTATTTGATCACCTACCAACCAGTAAGAATTCTGGCTCTCACAGACCTGTTAGTTTTTCTTTAAGAAGTCCTCCTGTTCTCCACTCATTACCTGTGTTAACTGCACCTGTTTGAACTTGTTACCTGTATAAAAGACAACTGTCCACACACTCAATCAAACAGACTCCAACCTCTCCACAATGGCCAAGACCAGAGAGCTGTGTAAGGACATCAGGGATAATATTGTAGACCTGCACAAGGCTGGGATGGGCTACAGGACAATAGGCAAGCAGCTTGGTGAGAAGGCAACAACTGTTGGCGCAATTATTAGAAAATGGAAGAAGTTCAAGATGACGGTCAATCACCCGCGGTCTGGGGCTACATGCAATATCCCACCTCGTGGGATATCGATGATCATGAGGGATCAGGCCAGAACTACACGGCAGGACCTGGTCAATGACCTGAAGAGAGCTGGGACCACAGTCTCAAAGAAAACCATTAGTAACACACTACGCCGCCATGGATTAAAATCCTACAGCGCACGCAAGGTCCCCCTGCTCAAGCCAGCGCATGTCCAGGCCCGTCTGAAGTTTGCCAATGACCATCTGGATGATCCAGAGGAGGAATAGGAGAAGGTCATGTCGTCTGATGAGACAAAAATCAAGCTTTTTGGTCTAAACTCCACTCGCCGTGTTTGGAGGAAGAAGAAGGATGAGTACAATCCCAAGAACACCATCCCAACCGTGAAGCATGGAGGTGGAAACATCATTCTTTGAGGATGCTTTTCTGCAAAGGTGACAGGATGACTGCACCGTATTGAAGGGAGGATGGATGGGGCCATGTATCGCAAGATCTTGGCCAACAACCTCCTTCCCTCAGTAAGAGCATTGAAGATGGGTCGTGGCTGGGTCTTCCAGCATGACAATGACCCGAAACACACAGCCAGGGCAACTAAGGAGTGGCTCCGTAAGAAGCATCTCAAGGTCCTGGAGTGGCCTAGCCAGTCTCCAGACCTGAACCCAATAGAAAATCTTTGGAGGGAGCTGAAAGTCCGTATTGCCCAGCGACAGCCCCGAAACTTGAAGGATCTGGAGAAGGTCTGTATGGAGGAGTGGACCAAAATCCCTGCTGCAGTGTGTGCAAACCTGGTCAACAACTACAGGAAACGTATGATCTCTGTAATTGCAAACAAAGGTTTCTGTACCAAATATTAAGTTCTGCTTTTCTGATGTATCAAATACTTATGTCATGCAATAAAATGCACATTAATTACTTAAAAATCATACAATGGGATTTTCTGGATTTTTGTTTTAGATTCCGTCTCTCACAGTTGAAGTGTACCTATGATAAACATTACAGACGTGCTGTAACGTGCTTTGTAAGTAGGAAAATCGGCAGTGTATCAAATACTTGTTCTCCCCACTGTATATGATCACACTGGTAGTAGATCTTTTGTTTTGTGGATAGGACGTCAAATCACGTTATGTCTACAGTAGCTCTCATTGGACTGATCATGTCAACATCATACTTTCAAAATCTTAGCTAGCAGTCCTGAATCAAGTTGACAATCTACTGGCAACCCCTTTTTAATTCTTGCCATAATAAGAGAAATAATGAAGAGAAATGATAGATAAAACATATCGGTGCTCATCGGCCGTTGGACATAAACATTACACCACAAGTTGGAAATGGCTAATTCAACAATGAGTGGTTTCAAATGAGTCAGTGGCTAACTGCAAGCATTGCATAGCAATCACTAGCCTGCTATTCAGTGGAGTGGCTGTGTGGTTCCAAATCTGGGTTTTTGGGGTCTCTTTTCCAAGCTTAAAAATTAAAAACATTCAACATTGGCCATGCTGTCAATCCAGCATGATTTCTGCCTCGCTCAGAACTGGGAAATCTGACTTCAGTGAGTTCAAGACAACTGGGAACTCGAGGAAAAAACTACCTCTGACTGGGAAAATACATTTTGAAGTCAGGAGCTCTGACCTTTTTCTAGAACTATGACCTGAAGATCACTGACTGATCACTGTCATTATGATTCGACCTTGGGTTATTTTCACAAGTTTCTAGTTGTCTTGAAAACACCATAAATCCAGAAAACGCCAGACTTTGATGACAAAATTTGCCCACGAAGGATCTCCACACCACCTTCCTGTTCAAGTGAGCACAGCACAACAAGGTGAGTCCAAAAATGTCTTGTATGCTGCTGCATAAATTAAGTAATATGCCAGGGAGATATGTATACTGTAGCTAAGAAAGTAATACTAAGTGTATGTTGGGATACTAACAGCTTACTACACATGTGCCTCACCCTAATAATTTGGTATATTTTCCCTTCTTAATTTCGCCTACTATTCTGACTTGGTGGTGCATATGTAGCCTATAACCTGTTTAGGGAAATACATTCATTGAATACTGTAAGAGCTTTCATTGTCTGCTTATATGCTGGATCGAATCGCCGAGCTGACAAGGTAAAATCTGTCATTAACCCACTGTTCCCTGGTAGGCGGTCATTGTAAATAAGAATTTGTTCTTAACTGATTGCCTAGTTAAATAAAGGTTCAATTTACACTGTAAGAATGGATATAATATATTGTTTAGTGTTGGGTTGTGTAGCGGCTTTTCTGGTATGCATCCCCCCCAACAAATGTGGTTTGCCATACCAAGTTGTACATACTCTTACATTGATTTAATATTAAGATCACTTTCCAAGTCAAAATGCAGGCCGAGATCTTCCGCTCAGATTTTCCTTTTGGAAACGTGACTTAGAAAACTTAAGCCTATGCAAAATGAAAAAGTTAAAATAGCTCTGTAGCAATGAGGTTTGTGCAGTAGGCTATACACCCAATACATGATCACTACATATTGGCTATGCTTGAATTGCCCTACCAATGTTCTTTGCAGACCATTATGAAATTATATTTCACAATGTTATTTGTTTTGTTACTTGTGAGGTGCAGCTTAGTGAGCATAATAATTAGCTTTTTTTACTGGACTGATGGCCTGTATCTGATGGTCAGTCTGAGGGGAAGGAGGCTGCCTCTCTCCCAACCCACCATCCCTTCTCTCCCCTGCTCGCTGCTGAGAAAAAGGGACAGTTTTCCAGCTGATGGTAACTTAAGTCGCACTACATTATTTCTGCCTCATGCACCAATTCATGTTGCTACAGGACTGTTTTGCCAGCACAGACTGGAATATGTTCTAGGATTCTTCTTCTGAAGGCATTGAGGAGTACACAACAAAAGTCACTGGCTTCAAAAATAAGGGAGTCGATGACTTTGTCCCCACAGTGGCCGTACGTACAGTGCCTTGCGAAAGTATTTGGCCCCCTTGAACTTTGCGACCTTTTGCCACATTTCAGGCTTCAAACATAAAGATATAAAACTGTATTTTTTTGTGAAGAATCAACAACAAGTGGGACACAATCATGAAGTGGAACGACATTTATTGTATATTTCAAACTTTTTTAACAAATCAAAAACTGAAAAATTGGGCGTGCAAAATTATTCAGCCCCTTTACTTTCAGTGCAGCAAACTCTCTCCAGAAGTTCAGTGAGGATCTCTGAATGATCCAATGTTGACCTAAATGACTAACGATGATAAATACAATCCACCTGTGTGTAATCAAGTCTCCGTATAAATGCACCTGCACTGTGATAGTCTCAGAGGTCCGTTAAAAGCGCAGAGAGCATCATGGAGAACAAGGAACACACCAGGCAGGTCCGAGATACTGTTGTGAAGAAGTTTAAAGCCGGATTTGGATACAAAAAGATTTCCCAAGCTTTAAACATCCCAAGGAGCACTGTGCAAGCGATAATATTGAAATGGAAGGAGTATCAGACCACTGCAAATCTACCAAGACCTGGCCGTACCTCTAAACTTTCAGCTCATACAAGGAGAAGACTGATCAGAGATGCAGCCAAGAGGCCCATGATCACTCTGGATGAACTGCAGAGATCTACAGCTGAGGTGGGAGACTCTGTCCATAGGACAACAATCAGTCGTATATTGCACAAATCTGGCCTTTATGGAAGAGTGGCAAGAAGAAAGCCATTTCTTAAAGATATCCATAAAAAGTGTCGTTTAAAGTTTGCCACAAGCCACCTGGGAGACACACCAAACATGTGGAAGAAGGTGCTCTGGTCAGATGAAACCAAAATTGAACTTTTTGGCAACAATGCAAAACTTTATGTTTGGCGTAAAAGCAACACAGCTCATCACCCTGAACACACCATCCCCACTGTCAAACATGGTGGTGGCAGCATCATGGTTTGGGCCTGCTTTTCTTCAGCAGGGACAGGGAAGATGGTTAAAATTGATGGGAAGATGGATGGAGCCAAATACAGGACCATTCTGGAAGAAAACCTGATGGAGTCTGCAAAAGACCTGAGACTGGGACGGAGATTTGTCTTCCAACAAGACAATGATCCAAAACATAAAGCAAAATCTACAATGGAATGGTTCAAAAATAAACATATCCAGGTGTTAGAATGGCCAAGTCAAAGTTCAGACCTGAATCCAATCGAGAATCTGTGGAAAGAACTGAAAACTGCTGTTCACAAATGCTCTCCATCCAACCTCACTGAGCTCGAGCTGTTTTGCAAGGAGGAATGGGAAAAAATGTCAGTCTCTCGATGTGCAAAACTGATAGAGACATACCCCAAGCGACTTACAGCTATAATCGCAGCAAAAGGTGGCGCTACAAAGTATTAACTTAAGGGGGCTGAAAAATTTTGCATGCCCAATTTTTCAGTTTTTGATTTGTTAAAAAAGTTTGAAATATCCAATAAATGTCGTTCCACTTCATGATTGTGTCCCACTTGTTGTTGATTCTTCACAAAAAAATACAGTTTTATATCTTTATGTTTGAAGCCTGAAATGTGGCAAAAGGTCGCAAAGTTCAAGGGGGCCGAATACTTTCGCAATGCACTGTATATCTCAGTTTCAAGTTCTCAGCTTAGAGAGAAGAATCCTTGTGAGGCATTGGTCTGTCACCTGCATGAGCCAGTATTGGTCGGTCACCTGAGTGAAGCAAACGTTAATAATGAATGAATTACGCATGATGAATAAGCTAAATAATGCAAATATAACTTGTCTGTATATAAGAGAACTAACATGACTGCCCCGGGTAGAGCTCCTGATCGACCTGTGTACTTGGTGCATTGAGTTGGTTGAAACCTCTCCAGTGCACTGATAATAAAGAATGATTCATTTAAGATTGACTTTGAGTGTCCCTGTGTAGATTTTCCACAACATTTATCTTCCCTTTTTTGTGGGATAGAGTTTATATCTAATCTAATACATTTGTATTTGTCTGTTAATAGACTGGATCTTTTTCAATCGTTCATTTGCATAGGTCAGGGTCGGGTTGGGCCTGGGCCAAGAGTGGAAGGTTATGATAACGTCAGTGATTAAAACATATTCAGTTGACGCACGTTAGTGTGTCAACCCTATCTCTTTTGACATCTCACTCTCTCACCCCCTCACTCTCCCTTCCCCTCCTCCCTCCCATCCTCTCTCCTACTCTCTCTCTCCCCTCCCCCTCCCCTCTCCCTTCCTCTTTCTCAATATATCATAACTGCTGACAGGGTAGCAAAGGTACACATAGTGTGTGCTATGATATATTAATGTGCTATAATATATTATATTTTATATTAGCCTTATGTTAAGTCAGGAGGAGGTGTGTGTTGTGTAAAAGCTAGAGGTCTGTTACCCAAGCTCGACAAGCCCAACGCTATATAAAAGGGTTGGGCTAGGCGAAGAGTGGAAGATTGAAAATGGTTAGTGGTTATGATTAAGATGACATCCCTTGTGAGAAGTCAGTGATAAAAAATATTCACTCTCTCTCCCATTTTCTCTGTGGCTACTGCCCTATGAGCTGTTCTATGGGCTGTTACAAGGCTACTAAATGATGTAGAGCAAATAACTGTGCCGTACAGGAGTGCATTTCAGGGTTTTGTTCTTTGAGACTAAATTGTAAATCATAGTCCACAGACGCTGAGACGTGAATAGAGGACGGGTACGCGCAGTCGCGTTGGTTGGGACAGTGTTCTCAGAGCTGCGTAGCTATGTCACAATGGGACGACGGACTATCGCGTCTCTACGTCTGTGGACTCTGAATTACGCTTTAACGTAACATTTCAAACAGATTAGGTCTAGTTCTACGTAATTTCACATGAAACATACAATAGTCATCTCAAGACTGCACGTATTCATCAAAAATATCTTAAGTGAGAGAGATCTGGGAACCATAGTCATTATAACTCTGAGGATAAGTGCTCATCTAGGATCAGTTTAGCATTTTAGATCATAATGAATAAGAGAGGGGGAACCTGATCCTAGATCAGCACTCCTACTCTGAGACACTTGATAAATACCTGACTACTTTGACTGGCTCAGAGCAGCACACAGGCCCCTCCCTTGGACTCTATAGGGATTTTGTTGGGGTCCAGGTCGTCAGGCGGATTGCCCCCTGGCGCCCAGAGGTTGAGCTCTCCGAACACCCCTGTCTCTATCATCTCCTCCTGCCAGGGGATGGGCACGTTGCCAGAAGAGAAGTCGTCATTGAACTCATTGTCCTTGGCATCGATGACCACCCCATTGATGGAGCTAAAGGCTCCCACTTTGTGGATGTCTTTGGCATACACCGCCTTGGGGTTTGGGACGAACGGTGTGGGCAGCATGCCTGAGGAGATGGGAGGAGGAGAGAGTAGATGCATTATGGATATTGTAGTTCATCATGTTACAGTTAACAGGTTTGGGTCTGGATTCAGCCTGATCAGCGGTAGATCCGCATTATAGCGTGCTTAAAATTGAAAGGGAATTTCTGATTGAGCTGACATATGCAGCGTTAACCGTGAATGAAGTCTCCGCGAACATGGAAACTGTAACGTCTGCTTCCAACTCACATTCTCATACACGTAGATCCCCTGAATGCAGCTCATTTTCCAGCCCACTTTTCACCTCACACGAGAACACACATAGATCCCCTGAACAAAGCTCACGTTCCAGATCGCAATCACCAGAAGTCTGATCACCTGTTCACACACCTGTATGTCATTATCACACACTATTTAGTTCAGTTCTTTGCACCCCATCTTCGTGAGGTATTGTTTGTTTTTTGACACACTTCTCTTCGGAGCTCTGGTTTCCCCGACATTTACTCCTCCCGTGTATGATAGTTTTTGCCTGCCTCCCTAACGACGCCTTTTGCCTATTCCCTGCCTGTACCTATCAGATTTCCTGTTATTTACCTATTGCCTGATCTCCCGGACGACGTTACTAGCCATTTCCCTGCCTGTACTGTTGCCTTTTGGACCCCCTGTGTATGACCTTCTGCCTGCCCCTGGACCCAGCTACCTGCCTCCTCCTGTGTCTGACCTTCTGCCTGCCCCTGGACCCAGCTACCTGCCTCCTCCTGTGGTCCTTTACATTAAACACCTGCTGTGTCCTGCGCTTGAAACCAGCTCTCCCTCGTGTTCATTACAGAAACATTTCATTTAAAAGGTGCGTTGCAAACAAAGCGCGATTGAATTGAATCCCCACCTTAAACTGTATAAAAAACAAAACAAACACAGTTGGATTGAATTGACCAAATATGTAGTCGTTTACTCAATATTCAACGCATCTCTTTGTGGATTTTGGTATGTTTGTGCTGTAGTGCTGTAGTCTCTTGTGACAGACTGTTAACATAAATGGAGTAGCTGGACAGTGGTTCTGAGTTTGGTGCCATTTGTATTCCTTATACCTATATACTGTACACTGATTGTACAAAACATTAAGGAAACCTGCTCTTTCCATGACATAGACTGACCAAGTGAATCCAGGTGAAAGATATGATCCCTTCTTGATGTCACTTGTTAAATCCACTTCAATCAGTGTAGATCAAAGGGAGGATACAGGTTAAAGAAGGATTTTCAAGCCTTGAGACCTTTGAGACATTGATTGTGTATGTGTGCCATTCCGAGAGTGAATGGGCAAGACATAAGATTGAAGTGCTTTTGAACGGGGTATGGTAGTAGGTGCCAGGCACGCCGGTTTGTGTCAAGAACTGCAACGCTGCTCAAAAATGGTCCATCACCCAAAGGGTTTCCAGCCAACTTGACATAACTGTGGGAGGCATTGGAGTTGTTCTTAAAGCCGAGACGCTTTACCGGATCTTTTTCCATCAGGCCTTCACAGATAGCCTTGCCGTCTTTGCTGAACTTGTCTGTGAACACCACTGCATCATTTAAGATTTGCCGTGTTTTCAACCTGGGTGGAGTCAGAGGAATGAAGAAACCGTTTTCATCAGCTAAAAAGTATTTGATAACATGTTTGATAATGTAATGCTTGATAATGTAATGTAATGCTTGATAATGCAATGCTTGATAATGTAATAATGAAATTCTAACCACATTTTTTCATATACTATATCTAAGCTACTTTTAGGTTTTGAGCATCAATGCACACCCTTTAGATATTGGTGTTGGACATTTGTTTTCTGAATGTGGCCTGACTGACTAACAGCTCCTCTGGTGGTCTATTGGTTAAGCCATTATGTTCCCAAGCAGGAGACTGGGGCTCACATCCCAACAGTTCCATTATTACCTTCTCTCCTCTGGTTCTGAAGGGGCCCTTGGCCTGGATCATCTCATACAGGGTGACCCCCCCCCAGGGTAAAATAGCCCTCAGTGTAGTCTTACTCTTTATGCTCAATCAGCTCCGGAGCCATGAAGCCTGAGGAGAACCACAGATTAGTGTGAACATAGGTTGCATCTGAAATGGAACCCTATTCCCTCTATAGGACACTCCTTTTGACCAGGGCCGTATGTTTGCCACATACCTGGTGTGCCTGCATATCCTCTGGTTTTGTCTTTTCCAGGCGGAAGCTCAACAGCAAGACCCAAATCAGACAGACGCACATGTCCTGAGCAGAAGAGCAAGTGGGGATGAAAACAGTTCTAGACAGCAAAAATGTCTTCTCCAACGAGAATAGAGTAGAATAATAGAATATAACTTTATTGATCCCTTAGGCCCAGGGAGAAATGAAGGTGAAAAAGTGGCACCCACTGTGGTTCCTTGGGCATACTTATAATGCTTATGGGGGGCACAGTGTGTGCCCACCTGCATCATCCAGCAGCACATTCTCTGGTTTCAGATCCCTGTCGATGACCCTGTGCTGGTGAAGATGCTCCATACCCACGATGATCTGGGCTGAGTAGAAACAAGCTCTCGTCTCATCGAGAAACCAGGGTTCTTCTCGTCCACGTTGTATACAGTATGTGAAACCTGTGGTGACAGGGTGTCATCGAGGACAGGGGGAGAGTTGAACAGAGTAGCAAGAGACATGATACTGTAGTGCAGGGGTTCGGCAACAGGCGGCCCGCGGGCAAAAACCCGCCCACAAGTGATTTTCTTTTGCCCCCCCTCCAAAGTTTTCAGTCAAAAATGAATACATCGTTTTTGGTAAAGAAAATACTGTAAAATCACCAGGAATGCAGCTAATTCGGGAAATCTGTTCCTAAGTATTCCACAAATAATATAAAAAATACATATGTGATCGTGGACCAATGAGGGTCCCACTTTAAATTAACTACAATTTAATAGAGGCTTTATAAAGGCTTCATAGAGCATTCATAAATGTTTTATAGGGCCTATCTAATGTAGATGCGTCATAAGCAAAGAGTCATGATATCATAGTGGCATAATAACTATGCCACATTTGGGAATGCACCAGATGCAAATCAAATCAAATGTATTTATATAACCCTTCGTACATCAGCTGATATCTCAAAGTGCTGTACAGAAACCCAGCCTAAAACCCCAAACAGCAAGCAATGTAGGTGTAGAAGCACGGTGGCTAGGAAAAACACCCTACAAAGGACAAAACCTAGGAAGAAACCTAGAGAGGAACCAGGCTATGTGGGGTGGCCAGTCCTCTTCTGGCTGTGCCGGGTGGAGATTATAACAGAACATGGCCAAGATGTTCAAATGTTCATAAATGACCAGCATGGTCAAATAATAATAATCACAGGCAGAACAGTTGAAAACTGGAGCAGCAGCACGGCCAGGTGGACTGGGGACAGCAAGGAGTCATCATGTCAGGTAGTCCTGAGGCATGGTCCTAGGGCTCAGGTCCTCCGAGAGAGAGAAAGAAAGAGAGAAAGAGAGAATTAGAGAGAGCATACTTAAATTCACACAGGACACCGGATAGGACAGGAGAAGTACTCCAGATATAACAAACTGACCCTAGCCCCCCAACACATAAACTACTGCAGCATAAATACTGGAGGCTGAGACAGGAGGGGTCAGGAGACACTGTGGCCCCATCCGATGACACCACATGTAATGACTGACCTTCTATATCCCCCTTTACCTATAACACATTTATGTAGTACTTTATGAATGCCTTGTGAAAGCCTTGACAATTTGTACTTTGTTAGTAATGTGAACACTTGTCGTAATAATAAAAGGCCTAAGACTGAGGGCAATCCCGTGCATGAGAGAAGCTGTGCTTAAAGTGGTCTCCCTCTCTGGAGCCGAGTTCATCGTCTGATGTAGTGGCCTACGCACCTCAAGACCAGCCTGTATATTAGCCCTGAGGTTGATTGGTTTAGGCTGCTTAACAGGGATTACAGGGAGCAGTCACACTGTGCCCTACTGTCAGGCCAGTGGCATTGACAATGAAAGTAAACTATTATCTTGTGTGTGTGTGTGGTTTTTTTTGCGTGCATCCGCGTGTGCGTGTGTGTGCATGTTTGTGTGTGTATCAGGCCTGCGTGTGTCTTTGTGTGTGTGTAACAGTACCTGAGATCTCCTCCATTCATGATGGGCATAACTAGGCAGAGGTTAGTCTTGGTCTGGAAGGCATACACCAACGATACGATAAAACGACTGTGCACCTTCGCCAGAATACGTTTCTCCACGATCGCTCCCTAATACAAATCATTCATGGAAACAAATCAGCCAACTGTAAATGAAAAAACCCTAACCTTGCTAAAAAAAAATCCCCTATGGGATAATAACCATACCTTGAACCTTTCACAGTCCTATATGAACATAGCCATGTTCTACAAACTAAGAAATAAATGTAGATTATGAATGGTTATTGCAGCCAAAGCTGAGTAGAAACACATAAGCCTAGACAGAGGCAAAATACCATGGAGAATTAAAGAAAAAAACCCTGATGTGATGATAGCATGATAGGATCCTTGAAACCTCCATCACACAGTCATACTGTCATACTAACACAAGTATTACAAATAAGCGGTCATACTAACTAAGCCACACAGTAGCAGACATAACAAATTATATTTTGCTTTTACACCACACCTTGTTGGTTAGCTGGAATAATTTTGCAATAGGAGATTTTGCTGTTCAGTTGCCGTGTGCGTGCTAATAACTTTTGATTTGATGCTTGAGGCTACTTTATGCTGGGTCCACTTGGTTATCAGCAGACTGACTATACTGTATCATGACTGTAATCCTTCATTGAGAACAGAGGATGTCATGACTACTACTTGGCAGAGAGACAAAGTTTTACAACAAAGTGTTGGTTCTAGCTTCTGGCCCAACCTGCTGCGCTGTTCAGTACTGTACACTGTTTCCAGGCCACACAAACACACCCACAACCCAAAGCTCTGAATCTAGTAGAAGAACACCAGAGTCCTCCGGCAGTAGCCTCAACAACAGACAAATGTATATCCTGTACCCACACACGCATGCACACACACACATACACCTGCTATATCCTACTGTACTGTGTGAAGTATATGGTTTCCACTACTTAGGCCCGAGTCAGCCTGGTTTGAGCAAAAGGTTCCTCTCCATGACCCACTAATGCGTAGACAAGCAGGAGGGCTAATGCCAGGGACACTGGCTCTCTATGTCTGGTTGCTCTGAGCTGCTTTACACCTGGGGTCTCTCACAGATACACAAGCCTCTTGCCCTTGATTAGGGTGATCTAAATCTCTCTCGGCTGCACTCACATAGCTGCCTGGTGTAATCTTGTTTCACTAACTAGTACATCTTGGAACACTTTGCATAAGGACCGGAAACTGGATCATTTTTATTCCAATAGATGCTTTTAAATCACAGTTTAGATGGCTACTGATCACGAATTGCACGTTTAAAAAAAAAACTGCTGTTTTAAGCTTTCTTTTGAACTGTGCACCTTTTTAATTAACTTCCATTCATTGTTGATTTATGTTGTGTTTACAATGTACTGTATGCTGCATTCCTGACTAGGCCTCACTTGTAAAAGAGTGTCAATGAGGTCAATGTGACCTCTCTGGTTAAATAAAGGATAATTAAATTGAAAAATTACTCCTGTGCCTCTTTTATACCTGTAGCTGGCTGTGTCCATGTGCTTTACTAGGTAGGTGTTCTGTTGATGTATAAGAAAGGGACCCTCACGTCACATAGCTTGGGCAGTCTTGACTCAATCACTAGAACTCTCTTTCAGCTTTTCGACCTGACTGTGGATTTTGCTGTGTTGATGTTTAAGAACAAAGTGTGAAAAAGCTGTGTGATTGACTGATTGATTGATTGATTGGTTGTTTGTTTGTTGGACACAGAGTTTAGGGCTACAGTGGTGAGAGGAGGTTTCAAGTTTACGTTTGATTCACTTCATTCAAGTAACTGCCACTACAAGGGAATTATTTTTATTTTTTTACCTCGTAGCCTTTATGTTTCTTCAGCCTTTATGTTCCTTTGTCCAGCTTTTTGTTGGCATACATCTTGCCTGTGGCCTTCATCTGGCAGGTGTGTACCTCCCCAAACCCTCCCTTCCCCAGCACTCTGAAGTCCATTAACCAGTCCTCATCAATGGGCTGGGCTTCCAACCACTTGAACTGGATGTAACGCAGGAAGTACATACTGTTCTTAAAGCCGGACATTGCCTTGGCCTCCAGGTGCTTTAAAAGCTGCTGCTCACTCTCCTTGAACAGGTCTCCGCGGATGTTCTTGTGGTCCTCCTTGACGCGTGTCACAGCCTTCTCCTCCAGGAAGCTGCAAAAGATCTTGGACTTGAATTCGTAGAACTTGTTGATGATCTTCTGGGCCTTCTGCACCCGGTACTTCTCCTGGGTGATGTTGAAATCTCGATGTCCTTCCAGAGGTTGCAGGCGTTCTTGTGGGTTGCATCACGCTCCAGGTACTGCTGGAAGAGCCGCTTGCCAATGGGTTGCTTGACACACATGCTGTCGAAGCCGGAGTTCACCGTGGTCTTCATGTGCTCGCTCTTCTTGATGTGCGGAAGGTTGAGCTTGGCACGAAACTTCTTGTCACGCATGGTCGACGCCGCCATGCCATCGACACTACCACGGGCTGACACATAGGCCGAGTTGGCCACAATGTTTTGCAGACCACCCATATCCATGGCTGGACCTCCACCTAGTACACGGTAGAGGAAAAAATGAGTTAAATCTTTTGCATTTACTGCTGTTCACAAATGCTCTCCATCCAACCTCACTGAGCTCGAGCTGTTTTGCAAGGAGGAATGGAAAAAAATGTCAGTCTCTCGATGTGCAAAACTGATAGAGACATACCCCAAGCGACTTACAGCTGTAATCGCAGCAAAAGGTGGCGCTACAAAGTATTAACTTAAGGGGGCTGAATAATTTTGCAAGCCCAATTTTTCAGTTTTTGATTTGTTAAAAAAGTTTGAAATATCCAATAAATGTCGTTCCACTTCATGATTGTGTCCCACTTGTTGTTGATTCTTCACAAAAAAATACAGTTTTATATCTTTATGTTTTAAGCCTGAAATGTGGCAAAAGGTCGCAAAGTTCAAGGGGGCCGAATACTTTCGCAAGGCACTGTATGTAATTGATCTAAAGGTTATGAAGAACACACTGGTTGCCATACACAAGGTCACTGGTTCAATTTCCGGTGTGGTATTTGTTTTCTAACCTTATCCCTACCCTTTAATCCTCAAGTTAACCAATTGGGATTTCTGCCTAAATTTAACCCAATCCCTGACCATAACCACTCACATTGCTTGCCTAAATCTAACCCGACCCTAACCTTAACCAATTGGATTACTTCCCTAAACTTAACCAATCACATTGCTTGCCTAAATGTAGCTTCCCTCAGAACAAGACAAATTTCAATCTGCCATGTATTACCTTGTCTTGAACCATGCCAGTGGAGAATTGTAGATCTTTAATTATGTCTTTGTAACAGAGGTCTCTTGAGTTGACATTTACCTTAATCCTGTGCCCTGGACCGGATACAAGTATTGAAAGTGATACTGTTCAAGTTAACTGGACAACTCCTGGGTTCTGAATCTCCCAAAGCCAATAAACACTATCTCTGTTAATAACTCAGTTTTGATCTGCTGCAACTGACATGTGGTTAATTGGCAAACTCAATCATGTTTAAAAGTGCAGTGGAGTGGGATAGGTTTTAAGCAAGAAGAATATGTGTTACCCGAACTACTCTATTTCAACAACATTCACTATTCTGTTACACAGTTGTTATGCAATTAATGTTATTGAATGAAATTTGTTGATACCTTCAATATGTATGCAGTGTTTTGGTCAGGTAGTATTTGAATGCTTTCTAATTTGCACAATCTATTTTGGTGCAAAACTGACTCAATCATCTTATCATAAACAGGTTTTTGTTAAATCGTCTAACAGTTGCTTAGACAAACAGAGCCTTCAGTATTCATACCCCTTGACTTATTCAACATTTTGTTGTGTTACAGCCGGATTTCAAAATGTATTAAAAAAAAAATTCTCAACCATCTCCACACAATACTCCATAATGACAAAGTGAAAACGTGTTTTCAGAAATGTTTGCAAATTAATTGACAATGAAAAACAGAAATAGCTAATTTACATAAGTATTCACATCCCAGAGTCAATACTTTGTAGAAGAACCTTTGGCAGTGATTACAGCTGTGAGTCTCTGAGAACTTTCCACAACTGGATTGTGCAACATTTGCACATTATGATTTTCAAAATTCTTCAAGCTCTGTCAAATTGGTTGTTGATAATTGCTAGACAACCATTTTCAGGTCTTACCATAGATTTCCCAAACTGTAACTCGGCCAGTCAAGAACATTCACTGTCTTTTTGGTAAGAAAACTCCGGTGTAGATTTGTGTTTTTAGATTATTGTCCTGCTGAAAGGTGTATTCATCTCCCAGTGTCTGGTGGAAGGCAGACTGAACCAGGTTTTCCTCCAGGATTTTGCCTGTGCTTAGCTCCATTCCGTTTCTTTCGTAATCCTGAGAAACTCCCCAGTCCTTAACAATTACAAGCATACCCTAAACATGATGCAGCCACCACAACACTTGAAAATATAGAGAGTGGAACTCAGTAATGTGGTGTATTGGCTTTTCCCCAAACATATAGTGCCTTCGGATAGTATTCAGACCCCTTTACTTTTTCCACATTTTGTTACATTACAGCCTCATTCTAAAATTGATTCAATCATTTTTTTTCTCATCAAGCTACACAAAATAACCCATAATAACAAAGCGAAAGCAGGTGTTTAGAAATGTTTGCAAATTTACAAGAAACAGAAATACCTTATTTACATAAGTTTTCAGACCCTTTGCTATGTAACTCGGAAATGAGCTCAGGGGCATCCTGTTTCCTTTGATCATCCTTGAGATGTTTCTGCAATTTGATTGGAATCCACCTGTGATAAATTCAATTGATTGGACATGATTTTGAAAGGCACACACTTGTTTATATAAGGTCCCACAGTTGACAGTGCATGTCAGAGCAAACACCAAGCAATGAGGTTGAAGGAATTGTCCGTAGAGCTCAGAGACAGGATTGTGTCGAGGCACAGATCTGGGGAAGGCTACCAAAACATTTCTGCAGCATTGAAGGGCCCCAGGAACACAGCGGACTCCATCATTGTTAAATGGAAGAAGTTTGGAACAACCAAGACTCTTCCTAGAGTTGGCTGCTCAGCCAAATTGAGCAATCGGGGAGAAGGGCCTTGGTCAGGGAGGTGACCAAGAACCCGATGGTCACTCTGACAGAGCTCCTGACAGAGCTCCAGAGTTCCTCTGTGGAGATGGGAGAACCTTCCAGAAGGACAACCATCTCTGCAGCACCACCAATCAGGCCTTTATGATAGTGGCCAGACGGAAGCCACTCCTCAGTAAAAGGCACATGGCAGCCGCTTGGAGCTTCCCAAAAGGCACCTAAAGGAGTCTCAGACCATGAGAAACAAGATTCTCTGGTCTGATGAAACCAAGAGATTGAACTCTTTGGCCTGAATGCCAAGCATCACATCTGGAGGAAACCTGGCACTAGCCCTATGAAGCATGGTGTTGGCAGCATCATGCTGTGGGGGTGTTTTTCAGCAGCAGGGACTGGGAGACTGGTCAGAATAGAGGGAAAAATGAATGGAGCAAAGTACAAAGAGATCATTGATGAAAACCTGCTCTAGGTCGCTCAGGACCTCAGACTGGGGTTAAGGTTCACCTTCGAACAGGACAACGACCCTAAGCACACAGCCAAGATAACGCAGGAGTGGCTTCGGGACAAGTCTCTGAATGTCCTTGAGTGGCCCAGCCAGAGGCCAGACATGAACCCGATCTAACATCTCTGGAGAGACTTGAAAATAGCTGTGCAGCAACGCTCCCCATCCAATCTCACAGAGCTTGAGAGGATCTGCAGAGAAGAATAGGAAAACTATACAGGTGTGCCAAGCTTGTAGCGTCATACCGAAGAAGACTCGAGGCTGTAATTGCTGCCAAAAGTCCTTCAACAAAGTACTGTGTAAAGTGCCTGAGTACTTATGTAAATGGGATATTTCAAATTTGTCTTTTTTATAAATGTTTTACCTGTTTTTGCTTTGTCATGATGGGGTATTGTGTGTAGATTGATAAGAAAAAGATAACCAATGTAATCAGTTTTAGAATAACTTTTTGGAATAAGTCAAGGGGTCTGAATACTTTCTGAATGCACTGTACATGCAATAAGGTGTTTTAAACAGTAACTCCTCTTTTTTTGGAAGTTGTAATGACTAATACTCCTTTTAAAAGGTGCAATATGCAGAAACCCCTCCGCCTTTTCCTGGTTGCTAAAATTCTAATAGTTTGCCTAATTTCAGTTTAGGTGAGAAAATAAGAGGTCATTGTGTAACGAGAATTATTGTACCATCTAAACCGCTGTAAAATATATTTTCCATAACCAAAAATATTGTATTTTCAGCTGGTGTACAAAACCGAAAGTTAAAGACGCAAAAACAAAATGTAAGAACCGAAAGCATAGAAATAGTGCACATAGAACAGATCTACCGTTTCTTAGACTTGGACAAAAAGTTACATATTGCAGCTTTAAATTGAGGTTGTTGAGCTCTTGACATGCATAGACGTGTGGATGCAGAAGCTGTCAGAAAAAAGCACTTCAAACGTAAAGAGGTGATATCAAGAGATTGTATCTCTATTTCCAACACCTATTTAGTCACAAAATGACTGACTACACTAAGGTAAGGACTTGGCAGTGTCTCCACAGTACCCTCTGGAGTTAACAGAAGGGATGATCAACTTTCCAGGAAGTCTTTGGTGAAATTAAAACCCTGACTGGGATAGTAATAAACAACGACAACAAGAGAATAACGTTTGAGGTGTGCATTTATTACAAGTCTATTGATGTGGTAATGCATTGGTACTGTACACCTTGACTCATACAGGTACATAAGCATGGTGATGGTGATGGCGCAGAGACAGTGGCCAAGACACAGACACCCACTCATCACTTATCCGAGGGAGTTGTCTTCTTCTTCGCCATATCTACTGGACATATAAAATGAGAGCTTGTTATTCATTCAGATCCTCCTTTTAGTTCTTTCTCAGAAAGATCATAATCACTCATGATGACAGTTTGTGACTAATCATAACGTACAGTGCCTTGCGAAAGTATTCGGCCCCCTTGAACTTTGTGATCTTTTGCCACATTTCAGGCTTCAAACATAAAGATATAAAACTGTATTTTTTTGTGAAGAATCAACAACAAGTGGGACACAATCATGAAGTGGAACGACATTTATTGGATATTTCAAACTTTTTTAACAAATCAAAAACTGAAAAATTGGGCGTGCAAAATTATTCCGCCCCTTTACTTTCAGTGCAACAAACTCTCTCCAGAAGTTCAGTGAGGATCTCTGAATGATCCAATGTTGACCTAAATGACTAATGATGATAAATACAATCCACCTGTGTGTAATCAAGTCTCCGTATAAATGCACCTGCACTGTGATAGTCTCAGAGGTCCGTTAAAAGCGCAGAGAGCATCATGAAGAACAAGGAACACACCAGGCAGGTCCGAGATACTGTTCTGAAGAAGTTTAAAGCCGGATTTGGATACAAAAAGATTTCCCAAGCTTTAAACATCCCAAGGAGCACTGTGCAAGCGATAATATTGAAATGGAAGGAGTATCAGACCACTGCAAATCTACCAAGACCTGGCCGTCCCTCTAAACTTTCAGCTCATACAAGGAGAAGACTGATCAGAGATGCAGCCAAGAGGCCCATGATCACTCTGGATGAACTGCAGAGATCTACAGCTGAGGTGGGAGACTCTGTCCATAGGACAACAATCAGTCCTATATTGCACAAATCTGGCCTTTATGGAAGAGTGGCAAGAAGAAAGCCATTTCTTAAAGATATCCATAAAAAGTGTTTTTTAAAGTTTGCCACAAGCCACCTGGGAGACACACCAAACATGTGGAAGAAGGTGCTCTGGTCAGATTAAACAAAAATTGAACTTTTTGGCAACAATGCAAAACGTTATGTTTGGCGTAAAAGCAACACAGCTGAACACACCATCCCCACTGTCAAACATGGTGGTGGCAGCATCATGGTTTGGGCCTGCTTTTCTTCAGCAGGGACAGGGAAGATGGTTAAAATTGATGGGAAGATGGATGGAGCCAAATACAGGACCATTCTGGAAGAAAACCTGATGGAGTCTGCAAAAGACCTGAGACTGGGACGGAGATTTGTCTTCCAACAAGACAATGATCCAAAACATAAAGCAAAATCTACAATGGAATGGTTCAAAAATAAACATATCCAGGTGTTAGAATGGCCAAGTCAAAGTCCAGACCTGAATCCAATCGAGAATCTGTGGAAAGAACTGAAAACTGCTGTTCACAAATGCTCTCCATCCAACCTCACTGAGCTCGAGCTGTTTTGCAAGGAGGAAGGGGAAAAAATTTCACTCTCTCGATGTGCAAAACTGATAGAGACATACCCCAAGCGACTTACAGCTGTAATCGCAGCAAAAGGTGGCGCTACAAAGTATTAACTTAAGGGGGCTGAATAATTTTGCACGCCCAATTTTTCAGTTTTTGATTTGTTAAAAAAGTTTGAAATATCCAATAAATGTCGTTCCACTTCATGATTGTGTCCCACTTGTTGTTGATTCTTCACAAAAAAAGACAGTTTTATATCTTTATGTTTGAAGCCTGAAATGTGGCAAAAGGTCGCAAAGTTCAAGGGGGCCGAATACTTTCGCAAGGCACTGTATGTGTGCAGTAGACTGCAGTGTAGATAATAGCAAGTCTCATATCATGTTCATTACAGTGTCATATCATGTGTGCAACTCGCCTGTCTGTGACCACTTGCTTATCGATGCTGCGTAACCCCCACCACTGGAGGTGCAGCTGCAATAGTTTAGCTTGGGGATGGTGTAATCCGTATTCTCCGTATCGTCATCCTCATCATCATCTTTGACTATGTATCTCCGAGCCAGGAGCACCTCTTTGTCTTCTCTGAAGTGGGCTTTCCTCAGCTGCTCAAAGCTGGGTCTCACTGTGAGAATTAATCAATCAATCAATCAATGCATGAATGAATTCCACAAGGTGATTGTCAGGTGAAAAGGCAGCAGTTGAGATAAAATAGAACCCCAATGCGCTTAGCTTTCAACATCTACTCAATGCACAGGCAGGATGCATTTGGTGGTGATTATTCAACGCTGTGGAGTACTGTAATTGTGTACTTTTTTTTATTTACTCACCGTAGAGATCTATGTCTGCACTCTCCTCTGTGGCCATAGCCTTTGCCTCTATTGCCTGCTTTGACGGGCCCATCATCCCGTGTTGTGAGGTGTCCTTAGGTTGGTCTAATTGGTTTCGGTTGGGATACTGATTTGAGGCGGATGAACTAAAGGCAAGCGTAGTCAGTAAGAAACTGAAAGACATGCTGAATAAGAGTTTCCCATAAAATCACACAATCCTCTTGGGCCTTATAGCATAGGGTACTGATAACGTCTAGATGTGTTTGTGTCTGAATATATTTCTGTGTGTTCTCACTTCTTCCCAGGCTTCAGAGGAGACCACGGAGGCTGGCTGTAAGAGGTGCTGGTAGTGCTGTGGCTGGGTCCTGCCTCATCCCTGAGGGACAGGGACTGCCTAAAGGAGAGGACAGAAGCACACAAGATAGGTCATTAGAGGGAGAGAGGGAGAGGGAGGGAGAGAGAGAGGGAGATGGACACAGAATGGTCTATGCCAATGATACCCTTTCACTTGCATTTGCACCTAGTAAATAGGCCAACAGTTACCATGCCACAGAGGCAGTGAACCCATCATCTGCCTTCATCCAGGGGTTGTCTGTGTAGGGAGGCTGAGTGGCCATAATACTCATCTCATCCCAGCTCTGGCTCTTCTTCCTGAGAAATAATATTAGGTCAGATTAGGAATAATAAACCAATCAACCATGTGGACATTATTGTTTAAAAAAAATGTTTTAGACAAAGCCTGATGCTATTAGCGGTGGCATGGCATCTTAGGTGTTCTCCAATCAATGTAATTCCCCATTGCAATGAAGGGACACTTTGCCTGACTGTGTTTGACATACAGTACCAGTCAAAAGTTTGGACACAACTACTCATTCTAGGGGTTTTTGTTAATTTGTACTATTTTCTACATTGTAGAATAAAAGTGAAGACATCAAAACTATGAGACATGGAATCATGTCGTAACCAAAAAAGTGATATACAAATCAAAATATATTTTAGAATTTAGATTCTTCAAAGTAGCCACCCTTTGCCTTGATGACAGCTTTGCACACTCTTGGCATTGTCTCAATCCGCTTCACCTGGAATGCTTTTCTAACAGTCTTGAAGTAGTTCCCACATATGCTGAGCACTTGTTGGCTGATTTTCCTTCACTCTGTGTTCCAACTCTTCCCAAACCAGGTTGGGTGATTGTGGAGGCCAGGTCATCTGATGCAGCAATCCATCACTCTCTTTCTTGGTCAAATAGTCCTTACACAGCCTGGATGTGTGTTTTGGGTCATTATCTTGTTGAAAAACAAATAATAATCCCACTAAGCGCAAACCAGATGGGATGGCGTATTGCTGCAGAATGCTATGGTAGCCATGCTGGTTAAGTGTGCCTTCTAAATAAATCACTGACAGTGTTACCAGTAAAGCATCCCCACACCATCACACCTCCTTCTCCATGCTTCACGGTGAGAGCCACACATGCGGAGATCATCCGTTCACCTACTCAACGTCTCACAAAGACGGAGTGGTTGTAAGCAAAAATATCACATTTCCACTGGTCCAATGTCCATTGCTGGTGTCTCTTGGCCCAAGCAAGTCTCTTCTTATTATTGGTGCCCTTTAGTAGTGGTTTCTTTGCAGCAATTGAACCATGAAGGCCTGATTCACACAGTCTCCTCTGAACAGTTGATGTTGAGATGTGTCTGTTACTTGAACTCTGTGAACATTTTATCTGGGCTGCAATCTGAGGTCAGTTAAGTCTAATGAACTTATCCTCTGCAGCAGAGGTAACTCTGGGTCTTCCTTTCCTGTGGCAGTCCTCATGAGAGCCCGTTTCATCAAAGCGCTTGTTGGTTTTTGCGACTGCACTTGAAGAAACGTTCAAAGTTCTTGAAATATTCCGCATTGACTGACCTTCATGTCTTGAAGTAATAATGGACTGTCGTTTCTCTTTGCTTATTTGACCTGTTCTTGCCATAATATGGACTTGGTCTTTTACCAAATAGGGCTCTTCTGTATACCACCTCTACCTTGTCACAACACAACTGATTGGCTCAAGTGCATTAAGAAGGAAAGAAATTCCACAAATTCACTTTTAACAAGGCACACCTGTTAATTGATATGCATTCCAGATGACTACCTCATGATGCTGGTTGAGAGAATGCCAATAGTGTGCAAAGCTGTCATCAAGGCAAAGGGTGGCTACTGTACATCAAGACAGATACAGCATATCTGATGCATAACATGCAATGTTCTTTCTGTCCTCTTACCTCTTACTCATACACAGACATATCTGTTCTCCTGATGTACTGGTGCCTGCACCTCCATCCAACATGGTGACACTACACCTGAAGAGGAGGAGGAGGAAGAGGAAGAAGAGGAAGAGGGGGAGGAGGAGGAAGAAGAAGAAGAAAAATGTCTATTGTCCACAGTGAAGTGAGATTTGTCTTTTTACTTAATTCACTGAAGATGATTGATCAATGAATTGTAGGTGCAATGGCAGTATGTCCACTATGGATATCAATTTCTCTATATACCTCCATCATTCTGATCTACTCACAGATGAGGCCCAGGTTTGACATCCTTTCTCCCTGGCACAGGCATCAGCCAGGAGTGACAGCTAGTGGCTAGGATGTTGCCCTCGTCCCATCTCTGTCTCTTCCTGAAACATAGGCAAGGGCCACAGAGTTATAAAACCTAGATGGCGCACCTTCTTGTATCTTCTTGATTTTATATCTCAGAACAGGGGAGAGCAGAATATAATTAGGCCTATTAAGAATGGTGGAAATACAGTGCACAAGGTTCAAGCAAACCTTTCAGGCATGAAACAGATGGATAACAAAAGCTTGTTGATATTGAATGTAGTAAATGTAAGTAAACCAATGTGCAATGCACCCATCCTCTGTCACTGAGGGATAATACGGGAGGAAATCAAATAAGGGGGAAATAAAAAAGGAACTGCAAATAAAAAGGACCTCACCGAAATTTAGAACTGTTACAATCTTTCTGTGTTTCCGTCACCCCAGAGCTGATGCTGGTCCTGAGGATGCCTTTGAGGGGCATGCTTGGGTCGGATAGTGATGCTGAGTTGGAACCAAGGCTGAGGTGGCACTGCAGCTGGGTCAGGGGCACTGGGGAGGACTGAAACAGAATAGAATATATACTTTGTCTATTTTTTGTATTCTGCCCGACTCAACCGTCGCCGTCCCAGTCCCCGTCACCCCAAATACACATGTATGTTGATGCTGGTCCTGAGGATGCCTTTGAGGGGCATGCTTGGGTCGGATAGTGATGCTGAGTTGGAACCAAGGCTGAGGTGGCACTGCAGCTGGGTCAGGGGCACTGGGGAGGACTGAAACAGAATAGAATATATACTTTGTCTATTTTTTGTATTCTGCCCGACTCAACCGTCGCCGTCCCAGTCCCCGTCACCCCAAATACACATGTATGTTGAGAGCCACATAGCCAGCCACAGAGCAGCACCCCTGGTTGTAGAGTAGTTTTAGGGGTTAAAGGCACAATGGCCGGAGATGGTACCTGGCAGTGCAGGGGGCAGTCGGGATTGTGAACTAAAAGCTCTGGTTCATCAGATGGATGAGAATTCTTCAGAATGCCTCTCAGGGGCATCAATGATGATCCAGAGCCAGAGTTTGTCATTGCATGTAACACCTATAGATGAGAGTCTGAGACTGAACTTCAGTTGGAAATTGTATTGTGTCAAAAATTAACATTTGAAATGGTTGCATTGATGACAAAGTCTGTTAGACTCTTCCATCAGTCAAAAGTGGTGTCCCTATGCCTCCCTATGATATCTACCTATGCTAGATATAGACCATGTTGAGGTAGAAAAACGTCTGACAAACATAATTTGAGTTTTTTTTTGCATAATCATCACTGTTGATTTCAGAAGATATTTGCCATTCACTTACCTCATTCGGTTGATGGCCACTTCCCTCCCGCGTTAAAATGGATAATTGATTGATTTGATCTCAACAAAAAGCTTGTTTATTGTCACAATGACTGAGCCATGAAATTCTGTAGTGACGAAATAGAAGGGTTGTGATGTAATAAACAAAGTACGGAGAAATTGAAGTTTTACTGCTTTTTTATGTACTTTATCTGCTGTAGTCTCCTTGGTTTTGGGTACCGTGATTTCTTCTCAAGAATACACTTGCAAAAGAAGAACATTTATATTTGAGACCATTTATGTGACGTTCGCTAGATGGCAGTACCTTTCAGGCCATTACGTCGCGAGGACAGATTATTTTCTGGCTTTACGTGTCTGTTTTCAGTATTTACTTCCGCCAATAAAAATGGCAGCGTTGTAGCTCTTCGTGTTGTGTTTTTGTGTTGTCTTAAGTGCTTACAAAAACTCAGGTAGGTTGATACAAGTTACAAGTTTTGATTAATTGTAAAAATGAATACCAGTGGTGTATTCGGATGTATAATGGATATCTCAACGACTTAAATTGTTGTGTATTGTGTATTGTAATGGAACTGAGAGTCATGATCACGTGCTAACACAGCATATGGATATGTGCAAAACTGCTGCAGTAATGCATATTTTTTATTTGCAATATTTATTTCTCGCTGGTATGAAAGATAAGGAGCATATCAGCATATGTTTCAAAAACTGTTTCACAAGCAATAATTATTGACGTTTCTTAACGTTAAAACACAGCATCGGAAACCGTAAGCGAAGCTAACTGCTGAAAACGCTACAGATAAGGGTTTTCAAGAGCTAAATAAAAATGCTGATGATGTGCCATCCCTCATAAGTCCCTAATGAGCCCGCCCCATAAGTATCTAATTTAGTGCCCTGTCCATTGTATTTCCCCTAGTTCCTCCAGAATGAAGAACGCTACAGTGGGTCGTCCTCTATTTGGAGGGGCCCTGTCAGCCACCATCCCGCACAGTGCCAAAGACATCAGGTGAGACTAAATATCATGAACACATTTCTATGGGCAACTCTGTCAGCTGCGGAGGGAAAGCTGAACTGTCTCAAGAGCACATTTACCCCCTCCCTCCCTTGTATATGAGCAGTGAGTTGAGGGAGATTCCAGACAACCAGGAGGTTTTTGCCCACGATCACAATGACCAGAGCATCATCGTGGAACTACTAGAGTTACAGAGCCATGTCCAGAATGGAGACGCTGCTAGGTATGCACCAAAATTGTGGTGTGAGTGCATTCCAAATGGGACCCTATTCTCTTTATAGTTGACACAACTTTTGAGACCAAGGTTCATAGGGCTCTGGTCAAAAGTAGTGCACTATATGTAGAAGAGGGCTATTTAGGAGGAATCCTGTGTGTTTTTGCAGTGATTGACTTGGGCAGGAGCTCACTGGAACTGAGTACTGGCACCTCACATTTTCTAGGTTTTGAGTTCCTGCACGTCTTTATAGATTTTAGCTCAAAAGTATTGTGGCGTTCCTCCACCTATATATGAACAGTACCAGCACATATTTCAGTCCAAGTCAAGCATTGCAATAGGAAGTGCTCACTGCTCAGCCTCCCCATTCTTAACGTACCCTTTGACCTTTAGGTACCACTTTGAGGATGTAGCAGGGAGCAACAAGGCATCGGCCCCAGGGACATCAGAGGTCAGGGCTGTGGTGGCCTTGCCCAAGTCAGACCTCTCCCTGGAGGGGTGCAGCTCTGCCTTTCTGCTCACTGGAACACAGTGTGTGGCCAAGTTCAATGAGGAAGTACGTCTGTCTGTTTCTTTCTTAGTTTTGAAAATGTATTTATTCTTAGTAAAATTGTAACCTTGTTTTTTGAAAGGGAAAGTAAGTGCACTGTGACCTCAGACTGACAATCTCACCTGCAGCCTCACGTGTCCATTCACAACCCTTTGCACAAACAGTAATGCCCATTCACCTTGATAGTCATGTGTCCTATGCACAAGAGGATTTATAGCCTAGTCTTTTCAGGAAATGCACAAGTGCTAGTCCTTTCCTTGTCACAGTCAGAATGGTCATGTCAATTGCAGTTATATAGTCTGAAACCATGTGGAGGTTTATGGCATTCACCTCAACTGTTGGTTAATTGTATTTGAACTGTTCCAGCTCTGGTTCCTTTTTATTTAGATTTGTATCTTGTTTTGTTGCATTCCTTCCTCCAGGCCAAAAATACAGTGACCATTCACCTTGGCCTGTTCCGACTACCACAGTTCTCTACAGATGTTCTAGTGACCTTCAACGACCCCCTCAGCATAAGGTGAGGTTATACAGGGTGTTTGTCCCAAGTGGCACCGTATTCCCTATATAGTGCACTACTTTTGAACAGTGCCCATAGGGGACTCCTGTCTATCCCTGGTGTTTTGTGAAATAGAAGACTTTAAATATAATTTCACAAAATCATTTTTTTTTTGTTGTCATATATGGATAAAGCATAGGTAGAGCATAGTCTAGGCTAAAGGTACTATGGCAAAAGGTGTTATGTTATTTTATATTAATATAAATTAAACTGAAAACAGGGTATCAATGTTTTCATTATAACATAACTACTATTACAGATGCTATTACCATGGTATTACCACTTTTTCCTAAGCTGCCTGTTAAGCGCTACTCCTTTTCACTAACCTCTCCCGTCCCCCTCTCCTCTCTGCCCTCCCAGCCCTGGCAGCAGCAGTGCAGTGGGGATGGGAGGAGAGCAGCAGGAGGACACAGAGCCATGGACGCTACAGGACTTCCAGCGTTTACTGCAGTCTCTCAGACTACACGACCCAGACGTGTTTGGGTAGAAGAGGGCTTCAGGTCCAGCCCACCACACCGCTTCAACAGACATTGCCATTACACTCATCTCCAATCTTTTTGTTCTCTCAGACGGACAAAATGTAATATACTGGTCACAGTAAAAACCACTCAAGATTGCGCTTTGGTTTTGTTTGTCTTCTCATGGTATCATTTGTGTTTACTTAAATTGTATGAACTTAGCTTATGCTGAACAAAAATATAAATGCAACATGTAAAGTGTTGGTCCCATGTTTCATGAGCTGAAATAAAAGATCCCAGAAATGTTCCATATGCACAATCTTATCTCACAAATTTGTTTACATACCTGTTAGTGAGCATTTCTCCTATGCCAAGATAATCCATCCACCTGACAGGTGTGGCATTTCAAGAAGCTGATTAAACAGCATTAGCATTGCACAGGTGCACCTTGTACTGGGGACAAAAGGCCTATCTAAATGTGCAGTTTTGTCACACAACACTGCCACAGATTGTCTCTAGTTTTGAGGGAGTGTGCAATTGGCATGCTGACTGCAGGAATGTCCACCAGAGCAGTTGCCAGAGAATTGACTGTTAATTTCTCTACCATAAGCTGCCTCCAATAGAGAATTTTGCAGTACATCCAACCGGCCTCATCATGCCAACCCAGGACCTCCACACCCAGCTTCTGCGGGATGGTCTGAGACGAGTCACCCGGACAGCTGATGAAACTGGGTTTGCACAACAGAAGAATTTCTGCACAAACTCTGTTTGACTGGACTGCAGTTCAGCGTTGTAACCGACTTCAGTGGGCTAATGCTCACCTTCGATGGCCGCTGGAGAAGTGTGCTCTTGATGGATGAATCCCGGTTTCAACTGTACCGGGCAGATGTCAGACCGCGTGTATAGAGTCATGTGGGCGAGCAGTTTGCTGATGTCAATGTTGTGAACAGGGTGCCCATGGTGGCAGTGGGGTTATGTTATGGGCAGGCATAAGCTACGTACAACGAACACAATTGCATTTTATCGATGGCAATTTGAATTCACAGAGATACCGTGACGAGATCCTGAGATCCATTGTCATGCCATTCATCCACCTCTGTCACCTCATGTTTTAGCATGATAATGCACTGCCCCGTGCCGCAAGGATCTGTACACAATTCCTGGAAGCTGAAAATGTCAGTTCTTCCATTGCCTGCACACTCACCAAACATGTCACCCGTTGAGCATGTTTGGGATGCTCTGGATCGATGTGTACGACAGCATGTTCCAGTTTCCACCATGCAACTTCGCACAGCCATTGAAGAGTAGTGGAACAAAATTCCACAGGCCACAGTCAACAGCCTGAACTCTATGCGAAGGAGATGTGTCGCTCTGCATGGGGCAATCGGTGGTCACACACCAGATACTGACTGATTTTCTGATCCACGCCCCAACCTTTTCTATCTATTCCCAGTCATGTGAAATCCATAGATTAGGGCCTGATGAATTTATTTCAATTGACTGATTTCCTTATATGAACTGTAACTCTGTAAAATCTTATAAATTGTTGCATGTTGCGTTAATATTTTTGTTCAATTTGAATCCGAAGTCTGAGCATTCACTACAAGCTCAAAATCAGTGAAGTTGCAACCTTTTCACTTTGCCATTTTTTTTCACTTGTCATCTCCTTGGCAATGGAAAACAACCCATGTTTAACTGCTACCCTTGAAAAGGAAATATTTCCATTTGACAGCAATTACAAGTATTATTATTTATTCATTTTTATTGGGGGGGGGGGGGGGCTGTTTTGCATCCTACAAAATTACATTACATGGCACTGCATATGGCTGTGTAACAAACCAATATCAGAATCACGTTAGTAAATAAATATCCTCCAGCGATTGGATCTACACAAGACAATTAATACATTCATTAGAGAGATCAAAATGAATCAAAATGCCTGTAATGGATGTACAGCAATTAAATAACCCAGCTGTGTCAAGTAAGCAGACCCAATGTACAATATTAGTCAACCTTAGAATCAATAGAAGCAGTAAGCTATACATCCAGAGAGCAATTTTACAGTAAGGCAAGCGGTATGAACAAATCCCACTATACTTTATAAAAATAAACTCCTGTCTAATTTCTGCAGTAAATTAAATCATTAAATCTACTCTGGAGGTCGATTTTTTTCTATATTAATACTGTGCTGAGATTGTTCATGTACTTTTGAAGAAGTCTTGCCTAATCTGTAGATGTTCTAATTCTCTGTAAATTAAATTGTGTAGTAAGAGGTTTCCTAGTACTCAAGCTACATAAATTCACAGCAGTCAGTAACTTGGATGAGGTAAGGACGTTATCATTAGTACAAGTGGAGGAAGCTTGTGGTGAACATTCTGCAGAAGAATTGGGAATTATTCTGACTCAGAAACATCTTCCTATTCGTATTGGATGGATAAACTATTCTGCTGCATACCACAACGTGTCAGCCACCACAGCAGCCTATTGTTACCTCATTGTGCTTCCGAGATCAGAAACCAGTTTGAATTAGATTCTTATTGGAGTGTAGAACCTTTGCTCTATTGTTACCTCATTGTGCTTCCGAGATCAGAAACCAGTTTGAATTAGATTCTTATTGGAGTGTAGAACCTTTGCTCTAGTTAAAAAAAAGTTTACACACAAAAGTAAACTCCTCCACTATTGACATATATCTCAAGACCAAATGCATAAGCCTGGTCCCAGATCTGTTTACGCTGTATAGTCAATGGCCATAGGAGTTGGCAAGACTGAACAAACAGATCTGGGATCAGGCTACAAACTCATTAAATGAGGGATCATTTAACCTGTGAACTGACCTGTGGCTTAATGAGTCTTTATCTTTAGACCTGACTGCGTCCATGTTCAGGGTCACCTACATTGCAGTCACGCACCACATCCCAACTCCTGGATGTCAGTAACCGCATTGAATTCTGATGCCTGGCACAAGATGGAGTGTTGGAACATAACTAATGTAATTACAGTTAACGAAAATGTACGCTTAATCCAGTATAAACTCATGTATAGAATTTGTTATACAAGAGACAAATTTCACAAATTCTACATGACAACAGTAGAGTCATGTCTCAAGTGTAAAACTAACATGGGCTTAATAATCCAAGCCTTCTGGGAGTGCTAGGTCCAAAAGTTATGGGCGGAGTTAGACAGTTGGCTGTCAGAGGTTTTACAATGTAAATGCTTTTAATCTGTCTATCTGCATATTTCAAGACGTGGCATATTAGGGTGCGGTGAGATACTCAAACAGGGTGGACCATACTTTTCTCGTCAATGATTTTGAAAAAACTTCTCCTCAAAAACTGTAAATCAAATGATCCTCCATCACTATGACAGTGGATGAATCAAATGTATTATGTAAATATTCAAAAGGTGTGGGCTACGGATAAAAATAGAACAATGCAATTTGAGACCATATGGCAGAATGCTACAAGCACTGGAATGTTCCAGGGGATGAAGGATGGGGGGGGAGTGTGGTTGAGACATACGTGATGCGCATGGTTGCAGTGTGAACACGTGGGCCTGAGCAGGTGTGATGCCATTTATGTTTGATGAAATTTGTGTGTGTCTGTTTGTATTTTGTTTATGTATGGTTGTTATTGTTTGAGAAAAAGATACAAATAAAACCATACAAAAAAAGTATCATTCTAATGCCCGACTGCAATGTAGATGACGTGGCAATCATTGGTTAATTTAGTTGCAGCGCAACTGCTTTGTAGATGGCCTGGAACGCGACCATTCCCTTTCCTGATACTATCTGTGTTGCTGGCAGAGTAGAGATTGCCCTGCCTGCCGGCTACTATCTGTGCTGCTGCCAGAGCTTCCTCAGTTCATCCCAGAACAGTAGAGACAGGATGGTGTGTGGCCCCAGACGGAAGTAGGATGCACCCAGGCCTTTGTAGAGCCCTGTCACACCCTCCATCTTCAGTGTCTTCGAGAAGCAGTCCCCAAAACCTTTATAGAGCTCTCCCTGGAAATTAGAGTATATCCAGAGCCATGTTAGAGAGTAGTACAATTACATTAAGACAATTCATGTGGCAAACAGTGGGTCAACTTGGGTCCCTTTTACCAATACTCTAGACCTGCAGGAATGTTAATTTTCATATTTTTCTCAACACACCCTTTCCCTCGTGAGAGTTTTTTTCCAGAGCCACTTGGCAGCACAGTGACAGCATACATTTTTAGTATGTGATCACTGCGGTAATAGAACCCAGGACCTTGGTGTTGCTAGTGCCATGCTCTTACCAACTGAGCCACACAGGAAGGACCATGTAAAGTAAGCCACTGACCTTGCCTGTATGATCCACAGGTTGGTTGTAGAGCCGTGTGCTGACCACGTCAAAGGGTGTCATGGCTGCCACCACCACCACACTGCTGATCATCCCTGCGCACAGAGCCACCAGCCAGCTGCCCTCTGGGAACACCTGCCGGGGGGAGAGAAAAGGGTAACTTAGTGAGGTATGCTTAGAGCTGGTTTCCCGAAAAACAACTTATAGGCCGTGTCCCAGACAGTGGAAAATCTCTACTGTAAGTACCTTTTAGTCCAGGACTAGGATTTTATCAGTGTCTAAGGAACCATCTCTTAATGGTCTGACAGCCAGTATCCAGCTGTTAACATAGCAGATCATTTGATATGTCTAAAATAATAAAAAACGAGATTGATGCAGTGTTCTTCTGTAACATTAAACTTCTGTTAACTACTTAGTTTAAATGGAGCTGAATAATGACATAGGTAGTCATTTATTTCCCACCAAACAGAGTTATGTAAACACTATGTAACTGGTGAAATATTATGAATGGTGTCAAATGTCACAAAATGAACAGAGAACACCGTACCAAATACAGAGCACTGCTGTGGTAACCATAAGGTTGTAGTACATTAAGTACAGTATTTACAAATGGGCACAATGGGAAATGACAAATGTCCATCTAAAAGAACCCATGAGCACCAACATGTGAAGTTCATAGGTTTCAAATGAAAGCTAAGAGGCCAACATTTTTAGAAACTAGGGCATATATACAGTGCATACTGTAAAAACTGTTAAATCCCCATGGATTGATGAGAAATTGAAAAATGGTATGGTTGAGAGGGATGAGGCAAAAGGAATGGCAAATAAGTCTGGCTGAAAATTGAAAATTAAATACATACATCTCTTTTACATAAGTATTCACACCCCTGAGTCAATGCATGTCAATACGTTAGAAGTAATGGGGTCTGAATATTTTCCGAATGCACTGTCATTCTGAATCCAAACATTACACTGTTGTTTTGTATGTCCATTTGAGGTTTACTGTACTTTTCACCACATTTGTTGATAATGAAATCAGAAAATACTCTAGATACATTCAGTAACATGATAAAAAAAAATCCTGGAAATGTGGGGTGTGTGAAACATGAGACAACAAAAGTACAAGTGTTTGAGTGAGAGGACTAACTGGTGTCTCCAGGTGACTACACATCTCTCCAAAGTGTGCACAGTACCTAAGTAATTTCTATGCACTTTTATGACTCAAAGAGTAATTAACTATAACTTGCTTTTTTATGACCTGAGTTTTTTTTAATATGAAGTACACATTTGGACTCAGCTGTTTGGCTTGCTTGTATGACATTTATTATAATCCTCAACGTCTCATCTTTCAACATACATACAGTCCTCTTAATTTTCAGCATTTCGCTCACTCAGACAACAAAAAAGTTGCCTAATTAGTTGGATGGGGGCAACTTCTTGTTGCGTGCGGTGCTCAAATTCAGGACGGCTGTCATTCAAAACCCATAGTGCTGTGAAGGAGACCTGAGCTCTGACATTTATAGCATGTTACTGTACAGCCACTGCGGTCCAATTAAGGAGCTGATCAGTGGGCAAATCTGTCATTTTCAACCTGCTTACGAGTGTAAAGGGTTAGAGTTTTTGGAAAACGTGGTTGCAAAAGAGATTTTGTAATTCTGTCACCAATCTTTACATCTGCACAGTTCTTCCAGTAAATGTGTTTTTGTGACATTTGTGTACATTTTTCAACGCAGTCCTTATATGGTTTGCGAAAAGTTGTGTTTTCCATTTAACCAGGTAGGCTAGTTGAGAACAAGTTATCATTTGCAACTGCGACCTGGCCAAGATGAAGCATAGCAATTCGACAGACAGTTACACATGGACTAAACAAAAGTCATTAATACAGTAGAACAAAATAAAACAAAAAGTCTATATACACAGTTTAAATCAATGGTTTTTGTTTGGCATACATTTTAAAGTGAAAACTCGGAGTCAACGAGTAACTCCGTTATCGTGGAACTGCCCAAATACCTCTGTCCTCTGATATAAGACACAACATCTGTGTTATAAATGTGGAGTTTGTACTGGCAACAAACTACCAACATTCATGGGGCATTGGCCTAATGATGGAATAGGTCGACAGAGACAAAGATATGGATCTATGCCTACTTCTCTCTCAGAAATTAGATTTAGCAGGTGTAAGTGTTTCTTCCATCCCTCTACTCGAACCAGGGACACTCTGCACATATCAACATCCCATGAAGCATCGTTACCGATCGCGCCACAAAAGGCCCTTGCAGATCAAGTGAAACAACTACTTCAAGGTCTAAGAGCGAAAAATGTAACTCCATATACAATATTTTAATAACAATATTGATTTAAATAATTGTTTATTTAGTGGCACCACAAATGTGAATTAATATTTACAAAACAATTTACTAAACAAAACAAAATGTTTGCAGATGTCAGACCATAATACATTTACTTTGTATAGAACTTTTCAATACAATATTTTTTTCATACATTTATGTACAATAAAAACAAATCATAGGTAAACTAACAATATTGTAGACTTGATGCTAAATACAGATTTATTTTTGCTTTAGTGTGTGTGTCCATCAACCACTTAGTTATGTTAGGAAGTTTGCCATCTTTAAGAGCAGCCCTTGTAACTTCACCCCAACTTCTCTTATCCCCAGAACACAGTAACTTAAGAACATGTGTTTTGACATTTTTGGGAAATGTTAGTGATTTAAAAAAAATATATAAATACAACCCTAGCAGGGCCCCAAGTCCCATGGGGGCGTCCTCTAGGGCATGGATTTTCTCCCCAGCAAAGGCCAGCATGATTTCACTCACATGGTGAAATTAATTTCCACCGATGTTCAGTAAAGGAGTTGGGAGCAGTGAAACCTGTGTCAACAAAAGAAAGAAAAGATTAATTTACATACAATTACCAAAAAACATTAAAAATGTTCAGCTGTAGTGTAATAAGCATGCACACATGTTTATGAAGAAAATAATTTGTGCATAGGCATACCTCGTCACAGACAAAGGCCACTCGGGTCCTCATTGAAGAAGAAGGGCAAGAGCTGTGGTCTCGAGTCCTACTAAAGCAATGATCTTACTACATTTGCTAATTTTATTACAAAATACATATTTTTAATATACTATGTATTGGCTACATTAGAGAAAGGTAAGGAACAAGTGCAAATACCTGTGTGCCTCTTCTGTACTGTCCTTCAGGGACTGCCGAAATAGCAGGATGATATCCTCACCCCTGGCTCACCTCTAACTCTGCTATCATTTTGCCACTAGCCTTACGGAGTCCTTTACATTTTATTTTTGTCTATATCCATTCCATGGATTTGATTCATTTTTGAGAATATCTGAAAAGATTATTAGCATACACGTGTGCAAATTAAGTTCAGTTTGTTTTTGACTGGCATGTAGGTTAAATGTACACTTCAAATGCAGCTGTCCTACAACAAATCCTTACCTTCTTCTTGATCCCAATTGCATTGTGTCCATGTTCTGTTCTATAAGAATTTCAAAAGGAAGAGAAAGTGTCAAAGAACAGTTGAGGTCAGAAGTTTACATACACTTAGGTTGGAGTCATTAAAAGTCATTTTTCAAGTACTCCACAAATTTCTTGTTAAACTATAGTTTTGGCAAGTCGGTTAGGACATCTACTTTGAGCATGACAAGTAATGTTTCCAACAATTGTTTACATAGAATATTTCACTGTATCACAATTCCAGTGGGTCAGAAGTTTACATACACTAAGTTGACTGTGCCTTTTAAACAGCTTGGAAAATGTCATGACTTTAGAAGCTTCTGATACTCAAATTATGTCAATTAGACTCAATTGGAGATGTACTTGTGGATGCATTTTAAGGCCTACCTTCAAACTCAGTGCCTCTTTGCTTGACATCATGTGAAAAAAATCAAAAGAAATCAGAAGAAAAATTGAAGACCTCCACAAGTCTGGTTCATCCTTGGGAGCAATTTCCAAACGCCTGAAGGTACCACGGTCATCTGTACAAACAATAGCACGCAAGTATAAACACCATGGGACCACACAGCCGTCATACCGCTCAGGAAGGAGACGCGTTCTGTCTCCTAGAGATGAACGTACTTTGGTGAGAAAAGTGCAAATGAATCCCAGAACAACAGCAAAGGACCTTGAAGATGCTGGAGGAAACAGGTACAAAAGTATCTATATCCACAGTAAAACGAGTCCCTATATCAACATAACCTGAAAGGCCGCTCAGCAAGAAGAAGCCACTGCTCCAAAACCGCCATAAAAAAGCCAGACTACAGTTTGCAACTGCACATGGGGACAAAGATTGTACTTTTTGGAGAAATGTCCTCTGGTCTGATGAAACAAAAATAGAACCATTTGGCCATAATGACCATCATTATGTTTGGAGGAAAAAGGGGGAAGCTTGCAAGCCGAAGAACACCATCCCAACCATGAAGCACAGGGGTGGCAGCATCATGTTGTTGGGGTTCTTTGCTGCAGGAGGTACTGATGCACTTCACAAAATAGATGGCATCATGAGGGAGGAAAATTATGTGGATATATTGAAGCATCATCAAGACATCAGTCAGGAGGTTAAAGCTTGATCGCAAATGGGTCTTCCAAATGGACAATGACCCCAAGCATACTTCCAAAGTTGTTCCAAAATGGCTTAAGGACAGCAAAAGCAAGGTATTGGAGTGCCCATCACAAAGCCCTGACCTCGATCCTATAGAAAATGTGTGCAGAACTGAAAAATTGTGTACGAGCAAGGAGGCCTACAAACGTGACTCAGTTACACCAGCTCTGTCAAGAGGAATGGGCCAAAACACAACAAACTTATTGTGGGAAGCTTGTGGAAGGCTACCCGAAACATTTGACCCAAGTTTAAAATTGTTTAAGGCAATACTACCACATACTAATTGAGTGTATGTAAACTTCTGATCCACTGGTAATGGGATGAAAGAAAAGCTGAAATAAATCATTCTCTACTATTATTCTAACATTTCACATTCTTAAAATAGGTGGTCATCCTAACTGACCTAAAACAGGGAATTTTTACTAGTATTAAATGTCAGGAATTGTGAAAAACAGAGTTTAAATGTATTTGGCTATGGTGTATGTAAACTTCAACTGTGTATATATATTAAATTAATATTTAAAGAAATGTCATCGACAAACTTGAATGCAAAATAGAACATATCGGAGAAAGCACTAGCCAATACAGTACTGCCATACAGTAAAAGTACTGCCATTCAGGCCTAATATCACATTTCAAGCTATTTTTGTACACAAATTGTTCAATATTTTATCAGGCTGACTTGAAAGATTATACACAACATTTTGCTGCGTGACAATACTGTGTTTGGATTCTGAAGGGCATGCATTCATACAAAAGAGCTAGTAGTCACTGTATTAATACCATTTTGCATTTGAATCCAATCTGTAGCTACCATCTAAGCTATTAATTTCCCTCCACAAGGGGGCATACATGTAACGTTTCCAAAACGGGATAGTATTGTACATAGGAATGCTATGTCCCCTTATGAGTTCATAATAGTATTGCATGCTGTAGCATTCTATATAAAGAGGAAGCCCTCCGTTGTCCAATTCAGTTCATTGTAACATCTCGGCTGGACAGGTCACCGTCCTTAGTAGGCTAGCTAAAAAAAAATGCAACAAGATAAAGTGTTGGCTAGCTAGCTAACGTCAACAAAGCTAACATTAGCTAGTTCATGCTCACATGAGAATTGCTCTAGATTGGAAACTTACGTTAATATAATGAGTGTAAAGCCATGTTGGCTTTATGGAAACGATATACAATATGGGACAGAATATAGTTCAGGAAATAATACAAACCTAGTCCGGCCCAGTAAGGACAACTAGCTAACTAGCGTGACAGCTATAGTAACGTTAAGGAAGCTATTCACAGAAGACCATAATGGTCGTCGTCATTCATTGGTATTTTATATAAATTATTTCGATACATATTCAGAGCCAAACATCAACCCAGCTTACCTTTTTAAACTGTTGTCGCATTCAAACTTGGCGCGAACGTTTTCAGTTGTGAAGTTCCCCCGAAGAACTCCAGCAACAATGGGGGTTCCTCGATGAACCCACCTCCTAAGAAGTTCTTCGAATAACCTTTTTGGTGCTGTTTTTCATTGCCAAGAACCTTAAGGTTCTTAGAAGAACTCCAGTTGAACCCCTAATTTTTAGAGTGTACTACCACACAAATCTTGGCATCACAGGACCAAATCTTGCCTGCTCGCTGGACAGCTACTCAATTTAGAATATGTTAACAGTCTGTCCCAAGAGAATGATCTTAACAACCCATCCTAACCTGTAGGTCGACGACAAGCTCCTTGGAGGCAGCGAAGGAGTAGAGTTGAGCAGCTGACCCCACGCTGACCCTGGGTACAGCTGCACTGGAGCCCCTCCACAGACCTAGGATACCATGCTGCTTGTGGATCGCTGCCAGAGCATGGACCATCCCCTGAGAGAGAGGGAAGGATGGAGGGGTAGAGGGGTGAGCGATGGAGGGGTAGAAGGACAGATGGAGGAGTAAGATGTAGAAATGGATGGAAGGGGTGAGTACAGTAGTTACGATGTACAGTGCCTTGCGAAAGTATTCGGCCCCCTTGAACTTTGTGACCTTTTGCCACATTTCAGGCTTCAAACATAAAGATATAAAACTGTATTTTTTTTGTGAAGAATCAACAACAAGTGGGACACAATCATGAAGTGGAATGACATTTATTGGATATTTCAAACTTTAACAAATCAAAAACTGAAAAATTGGGCGTGCAAAATTATTCAGCCCCTTTACTATCAGTGCAGCAAACACTCTCCAGAAGTTCCGTGAGGATCTCTGAATGATCCAATGTTGACCTAAATGACTAATGATGATAAATACAATCCACAAGTCTCCATATAAATGCACCTGCACTGTGATAGTCTCAGAGGTCCGTTAAAAGCGCAGAGAGCAGTTTAAAGCCGGATTTGGATACAAAAAGATTTCCCAAGCTTTAAACATCCCAAGGAGCACTGTGCAAGCGATAATATTGAAATGGAAGGAGTATCAGACCACTGCAAATCTACCAAGACCTGGCCGTCCCTCTAAACTTTCAGCTCATACAAGGAGAAGACTGATCAGAGATGCAGCCAAGAGGCCCATGATCACTCTGGATGAACTACAAAGATCTACAGCTGAGGTGGGAGACTCTGTCCATAGGACAACAATCAGTCGTATATTGCACAAATCTGGCCTTTATGGAAGAGTGGCAAGAAGAAAGCCATTTCTTAAAGATATCCATAAAAAGTGTTGTTTAAAGTTTGCCACAAGCCACCTGGGAGACACACCAAACATGTGGAAGAAGGTGCTCTGGTCAGATGAAACCAAAATTGAACTTTTTGGCAACAATGCAAAACGTTATGTTTGGCGTAAAAGCAACACAGCTCATCACCCTGAACACACCATCCCCACTGTCAAACATGGTGGTGGCAGCATCCTGGTTTGGGCCTGCTTTTCTTCAGCAGGGACAGGGAAGATGGTTAAAATTGATGGGAAGATGGATGGAGCCAAATACAGGACCATTCTGGAAGAAAACCTGATGGAGTCTGCAAAAGACCTGAGACTGGGGCGGAGATTTGTCTTCCAACAAGACAATGATCCAAAACATAAAGCAAAATCTACAATGGAATGGTTCAAAAATAAACATATCCAGTTGTTAGAATGGCCAAGTCAAAGTCCAGACCTGAATCCAATCGAGAATCTGTGGAAAGAGCTGAACTGCTGTTCACAAATGCTCTCCATCCAACCTCACTGAGCTCGAGCTGTTTTGCAAGGAGGAATGGGAAAAATGTTCAGTCTCTCGATGTGCAAAACTGATAGAGACATACCCCAAGCGACTTACAGCTGTAATCGCAGCAAAAGGTGGCGCTACAAAGTATTAACTTAAGGGGGCTGAATAATTTTGCACGCCCAATTTTTCAGTTTTTGATTTGTTAAAAAAGTTTGAAATATCCAATAAATGTCGTTCCACTTCATGATTGTGTCCCACTTGTTGATTCTTCACAAAAAAATACAGTTTTATATCTTTGTTTGAAGCCTGAAATGTGGCAAAAGGTCGCAAAGTTCAAGGGGGCCGAATACTTTCGCAAGGCACTGTATATGAACATTTGACAAACATTATTTGATTGATGGACGACTACACTTTACCTGATGTTGATACTGATGTCCAACAGCTATAGAGGAAGTGGCCTGACTCTGAATGTGAGTCTTCACCTGAGTGATGGAAAGAACAGGAATGTCAAGCCTTCACTCATCTCACCAACTGTCCTCAAGTCTAGAGCAGTGGTTGCAGGTGGTACACGATTTTAATATTTTTTACTAATATATTTCTCTTTTTTTTAAACAGATGGGAGTATTAAATGGTAGTATAAGCTATTTTACATGACTAAACAATGCAAATTGTGTATAATAATAATAATAATATAAAACAATAGTATTTTAATCTGTTACATAAAATTGACCAAATTAGACCAGCAAGCTGCGACTCCGCGAATGGTGGTCCTCAAGAGTTTTTGACAGTGATTTGGTGGAACCCGGAAGGGAAACGGTTGGGAACCGCTGGTCTGGAGGCTACACCACTGACAACGTCATGCTGATATTGGGGATGTTTTCAGCATTAAAAACTACAGGGCAGACATCCAAATGCACCTGTATACGGAACGGTCACTCACTAGCCATAAATGTAAACACACAAATTATCATCCGTGATGCGGAGCATGCGCAATACTCACCAAGTAGATGGGACTTCCCATCACTGCCCCCACTACTCCAGCGGCAGCCCCTGCTACTGTGGTTTTAGCAGCACTAACCCTCCCGTCCGTGTGGATGTATCCAGATGACTCAATGATTGAATACGATCCAAGCCGAACTCCATTCATGAAAAACTGATAGACAAGTCCCGGTACCAACCCTTTCTGTAAACCAGCTAGTCCATCTACTTTGCCGATAGTGTAAAAAGCGTGGAAAACGTTACGGTAGTAAATCTGGTAGGTCCCCCGGTTTTTGAGCTCTCCTTGTAATTGCATTCGAGTTTTGACAACCTCCAGTGGGTTAGTGAACAGGCAAGCTCCGCAGGCAGCTGCCCCGCTCAATATAAAATCCATTGCTAAATGGGCTCGACCTTAGCTAAATTAAATTCGGTATATGAAAGATATGTAGAACTCCAAATCGCCGGTTCTAAGCAAAAATCTGTCAAAATCCCAAGGTCACAGACTACTGCGGGACGATAATAAATAATCGGTCGCGCCCTAAAAATAGTTTGTATGTTCCATTGTGGTTATTTCTACTCAGTATGCCTTCCTCCCGTCTGTCCTTTAAACTGTGTCCTTGTCATGTTCATCAGCTGTTTGTCAGCTAATCAGGACCAGCGCGCACATATCACGTGTGCAATGTGCTGATGAATTCATCCAAAGCCTTGGCTTGTCTTCTTGGCCAATGAAAACGCCGAGTTAAGCACATCCTTCATCCGGCTTCTTTTGATTGGACGATCAGAGCACAATGTAGAGGACCGTTGGCCAACCTGGAATCAGGGGTAGACGTAACATAGGGCGGATTTGATTATACTGATCTGGAGGACACTCATCTATCACCGGTGATGTAAACGGGCAAAAGCAGTGAGCGCCCTTCCACATCGAACAGTAATCTGTGCCTCTCGGTCATGTCGACAGACAGCATGGTGTATCATCAAGAAACATACAACATCTCTTTTCCATAAAAATTTTGAGTTTTTAAACTAGGTTTCATTTTGGAAGGCAGATAAAGGCATGTTAAAGCACAGATTTCTACTAACCTACTCCACCTACATAATTAAGACGATTTTGCCGTGGGCTTTGAACAGGGCACCTGGCTCACGCCTGGGAGGCAGTCCGGTTCCAAAACTATTACAATCAACTTTTACTGGGTGCAAAACACGCCTACCCGGGGCCCTGGCCAGATGAGTTGAATCCCTCACTGTAAAAAAAAGGGGTAAATTGGTCATCAAAAGGAAAGGAGGGCCGAGGCACTTTTTGATATAATTAATTAAAATGCCTTCATTTTTGTGGCAATGTTCAATGGAAACAAAGTTTAAAAACTCTGACCCGTTTCGGCTGCATGGCCTTCGTCAGGCAGTACAAAGATATAATACATGTCCTCTTTTGAAAAGCTTTTTCCAATCAACCCTAATTTGAAGAGGGAGTGGTTACATAATTCGTTGGACAACACCTAGTAAGCAATACTATACACATTAAAAAGTGAAATACTGTAGATGTGTTGTAAAAAAAAAATGCATCGCTAGAAGCATCAGAACCCCTAGAAAGGTAGTTCTAACCTTGGGGCGGCAGGTAACACAACTTCGGCAGACACATTTTTATCTCACTGAAGTTTCTAGCCACATCTCTAAACTAGCTAATTGGGAAGGGCTCGTGAGGGCACTGCGTTGTTTTACTGTGCATTCAGAAAGTATTCAGACCCCTTGACTTTTCCACGGTTTGTTACATTACAGCCTTATTCTAAAAGTGATTCAAGTGTTCCCCCCCCCCCATCAATCTACACACAACACCCTATAATGACAAAGCAAAACAAGGTTTGTATTTCTGTGTGCAATTTTTACATTTTTTATTAATCACATTTACATAAGTATTCAGACTAAGTACTTTGTTAAAGCACCTTTGGCAGCAATTGCAGCCTCGAGCATTCTTGGTATGACACTACAAGCTTGGCACACCTGTATTTGGGGAGTTTCTCCCATTCTTCTCAAGCGCTGTCCGATTGGATGGGAAGCATCGCTGCACAACTATTTTCAGGTCTTATCCAGAGATGTTCGATCGGGTTCAAGTCCGGGCTCTGGCAGGGCCACTCTTGCAGTCTTGGCTGTGTGCTTAGGTTTTTTTTCCTGTTGGAAGGTGAACCTTCCCCCCAGTCTGAGGTCCTGGGGCACTCTGGATAAGGTTTCCACAAGGATCTCTCTGTACTTTGCTCCATTCATCTTTCCCTCGATCCTGACTAGTCTCCGTCCCTGCTGCTGAAAAACATCCCCGCAGCATGATGCTGCCACCACCATGCTTCACCGTAGGGATGGTGCCAGGTTTCCTCCAGACGTGACACTTGACAGTCAGGCCAAAAAGTTGGTTTAATCAGACCAGAGAATCTTGTTTCTCATGGTTTGAGAGACCTTTCGGTTCATTTTGGCAAACTCCAAGGGGGCTGTCATGTGCCTTTTACTGATAAGTGGCCACTCTGGCCACTCTACCATAAAAGCCTGATTGCTGGTTTCTTAGTTTTGCTGGGCGGCCAGCTGTAGGAAGAGTCTTGGTGGTTCCAATCTTCTTCCATTTAAGAATGACTGTATTCTTGGGGACCTTCAATGCTGCAGACATGTTTTGGTACCCTTCCCCAGAGCTGTGCCTCGACACAATCCTGTCTCAGAGCTCTATGGACAATTCTTACAGATATTTCTGTTTTTAATTTTTAGTACATTTTCAAAAATGTCTAACAACCTGTTTTCACTTTGTTATTATGGGGTACTGTGTTTTATTTATTCCACTTTAGAATAACAAAATGTGGAAAAATGCAAAGGGTCTGAATACTTTCTGAATGCACTGTAAATGCCAAAGAATGGGACATGTAGCTGTTCAATGTAAAGGAATCAAAAAGTGTGCAAAATGTGGAGGAGAACATGATTACGGTGAATGTGGGAGAAATTTAAAAGTTAAGTGTTGTAATTGTGAGGGTGAACATAGCAGAAAGTTTCACTGGAACTTTGTCAATATTATAATTGCAAAACAACATGAAGTTAAGGCCACCAAAAGTAGAGAAGACATGATGAGGAATAAAAATCCAGATAGAAGTGGGTCTTCTTAGGAATTGTTTAATCCAATTGATCTTAAAAGTATTATTTAAGGTAGTAAAGTCCAGAAAATTCAGTGTTCATTACAACAGTTTTCCTAATGTAATGGGTACGGTTTCTCCACAGAAAGTTGAAAAGCATCTGGTCTATCTCCTTGCTTATTTTACTGTCAATATATAAAGATAAAGCGCCATGTTAGTCTAGAGATATACCTTCAGCCTTTAGAGGGGCTATTGAGGACGACTCTCACTGCTCGACATACGTCATCAATTTGGGCACCAGGCGTGTCCGTATAGCCTCTTCCTGCTGATGGTTTGTCGAGACTGATTGTTTGTACGGTAGTGGCTACCAAGTTCAGCTCCATCTAGTTTTCGCGTTGGGGATAACATTGTTGACAACTGTAGCATTTTAGCTAAGCCTTTTCCTAAAAGTGATCCGCTTGAATGCGCCCATTGGGGTTCACTCGCAATGCCAAACAAGACGGAAGAGACCTGTGTGAAGCTAGCAGCAAAAAAAGGATTAGCCAAAATAGTTTAATTTGCGGTTCGCCTTCAAAATAAAGGTCCCCATTGAAATAAATTCAAACGGATACAAATCGTGGAATCATACCATATTTGGACTAGATAATGCTAAGCAAAGGTCGGAATGTTGTTATATAAATTAAACATAAAAGACAATAACATTTTAATTTGACAAAAAAAGGGTTACAAAAAATCAGTTGATATAGCATTGTGGACTAACCCTAAAAAAGCGACTTCTCATTTTGAAAATGGCCTATGTGGCGTCGATATGAGTCAAAAACATTTATTCTAGTGTCAAAATGGACAACAAGGTGTAAATAGACAAATGTTGTAGTCAGTCTCGACCAAAATTGAGATTTGTGATAGGAAAAAAAATGTCACGGATTGATGGGTACCATAACAATTTTCATTGGGACCTGATCTTAATGCCCATGGTCAATTTGGTTTCACATTCGATATCCTTATGAGGCTAGTTAGAGACAATCTGTAAATTACACAATGTATGAGACAATATTTTAAAAGGTCCAATGCTCCAAATGTCAATTACTTAAAATCCTCAAACCAACTATAAATTGTAGAAATGCATATACAAATATTTAAAGCATTAATGAGACAACTAAAAGATGTGCAACATGAAAATATTGTCCCATTTACATTGTGTAATTTATTGAGGTCCCTATCCAAAGTCAAACCAATTTTGACATTGTTGCATGAAGCTTATTGGCTAAAAAATGTGGCTCTCCCTACCTGCGAACACACAAGAGACACCCACATCAAACCACACCCCAAAACCAACTCACGTTTGAATTCAGTCATGGCTGGAAGTCATGGCTGGAAGCAGATGAACCAAATCTAAAACGAGAACAAATCAGGAAATGCAGTCGCCCATAGGCTTTGGAGATCTTATAACTTTTGCTCTATGAGATAATATCAGTCAGTTAACATGACCTTTGTGAATTATGAAGCCTTTATGTGCGTTATGTACATTTTCTATTATATAAATGCTTCACAATTTACAAAAAGTGACGTTAGCTGATTAAGATTATCTCATAGACTAAAGTTTATAAAATATCCTAAACCCGTGTTTAACACAGATCTTATTTTCGGGGTTTATCCATAAACCCATAATTTCTCCATAGGCTTTGTCCCCATAGGCTTTTTCCAAAGAATCCTTGCGGAGTTAGTACCTACAAACATACCATGTCGGAGTTAGTAACTACAAACAATACTATTTATCTCTATTTTACTGAGGTATAAAGAAACAGGAGTTTATTTGCTGAAATATCTGCTGATCACAGAACAGTGTCGATTCCCGCATATTAAAAGGGACATGCGGCTATTTGAGACAGCTTTTAAATTACGTTTGATGGTATTTTCTTCCAGGGCAGGCGTTATGTGCGGATCTTAGGGGGCCTGGACTGCCCTATCGTACCTCCTTGCCCTTCCAAATAAAATATTGAATATTGATCATTTATTTGACCGAGACGCGTTATTTTCTATGTAAATAATATGCAGACCCAAGCCCATTGTCAGGGCGGAGACATGAGCATATCCTCGTCATATACAGATTTCTGGTTTCAGCCTCTTGCGAATTGAAAAGGAAAGTCGGCGGATGCACTGTTGCAGTGCACTGTTAGGACGTTAAAGTAAATAGATTTGTTGCCAAAATTATATAACTAATTTCTAAATAAAATAATTCAAAACACTTCATTAGGGAGCATGACTTAGCCACAGAGAATCATTAGCTTATTTTTACAAAAAAATAGCTGTGGATGGTTTCGAATCACAAGTGTGTATGGGAAGTCCGCAATTTGGGTAGTGCGAGTAACAGTAGATCTAGATGACTGAGTTGCGGCTGTCAGTGAAAAGCTTCTACAATATGTGTGAAGATAACGTGTGTATTGATATATTTAAAATGCTGTATTAAGAAGAAGGGGAGAGGGTTGTGGCCCAGATATGGTACATCTCCAAAAATCATGCATATGTTGGAAAGTGCCCACTTGGCAATGTCTTATTTGTGACCGTCTTAACTCACCACGTACACCACTCATTTTGTCTTCGACTTACACAAGTCAACAAAGGCTGTTTTTTGCTAAATTCCTCATTCGTTCCAACTCTCCCGGCCTCGATAATCCCCAAGCCTCGGTGTGAAAGAGCAACATCTCATGATCTGATGATCCCATATATCCAGTGGAAAGGTCATAAATGTATGTGTGTTATATTAAACATAGAGGAGGGAGTAAAATGTAGGTAAGCAGTAAACATTTCAGAACAACTGGTAATCAAATAAGACTTGGGAGAGATTACACATTTTGGCAAAGAGATGTATTTATGGGACTAATACACCTGAAACAAATTGCCAGATTGAAAACTGCAGACATTACTAGTGCCTCCCCCACGATCAAACCGCCATAAAAAAAATTAAAAAATGAAACGCAGGCTAACGTGATCATTGACAGCTGCCTTGAAGGACACAAATAAAAAAAATGCTTTCTAACTGACAACGGAGTGAAGAGCAGAAATCTCAACTAGCAAGCAAGTCGCAACAATGAAGACCTGAGTGTGTGCGCGTTCACACAAAGCGCGCGGGGGGGAGTTCTGGCAGGGGGGACATTTTCGGCACAACACAAGATTTTGTGTTGGCCTACAAACTTGAGCACAGATCCATTGAGCAATCAGGTTTCCCCTTATGTCATCAGTATCTGTCCTAAGCAGAACTGAGAATATCCTGTGTGTGTAGTTAGGGACTACACAGAACAGATACTTTAGGGAAACTGGACTTTTGAAATGAAAATCGTCCAAGGGCAAATCCAATGTCATTCAACATCCTTTCTGTGATCGCAAGTTTCAAGCATATTTGCCATATTGAATACATTTGAAATATTTTAGAGTGAAAGTGGCTAAATAGGGTGATGGATGTGGAGGAAGGGAGCTGTTGGTTACCCAAGGGGAATCCAAGATGAACCTCACACATGTCTGTGCAATGACAGCACACTGACAATGAGGTCCCCTCCTCTAAGCCATACCCCATCTCCTTCATCCACATCTAATCATTTGGGATGGCGCGCTCTTGATATGTTTTTTTTTAAATGCAGCAGGGTTGGGCTCAATTCAGGAAGTAAAGTGAAATTCCAATTAGAATTTTTACAAAAGCATTGAGGAAGATGGGAATTGAAATTGGAATTCCAGTTTACTTCCTGAATTGACAAGGAATTGACACCAACACTGTTTTACAGAGTAGTACACAGACCAACACAAGAACACATGAAATCCTGGCCCGCTCTGTAGGTGGCTATCACCTCGTGATTTTGTCCGTTCTATGAATAACTAGAACAATCTCACTCAGGCAGAAAGTGCAGAGCGCTGTCACAGCACGCTGGCTGTCACAGCACGCTGGCTGTCACAGCACGTTGTGAATGGCACCCTATTCCTTATATAGTGCACTACTTTTGACACGAGCCCTATAGGCCCTTGTCAAAAGTAGTGCACTATAGGGAATAGTGTGCCATTTGTCACAGCACACCATGTCAGCCGGCAGCTGCTGGCTCCAGCCCACTTTGGGATGCAGTTTTCCATTTATAGAGCATTTCCCTTGCCCATCTCCCCAACCCAAACACAGAGCCAAAATGGGCCGAACTTGTGAGTCATGTTCCCACAACTAAACCTCCATAACCTTTCATGACAATAGCACCAGACTGACACCGCATTAGCCAAGAGTTTTTGAAACGGGTGAAAATTCTTCTCTACTGTTTTTATGGACTTTTATTGGGAAATAAATCAAGTGTATTTGAAAGGACACAATATTGATTAATTGGATTACACTCATGCATTGCAATATCCTAAGGGGATCAAAATGGTTGTTTAGATGGTAAATCTTGTGATTTTCATTTATTCGTGAAGTGGAAGGTATTTTGGCTTCTTCCACTCATCTATTGACCCACCTGTAATACAACACAGCTAACAGCATAGCTCATATCAAATCCACCCTCCTCTGCAGTAATGGTGTTCTCACACTTCCTAAAGTGCAGATTCTGCTGGTATCATTTTAGAATTGATGGAAATACCTATATGTACATGCAACATGCCTTCACAATTTAAACACACATGTTAATTGAAGCATCAAGCAGACAGCGATTTTCCGGCTCAGTGTCTTAAGGTCAATACTTACAGTCAATCAATCAAAATTATCACATGGTTACACTGTCAGGGCAGATTTTAGAGAGATACATTGCATATCTGTCTGTAGACCAGAAGTCCAACTAAAATGACTGTTATGTCTGTCCACAGAGTAACTATTCCTTTGTTCAGTATGCCATTCACTGCTTTCATATGTAAAGACTAACACTGCACTCTAGTGGCCAGAGATTCACATTGTGGTTTTAAACCTGTGTCCTTGCATGGCCTGTCAACCTGGCACTCCTCCAGTAAGTCTAATATCAGCAGTGTGGCCTTGGTATAGTGCCCTGCCCTACCTGCAGTCATTAATGCCCCATTGCAGGCATCCTATCCTCAACTATCCCCAGACTACAGTCTGGGAAGCTTGTTATATAACTGTCAGTAGGCTATGTCAAGCTGACTGAGACAGTCTCTGGCTGTGTCCTTTTGCCCAGGGCTTTCTAGTTTATACAGTGTATAGTAGTAAATACAACCACTAAAAATCTAGGGGGTCAAAGAAAATAGAGCTAATTGCAATCCACAACCAGTGGAGAACTACTTTGATTGTATTTGGCTACTGGTGATTCTCATGAAATAATAATAAACAACCATCATCTGAGGTTTTAGAGTTTATTTAGTTTAGTTTATGTATGTACAGGAAACTACCAAAATAAAGGAAACACCAACAAGTGTCTTAATAGGGCGTTGGGCCACCACGAGCCACCAGAACGCTGTCTCAGGTGTCGCTCCAGAATCCACCGAAGTGTTCAATTGGGTTGAGATCTGGTGACTGAGACACACACACGCCCACCTACCTCCTTTAAACCCCCTTATGCACCTTTGAGACCCTTCTTTCAGTCACTGAGATCTGTTCTTCTAGCTGTGGTAGCCTAAGCATGATGGGATGTTAATTGCTTAATTAACTCAGGAACCACAACTGTGTGGAAGCACCTGCTTTCAATATACTTTGTATCCCTTATTTACTCAAGTGTTTCCAGGCAGTTACCTGTAGCTACAACAGAAAGCCAAATCAAATGAAAGTTTATTGGTCGTGTTCACAGATATGAAGATGTTATCGCAGGTGCAGCGAAACGCTTGTGTTTCTAGCTCTAACAGTGCAGTAATAATTACCTAGCAATACAAAACAATACACACATAATCCCAAAAGTAAAAAATAAATAGAAATGAAGAAATATCCTAACGAGCAATGTCAGAGTCTGGAATGTTACAAAGTGAGATTAAATGGATTATATTTTCTGTCAACGATCTATACAAAATACTCTGTAATGTGAAAGTGGAAGAAAAATTCTAACATTTGTAAAACATTTATGAAAATGAAACACAAAATAAAGTATTCAACCTCCTGAGTTAATACATGTTAGAATCACATTTGGCGATTACAGCTGTGAGTCTTTCTGGGTACGTCTCTAAGAGCTTTCTACACATGGAAAATTGGTTGTTGATCATTGCTAGACAATCATCTTCAGGTCTTTCCATAGATTTTCAAGCAGATTTAAATCAAAACTATAACTTGACCACTCACTGCTTTCTTGGTAAGAAATGCCTGTGTAGATTTGGCCTTGTGTTCTTGGTCCTGCTGAAAGGTGAATTCATTTCCCAGTGTCTGGTGGAAAGCAGACTGAACCATGTTTTCCTCAAGGACTTTGCCTGTGCTTAGCTCCATTCCGTAAATGTTAGATCCAAAAAACCTCCCCAGTACTTAACAATTACAAGCATACCCATAACATGATGCAGCCACCACTATGCTTGAAAATATAGAGTGGTATTCAGTGGATTTGCCCCAAAGATAACACTTTGTATTAAGGGGAAAAAAGTGATTTGCTTTGCCACATTTTTTGCATTATTACTGTAGTGCCTTGTTGTAAACGGGATACATTTTTTTTCCTGTACAGGTTTCTTTCTTTTCACTCTATCAATTAGGTTAGAATTGTGGAGTAACTATAATGTTGTTGATCCATCCTCAGTTTTCTCCTATCACAGCCATTAAAGTCACCATTGGCCTCATGGTGAAATCCCTCAACGTTTTCTACCTCTCCGGCAACTGAGTTAGGAAGGATACCTGTGTCTTTGTAGTGACTTGGTGTATTGATACACCATCCAAAGTGTAATTAATAACTTCACCATGCTCAAAGAGATATTCAATGCGTTAGCAATTTATGTTATTCTTCAATAACACAAACTCCAAAGCAAATCAGGGGGAGAAAAATTGATTTATTCAGAGAGGACAAATCAAGATGTTATGCTGGGAGGTAGATGTTCAGATGTTCAGTCTTCCCTGCCCTCAGCTTTTCCCCACAGAACAAAGGAACAGGATGCCATTTATAACCCCCCACCCTAGCCTGGGGTTGACCAATCAGAAGTTCTTGCAGTACAACTTGGTCAATGGCCAAATAACAAGTATCCTGCCCCTGACATCAGAGACTGTAACGTTCTTTGCTTCACGGAAACGTGGCTCACTGGAGAGACGCTATCCGAGGCGGTGCAGCCAACGGGTTTCTCCACGCACCGCGCAGACAGAAACAAACATCTTTCTGGTAAGAAGAGTGGCGGGGGCGTATGCCTTATGGCTAACGTGACATGGTGTGATGAAAGAAACATACAGGAACTCAAATCCTTCTGTTCACCTGATTTAGAATTCCTCACAATCAAATGTAGACCGCATTATCTACCAAGAGAATTCTCTTCGATTATAATCACAGCCGTATATACCCCCCCCCCCCCCCCCCCCCAAGCAGACACATCGATGGCTCTGAATGAACTTTATTTGACTCTTTGCAAACTGGAAACCATTTATCCGGAGGCTGCATTCATTGTAGCTGGGGATTTTAACAAGGCTAATCTGAAAACAAGACTCCCTAAATTTTATCAGCATATCGATTGCGCAACCAGGGGTGGAAAGACCTTGGATCATTGTTACTCTAACTTCCGCGACGCATATAAGGCCCTGCCCCGCCCCCCTTTCGGAAAAGCTGACCACGACTCCATTTTGTTGATCCCTGCCTACAGACAGAAACTAAAACAAGAGGCTCCCATGCTGAGGTCTGTCCAACGCTGGTCCGACCAAGCTGACTCCACACTCCAAGACTGCTTCCATCACGTGGACTGGGACATGTTTCGTATTGCGTCAGACAACAACATTGACGAATACGCTGATTCGGTGTGCGAGTTCAGTAGAACGTGCGTTGAAGATGTTGTTCCCACAGCAACAATTAAAACATTCCCTAACCAGAAACTGTGGATTGATGGCAGCATTCGCGTGAAACTGAAAGCGCGAACCACTGCTTTTAATCAGGGCAAGGTGTCTGGTAACATGACCGAATACAAACAGTGCAGCTATTCCCTCCGCAAGGCTATCAAACAAGCTAAGCGTCAGTACAGAGACAAAGTAGAATCTCAATTCAACGGCTCAGACACAAGAGGCATGTGGCAGGGTCTACAGTCAATCACGGACTACAGGAAGAAATCCAGCCCAGTCACAGACCAGGATGTCCTGCTCCCAGGCAGACTAAATAACTTTTTTTCCCGTTTTGAGGACAATACAGTGCCACTGACACGGCCTGCAACGAAAACATGCGGTCTCTCCTTCACTGCAGCCGAGGTGAGTAAGACATTTAAACGTGTTAACCCTCGCAAGGCTGCAGGCCCAGACGGCATCCCCAGCCGCGCCCTCAGAGCGTGCGCAGACCAGCTGGCCGGTGTGTTTACGGACATATTCAATCAATCCCTATACCAGTCTGCTGTTCCCACATGCTTCAAGAGGGCCACCATTGTTCCTGTTCCCAAGAAAGCTAAGGTAACTGAGCTAAACGACTACCGCCCCGTAGCACTCACTTCCGTCATCATGTGCTTTGAGAGACTAGTCAAGGACCATATCACCTCCACCGTACCTGACACCCTAGACCCACTCCAATTTGCTTACCGCCCAAATAGGTCCACAGACGATGCAATCTCAACCACACTGCACACTGCCCTAACCCATCTGGACAAGAGGAATACCTATGTGAGAATGCTGTTCATCGACTACAGCTCGGCATTCAACACCATAGTACCCTCCAAGCTCGTCATCAAGCTCGAGACCCTGGGTCTCGACCCCGTCCTGTGCAACTGGGTACTGGACTTCCTGACGGGCCGCACCCAGGTGGTGAGGGTAGGCAACAACATCTCCTCCCCGCTGATCCTCAACACTGGGGCCCCACAAGGGTGCGTTCTGAGCCCTCTCCTGTACTCCCTGTTCACCCACGACTGCGTGGCCACGCACGCCTCCAACTCAATCATCAAGTTTGCGGACGACACAACAGTGGTAGGCTTGATTACCAACAACGACGAGACGGCCTACAGGGAGGAGGTGAGGGCCCTCGGAGTGTGGTGTCAGGAAAATAACCTCACACTCAACGTCAACAAAACTAAGGAGATGATTGTGGACTTCAGGAAACAGCAGAGGGAACACCCACCTATCCACATCGATGGAACAGTAGTGGAGAGGGTAGCAAGTTTTAAGTTCCTCGGCATACACATCACAGACAAACTGAATTGGTCCACTGACACAGACAGCATTGTGAAGAAGGCGCAGCAGCGCCTCTTCAACCTCAGGAGGCTGAAGAAATTTGGCTTGTCACCAAAAGCACTCACAAACTTCTACAGATGCACAATCGAGAGCATCCTGGCGGGCTGTATCACCGCCTGGTACGGCAACTGCTCCGCCCTCAACCGTAAGGCTCTCCAGAGGGTAGTGAGGTCTGCACAACGCATCACCGGGGGCAAACTACCTGCCCTCCAGGACACCTACACCACCCGATGTCACAGGAAGGCCATAAAGATCATCAAGGACATCAACCACCCGAGCCACTGCCTGTTCACCCCGCTATCATCCAGAAGGCGAGGTCAGTACAGGTGCATCAAAGCTGGGATCGAGAGACTGAAAAACAGCTTCTATCTCAAGGCCATCAGACTGTTAAACAGCCACCACTAACATTGAGTGGCTGCTGCCAACACACTGACACTGACTCAACTCCAGCCACTTTAATAATGGGAATTGATTGGAAATGATGTAAATATATCACTAGCCACTTTAAACAATGCTACCTTATATAATGTTACTTACCCTACATTATTAATCTCATATGCATACGTATATACTGTACTCTATATCATCGACTGTATCCTTATGTAATACATGTATCACTAGCCACTTTAACTATGCCACTTTGTTTACATACTCATCTCATATGTATATACTGTACTCGATACCATCTACTGTATCTTGCCTATGCTGCTCTGTACCATCACTCATTCATATATCCTTATGTACATATTCTTTATCCCCTTACACTGTGTACAAGACAGTAGTTTTGGAATTGTTAGTTAGATTACTTGTTATTACTGCATTGTCAGAACTAGAAGCACAAGCATTTCGCTACACTCGCATAAACATCTGCTAACCATGTGTATGTGACAAATAAAATTTGATTTGATTTGACTCAATGTACAGACCAATGACAGCGTGGCACATGTAGCACACGTCACTCTGAGTTCAGGAGTGACATTCCACAGATTCTGTACAGATGTTGAACTGAAACCCAACTCCTATTTACAATTCGCTATTGACCATTAGTACTCTAGTTTTTAGTCCTCTCATCCTTTGCATTGTGTATTATCTTCAAAATATTCTTATAAATGTCTGCTTTTTGTATGCATCTTTGCGAGGCATTGGAAAACCTCCCTGGTCCTTATAGATAACTGTAACATTTTAAATTCAGGCTGTAGCACAACAACATGTGTAACAGTCAAGGGCTGTGAATACTTTCTGAAGGCAACATGTAAGGAACAAATTGATGAACAAAAATATTAGACGCAACATGCAACAATTTCAAAGACTTTCGAGTTACAGTTAATATAATGTTGCATTTATATTTTTGTTCAGTATACATTGCCTTCAGAAAGTAGTCACACCCCTAGACTTTTTACACATTTTGTTGTGAATTGAAAGAAATTCATTAGGCCCTAATCTATGGATTTTCCATGACTGGGAATACAGATGTGCATCTGTTGGTCACAGATACCTTAAAAAAAAGTAGGGGCGTGGATCAGATAACCAGTCAGTATCTGGTGTGACCACCAGTTGCCTAATGCAGTACGACACACTTTGCATAGAGTTGATTAAGCTGTTGATTGTGGCTTGTGGAAAGTGTTCCTAAACCTCTTTAATGGCTGTGCAAAGTTTCAGAATATTGGTGGGAACTGGAACACGTCGAACCAGAGCATCCCAAACACTCAATGGGTGACATGTCTGGTGAGAATGCAGGCCATGGAAGAACTGGTACATTTGCAGCTTCCAGGAATTGTGTACAGATCCTTGTGACATGGGGTCACGCATTATTATTCTGAAACATGAGGGGATGGCGGCAGATAAATGACACGACAATGGGCCTCAGGATCTCGTCACGCTACCTCTGTGCATTAAAATTTCCATTGATAAAATGCAATTGTGTTCGTTGTCCGTAGTTTATGCCTGCCCATACCATAACCCCAACGTCACCATTGGGCACTCTGTTCACAACGTTGACGTCAGCAAACCGCTCGCCCACACGACACCATACATGTTGTCTGTGGTTGTGAGGCCGGTTGAACATACTGCCAAATTGCCTAAAACGACATTGGTCGAGAAATGTACTTTCAATTCTCTGGTAACAGCTCTGGTAGACATTCCTGCAGTCAGCATGGCAATTGCATACTCCCTCAAAACTTGGGACATCTGTAGCATTGTATTGTGTGACAAAATGTTACATTTTAGAGTGTCCTTTTATTGTCCCCAGCACAAGGTGCACCTGTGTAATGATCATATGGTTTAATCAGCTTCTTGATATGCCACACCTGTCAGATGGATGGATTATCTTGACAACGGAGAAATGCTCACTAACAGGAATGTAAACACATTTTTGCACAACATTTGAGAGAAATACGCTTTTGTGCATGTGGAACATTTCTGGGATCTTTTTATTTCAGCTCATGAAACATGGGAGCAACATTTTACATGTTGCAATTTATATTTTTGTTCAATATATATATATATATATATATATATATATATATATATATATATATATATATATATAATGGTGTGTATAGACAGTATGGACAGTATCTGAATAGAAAAGGTGTGTACAGCAGTAGTTATATAGGATGAGCCATGACTAGAATACAGTATATACATATAAAGTGGGTCAAAAAGTATGTAAACATTATTAAAGTGATGTGCCCTTGAGCAAGGCACTTAAACCTACTTTGCTCCGGGGCACTGTACTACTATTGCTGACCCTGTAAAACAACACATTTCACTGCACCTATCCGGTGTATGTGACAATAAAAAACATATTTTTTTGAAGGGACCATTTCAGGTCGTCAGTGATGTGCATGCCAAGAAACTTGGAGCTTTTGACTGCCTCCACTGTGGCCCGTAGATGTGGATGGTGGCGTGCTCTCTCTGCTCCTTCAGTCCACAATCAGTGTAGAGGGAGAGATTATTTTCCTGGCACCACTCCACCTGGGCTCTCACCCCCTCCATGTAGGCTGTCCCGTCATTGTTGGTAATCAGTCCCACGACCTTTGTGTCATCAGCAAACTTGATGATTGAGTTGGAGACGTGCGTGGCTACGTAGTCATGGGTGAACAGGGAGCAAAGAAGGGGCTGAGCACACACCCCTGTGGGACCACTGAGGCTCACCTACAAATGGCGTAGGTGTTGTTGCCTATTTTCACCACTTGGAGTCGCCCCGTCATGAAGTCTAGGACCCAGTTGCACAGGGAAGGGTTTAGACCCAGGGACCTGAGCTTCGTGATGAGCTTGGAGAGCACTATTGCGTTGAAGGCTGAGCTGTAGTCAATGAACAGCATTCTTACATAGGTATTTCTCTTGTCCAGGTGGGATAGGGCAGTGTGCAGTGCAATGGCGGATCTATTGGGGCGGTATGCGAATTGTAGTGGGTCTAGGTTGTTTGGGAAGGTGGAGGTGATATGGTCCTTAACTAGCCCCTCAAAGGTAAGTTAGGGCCCAGTATGGTATTTAGGTGAAGAGTGCCTTACAATAAAAAGTTTGATGGGAGTATTATTATTATTGGAAGGCAAAAGTGAGGCGGAGAAAAAGGGGCCGGAGGACGGGCTTCTAAGAATTCGTAGGCGGTCGAATAAACCCCCACTTCGTTCCATTCTGCTAGCAAATGTGCAATCTTTGGACAATAAAATAGATGACCTACGCAGAAGATTAAACTACCAACGGGACATTCATGGAGTCGTAGCTGAACGACGACTGTTACGGTGCGTGAATGAGGACCCAAAAGCGAATTAACTTAGACAGAGCTTCTTTAATTACCAAACATAGGTAGGCTCAGACGGACCGGCAGATTCCGACAGGACAAGACAAGGTTACAGCAAACATGACGACAGTCTGGTTCAGGCATGAAACACAACAAACAAGAATCCGACAAGGACAGGAACAAAAACAGAGAGAGATATAGGGACCTAATCAGAGGGAAAAAGGGAACAGGTGGGAAACGGGGTGAATGGGTAGTTAGGAGGAGACAAGGCACAGCTGGGGGAAAGAGGAGGAGAAAAGGTAACCTAACAACGACCAGCAGAGGGAGACAGGGTGAAGGGAAAGGACAGAGACAAGACACAACATGACAGTACATGACAGTACCCCCCCACTCACCGAGCGCCTCCTGGCGCACTCGAGGAGGAAACCTGGCGGCAACGGAGGAAATTCTCGATCAGCGCACGGTCCAGCACGTCCCGAGAGGGAACCCAACTCCTCTCCTCAGGACCGTACCCCTCCCAATCTACGAGGTACTGGTGACCACGGCCCCGAGGACGCATGTCCAAAATTCTACGGACCCTGTAGATGGGTGCGCCCTCGACAAGGATGGGGGGGGGGGGGGGAAGACGAGCGGGGGCGCGAAGGACGGGCTTGATGCAGGAGACATGGAAGACCGGGTGGACGCGACGAAGGTATCGCGGAAGAAGAAGTCGAACTGCGACAGGATTGATGATCTGGGAAATACGGAACGGACCAATGAACCGCGGGGTCAACTTGCGAGAAGCGGTCTTAAGGGGAAGGTTCTGAGTGGAGAGCCAAACTCTCTGACCGCGACAATATCTAGGACTCTTAGTTCTACGCTTATTAGCAGCCCTCACAGTCTGCGCCCTATAACGGCAAAGTGCAGACCTGACCCTCTTCCAGGTGCGCTCGCAACGTTGGACAAAAGCCTGAGCGGAGGGGACGCTGGACTCGGCGAACTGAGATGAGAACAGCGGAGGCTGGTACCCGAGGCTACTCTGAAAAGGAGATAGCCCGGTCGCAGACGAAGGAAGCGAGTTGTGGGCGTATTCTGCCCAGGGGAGCTGTTCTGACCAAGACGCAGGGTTACGAAAAGAAAGACTGCGTAAGATGCGACCAATAGTCTGATTGGCCCGTTCTGCTTGACCGTTAGACTGGGGGTGAAAGCCGGAAGAGAGACTGACGGAAGCCCCAATCAAACGGCAAAACTCCCTCCAAAATTGAGACGTGAATTGCGGACCTCTGTCCGAAACGACGTCTGACGGAAGGCCATGAATTCTGAAAACATTCTCGATGATGATTTGTGCCGTCTCTTTAGCAGAAGGAAGCTTAGCAAGGGGAATGAAATGAGCCGCCTTAGAGAACCTATCGACAACCGTAAGAATAACAGTCTTCCCCGCTGACGAAGGCAGTCCGGTGACAAAATCTAAGGCGATGTGAGACCACGGTCGAGAGGGAATAGGAAGCGGCCTGAGACGGCCGGCAGGAGGAGAGTTACCGGACTTAGTCTGCGCGCAGACCGAACAAGCAGCCACGAAACGACGCGTGTCATGCTCCCGGGTGGGCCACCAAAAACGCTGGCGAATGGAAGCAAGCGTACCCCGAACGCCAGGGTGGCCGGCTAACTTGGCAGAGTGAGCCCACTGAAGAACGGCCAGACGAGTAGGAACGGGAACGAAAAGAAGGTTCCTAGGACAAGCGCGCGGCGACGGAGTGTGAGTGAGCGCTTGTTTTACCTGCCTCTCAATTCCCCAGACAGTCAACCCGACAACACGCCCCTCAGGGAGAATCCCCTCGGGGTCAGTGGAGGCTACTGAAGAACTGAAGAGACGAGACAAAGCATCAGGCTTGGTGTTCTTAGAGCCCGGACGATAAGAAATCACGAACTCGAAACGAGCGAAAAACAGCGCCCAACGCGCCTGACGCGCATTAAGTCGTTTGGCAGAACGGATGTACTCAAGGTTCCTATGGTCAGTCCAAACGACAAAAGGAACTGTCGCCCCCTCCAACCACTGTCGCCATTCGCCTAGGGCTAACCGGATGGCGAGCAGTTCGCGGTTACCCACATCATAGTTACGTTCCGACGGCGACAGGCGATGAGAAAAATACGCGCATGGGTGGACCTTGTCGTCAGAGAGGGAGCGCTGAGAAAGAATGGCTCCCACGCCCACCTCTGACGCGTCAACCTCGACAACGAACTGTCTAGAGACGTCAGGTGTAACAAGGATAGGAGCGGATGTAAAACGATTCTTGAGGAGATCAAAAGCTCCCTGGGCGGAAACGGACCACTTAAAGCACGTCTTGACAGAAGTAAGGGCTGTGAGAGGAGCTGCCACCTGACCGAAATTACGGATGAAACGACGATAGAAGTTCGCGAAGCCGAGAAAGCGCTGCAGCTCGACGCGTGACTTAGGGACAGGCCAATCAATGACAGCTTGGACCTTAGCGGGATCCATCTTAATGCCTTCAGCGGAAATAACAGAACCGAGAAATGTGACGGAGGAGGCATGAAAAGTGCACTTCTCAGCCTTCACAAAAAGACAATTCTCTAAAAGGCGCTGGAGGACACGTCGAACGTGCTGAACATGAATCTGGAGTGACGGTGAAAAAATCAGGATATCGTCAAGGTAAACGAAAACAAAGATGTTCAGCATGTCTCTCAGGACATCATTGACTAATGCCTGAAAGACAGCTGGAGCGTTAGCGAGGCCGAAAGGAAGAACCCGGTATTCAAAGTGCCCTAACGGAGTGTTAAACGCCGTCTTCCACTCGTCCCCCTCCCTGATGCGCACGAGATGGTAAGCGTTACGAAGGTCCAACTTAGTGAAAAACCTGGCTCCCTGCAGGATCTCGAAGGCTGAAGACATAAGAGGAAGCGGATAACGATTCTTCACTGTTATGTCATTCAGCCCTCGATAATCTATGCAGGGGCGCAGAGACCCACCCCGCTCCGGCGGGAGAGGAGGAGGGGACTATGGTACCGGCGTCAAGAGCTACAGACAAATAATCTTCGAGAGCCTTACGTTCGGGAGCCGACAGAGAGTATAGTCTACCCCGGGGGGGGGGTGGTTCCCGGAAGGAGATCAATACTACAATCATACGACCGGTGTGGAGGAAGAGAGGTGGCCCTGGACCGACTGAACACCGTGCGCAGATCGTGATATTCCTCCGGCACCCCTGTCAAATCACCAGGCTCCTCCTGTGAAGAAGAGACAGAGGAAACAGGAGGGATAGCAGACATTAAACATTTCACATGACAAGAGACGTTCCAGGAGAGGATAGAATTACTAGACCAATTAATGGAAGGATTATGACAAACTAGCCAGGGATGGCCCAAAACAACAGGTGTAAAAGGTGAACGAAAAATTTAAAAAGAAATGGTTTCACTATGATTACCAGAAACAGTGAGGGTTAAAGGTAGCGTCTCACGCTGAATCCTGGGGAGAGGACTACCATCCAGGGCGAACAAGGCCGTGGGCTCCTTTAACTGTCTGAGAGGAATGTCATGTTCCCGAGCCCAGGTCTCGTCCATAAAACAGCCCTCCGCCCCAGAGTCTATTAAGGCACTGCAGGAAGCTGACGAACCGGTCCAGCGTAGATGGACCGACAAGGTAGTGCAGGATCTTGAAGGAGAGACAGGAGTAGTAGCGCTCACCAGTAGCCCTCCGCTTACTGACGAGCTCTGGCCTTTTACTGGACATGAAGTGACAAAATGACCAGCGGAACCGCAATAGAGACAGAGGCGGTTGGTGATTCTCCGTTCCCTCTCCTTAGTCGAGATGCGGATACCTCCCAGCTGCATGGGCTCAGCACCCGAGCCGGCAGAGGAAGATGGTAGTGATGCGGAGAGGGGGGCGACGGAGAGCGCGAGCTCCTTTCCACGAGCTCGGTGACGAAGATCAACCCGTCGCTCAATGCGAATAGCGAGTTCAATCAAGGAATCCACGCTGGAAGGAACCTCCCGGGAGAGAATCTCATCCTTTACCTCTGCGCGGAGACCCTCCAGAAGACGAGCGAGCAAGGCCGGCTCGTTCCAGCCACTGGAGACAGCAAGAGTGCGAAACTCAATAGAGTAGTCTGTTATGGATCGATTGCCTTGACATAGGGAAGACAGGGCCCTGGAAGCCTCCTCCCCAAAAACAGATCGATCAAAAACCCGTATCATCTCCTCCTTAAAGTCCTGATACTGGTTAGTACACTCAGCCCTTGCCTCCCAGATTGCCGTGCCCCACTCACGAGCCCGTCCAATAAGGAGAGATATGACGTAGGCGACACGAGCAGTGCTCCTGGAGTAAGTGTTGGGCTGGAGAGAAAACACAATATCACACTGGGTGAGGAACGAGCGGCATTCAGTGGGCTCCCCAGAGTAACACGGCGGGTTATTGATTCTGGGCTCCGGAGATTCGAAAGCCCTGGAAGTGGCCGGTGGATCGAGGCGGAGATGGTGAACCTGTTCTGTGAGGTTGGAGACTTGGGTGGCCAGGGTCTCAACGGCATGTCGAGCAGCAGACACTTCCTGCTCGTGTCTGCCTAGCATCGCTCCCTGGATCCCGACGGCTGAGTGGAGAGGATCCGAAGTCGCTGGGTCCATTCTTGGTCGGATTCTTCTGTTACGGTGCGTGAATGAGGACCCAAAAGCGAATTAACTTAGACAGAGCTTCTTTAATTACCAAACATAGGTAGGCTCAGACGGACCGGCAGATTCCGACAGGACAAGACAAGGTTACAGCAAACATGACGACAGTCTGGTTCAGGCATGAAACACAACAAACAAGAATCCGACAAGGACAGGAACAAAAACAGAGAGAGATATAGGGACCTAATCAGAGGGAAAAAGGGAACAGGTGGGAAACGGGGTGAATGGGTAGTTAGGAGGAGACAAGGCACAGCTGGGGGAAAGAGGAGGAGAAAAGGTAACCTAACAACGACCAGCAGAGGGAGACAGGGTGAAGGGAAAGGACAGAGACAAGACACAACATGACAGTACATGACAACGACACTATCAACATACAGCTGGCTGGTTATACGCTGCACCGGCAGGATAGAACAGTGGCGTCTGGTAAGACAAGGGGTGGCGGACTATGTATTTTTATAAATAACAGCTGGTGCACGATATCTAAGGAAGTCTCGAGCTATTGCTCGCCTGAGGTAGAGTATCTCATGATAAGACGTAGACCACACTATCTACCTAGAGAGTTTTCATCTGTATTTTTCGTAGCTGTTTTACATACCACCACAGTCAGAGGCTGGCACTAAGACAGCATTGAATGAGCTGTATTCTGCCATAAGCAAACAAGAAAAGGCTCACCCAGACAGAGGCGGCGCTCCTAGTAGCCGGAGACTTTAATGCAGGGAAACTTACATCTGTTTTACCAAATTTCTATCAGCATGTTAAATGTGCAACCAGAGGAAAAAAACTCTGGATCACCTTTACTCCACACACAGAGACGCATACAAAGCTCTCCCTCACTCTCCATTTGGCGAATCTGACCATAATTCTATCCTTCTGATTCCTGCTTACAAGCAAAAATTAAAGCAGGAAGCACCAGTGACTAGATCAATAAAAAAGTGGTCAGATTAAACAGATGCTAAGCTACAGGACTGTTTTGCTAGCACAGACTGGAATATGTTCTGGGATTCTACCGATGGCATTGAGGAGTACACCACATCAGTCATTAGCTTCATCAATAAGTCCATTGATGATGTCGTCCCCACAGTGACTGTACGTACATACCAACCAGAAGCTATGGATTACAGGCAACATCCGCACTGAGCTAAAGGCTAGAGCTGCCACTTTCAAGGAGCGGGACTCTAACCTGGAAGCTTATAAGAAATCCCGCTATGCCCTCCAACGAACCATCAAACAGGCAAAGCGTCAATACAGGACTACGATTGAATCGTACTACACCGGCTCTGACGCTCGTCAGATGTGGCAGGGCTTGCAAGCCATTACAGACTACAAAGGGAAGCACAGCCGAGAGCTGCCCGGTGACATGAGCCTACCAGATGGGCTAAACTACTTCTATGCTCGCTTCGAGGCAAATAACACTGAAGCATGCATGAGAGCACCAGCTCTTCCGGAAGACAGCGTGATCACGCTCTCCACAGCCGATGTGAGTAAGACCTTTAACCAGGTCAACATTCACAAGGCCGCAGGGCCAGACAGATTACCAAGACGTGTACTGCGAGCATGCGCTGACCAACTGGCAAGTGTCTTCACTGACATTTTCAGCCTCTCCCTGTCCACGTCTGTAATACCAACATGTTTCAAGTAGACCACCATAGTTCATGTGCCAAAGAACACAAAGGTAACCTCCCTAAATGACTACTGACTCGTAGCACTCAGGTTTGCAGCCATGAAGTGCTTTGAAAGGCTGGTTATGGCTCACATCAACACCATTATCCCAGAAACCATAGACCCACTCCAATTTGCATACCACCCCAAAAGATCCACAGATTATGCAATCTCTATTGCACCACCTGGAAAAAAGGAAAACCTATGTGAGAATGTAGCTCAGCGTTCAACACCATAGTGCCCTCAAAGCTCATCAATAAGCTAAGGGCTCTGGGACTAAACACCTCCCTCTGCAACTGGACGCTGGACTTCCTTATATGCCGCCCCCTGGTGGTAAGGGTAGGTAACAACACATCCGCCACACTGATCCTCAACACAGGGGCCCCTCAGGGGTGCGTGCTCACTCCCCTCCTGTACTACACTCATGACTGCACGTCCAGGCACGACTCCAACACCATCATTAAGTTTGCCGATAACACAAAAGTGATAGGCCTGATCACCGACAACGACGAGACAGCCTATAAGGAGGAGGTCAGAGACCTGGTCATGTGGTGCCAGGACAACAACCTCTCCCTCAACGTGATCAAGACAAAGGAGATGATTGTGGACTACACCATCGACAGCATCCTGACTGGTTGCATCACTACCTGGTATGGCAACTGCTCGGCCTCCGACCGCAAGGCACTACAGAGGGTAGCACGAACTGCCCAGTACATCACTGGGGCCAAGCTTCCTACCATCCAGGACCTCTATTCCAGGGTGAGTCAGAGGAAGGCCCTAAAAATTGTCAAAGACTCCAGCCACCCTAGTCATAGACTGTTCTCTCTGCTACCGCACGGCAAGTGGTACCTGAGAGATAGTCTAGGTCCAAGAGGCTTCTAAACAGCTTCTACCCCCAAGCCATAAGACTCCTGAACTCCTAATCAAATGGCTACCCAGACTGTTGTAGGGAAATCATCTATGCATAGTCACTTTAATACAGTGCCTTGCGAAAGTATTCGGCCCCCTTGAACTTTGCGACCTTTTGCCACATTTCAGGCTTGAAACATAAAGATATAAAACTGTATTTTTTTGTGAAGAATCAACAACAAGTGGGACACAATCATGAAGTGGAACGACATTTATTGGATATTTCAAACTTTTTTAACAAATCAAAAACTGAACAATTGGGCATGCAAAATTATTCAGCCCCCTTAAGTTAATACTTTGTAGCGCCACCTTTTGCTGCGATTACAGCTGTAAGTCGCTTGGGGTATGTCTATCAGTTTTGCACATCGAGAGACTGAAATTTTTTCCCATTCCTCCTTGCAAAACAGCTCGAGCTCAGTGAGTTTTGATGGAGAGCATTTGTGAACAGCAGTTTTCAGGTCTTTCCACAGATTCTCGATTGGATTCAGGTCTGGACTTTGACTTGGCCATTCTAACACCTGGATATGTTTATTTTTTAACCATTCCATTGTAGATTTTGCTTTATGTTTTGGATCATTGTCTTGTTGGAAGACAAATCTCCGCCCCAGTCTCAGGTCTTTTGCAGACTCCATCAGGTTTTCTTCCAGAATGGTCCTGTATTTGGCTCCATCCATCTTCCCATCAATTTTAACCATCTTCCCTGTCCCTGCTGAAGAAAAGCAGGCCCAAACCATGATGCTGCCACCACCATGTTTGACAGTGGGGATGGTGTGTTCAGGGTGTTGCTTTTACGCCAAACATAATGTTTTGCATTGTTGCCAAAAAGTTCAATTTTGGTTTAATCTGACCAGAGCACCTTCTTCCACATGTTTGGTGTGTCTCCCAGGTGGCTTGTGGCAAACTTTAAACGACACTTTTTATGGATATCTTTAAGAAATGGCTTTCTTCTTGCCACTCTTCCAGAAAGGCCAGATTTGTGCAATATACGACTGATTGTTGTCCTATGGACAGAGTCTCCCACCTCAGCTGTAGATCTCTGCAGTTCATCCAGAGTGATCATGGGCCTCTTGGCTGCATCTCTGATCAGTCTTCTCCTTGTATGAGCTGAAAGTTTAGAGGGACGGCCAGCTCTTGGTAGATTTGCAGTGGTCTGATACTCCTTCCATTTCAATATTATCGCTTGCACAGTGCTCCTTGGGATGTTTAAAGCTTGGGAAATCTTTTTGTATCCAAATCCGGCTTTAAACTTCTTCACAACAGTATCTCGGACCTGCCTGGTGTGTTCCTTGTTATTCATGATGCTCTCTGCGCTTTTAACGGACCTCTGAGACTATCACAGTGCAGGTGCATTTATACGGAGATTTGATTACGCACAGGTGGATTGTATTTATCATCATTAGTCATTTAGGTCAACATTGGATCATTCAGAGATCCTCACTGAACTTCTGGAGAGAGTTTGCTGCACTGAAAGTAAAGGGGCTGAATAATTTTGCACGCCCAATTTTTCAGTTTTTGATTTGTTAAAAAAGTTTGAAATATCCAATAAATGTCGTTCCACTTCATGATTGTGTCCCACTTGTTGTTGATTCTTCACAAAAAAATACAGTTTTATATCTTTATGTTTGAAGCCTGAAATGTGGCAAAAGGTCGCAAAGTTCAAGGGGGCCGAATACTTTCGCAAGGCACTGTAACTCTACCTTCATGTACATAATACCTCAACAAACCAGTGCCTCCACACATTGACTCTGTACTGGTACCCCCTTGTATACAGTCTCGCTTTTGTTATTTTACTGCTGCTCTTTAATGACTTGTTACTTTTATTTCTTATTCTTATCTGTTTTTATTGTTTTTAACTGCATTGTTGTTTAGGGGCTTGTAAGTAAACATTTCACTGTAAGGTCTACCTACACCTGTTGTATTCGGCGCATGTGACTAATACGATTTGATTTGATTTGACAAGTAAACACAACCTCTGGAGACATACAGTATGAGTTTTATTTTGTAGCATGACACCTCCTATCAAATTAAGGCTAGTCTGTGTATACATTTACACTACCGGTCAAAAGTTGTAGAACACCTACTCACTCATTCAAGGGTTTTTCTTTATTTTTACTATTTTCTACATTGTAGAATAATAGTGAAGACACCAAAACTATTAAATAACACAAATGGAATCATGTAGTAACCAAAAAATGTTAAACAAATCTAAATATATTTTATATTTGAGATTCTTCAAATAGCCACCCTTTGCTTTGATGACATCTTTGCATTCTCTCAACCATCTTCATGAGGTAGTCACTGGAATACATTTCAATTAACAGGTGTTAATTTGTGAAATGTCTTTCCTTCTTAATGCGTTTGAGCCAATCAGTTGTGTTGTGACAAGGTATAAGTGGTATACAGAAGATAGCCCTATTTGGTAAAAGACCAAGTCCATATTATGGCAACAACCACTCAAATAAGCAAAGAGAAAATACAGTCCATCATTACTTTAAGACATGAAGGTCAGTCAATAAGGAACATTTGAAGAACTTTGAACATTTCTTCAAGTGCATTTGCAAAACCATCAAGCACTAGGGTGAAACTGGCTCTCATGATGACCGCCACAGGAATGGAAGACCCAGAGTTACCTCTGCTGCAGAGGATAAGTTCATTAGAGTTACCAGCCTCAGAAATTGCTGCTCAAATAAATCCTTCACAGAGTTCAAATAACAGACACATCTCAACATCAACTGTTCAGAGGAGACTGTGTGAATCAGGCCTTCATGGTCGATTTTGCTGGAAGAAAACTACTGCTAAAGGACACCAATAATAATAAGAGACTTACTTGGGCCAAGAAACATGAGCAATGGACATTAGGCTGGTGGAAATTTGTCCTTTGATCTAGAGTCCAAATTGGAGATTTTTGGTTCCAACCGCCATGTCTTTGTGAGACGTGGTGTGGGTGAACAGATGATCTCCACATGTGTATTTCCCACTGTAAAGCATGGAGGACGTGTTATGATGTGGGGGTGCTTTGCTGGTGACACTGTCTATGATTTATTTAGAATTCAAGGCACACTTAACCAGCATGGCTACCACAGCATTCTGCAGTGATATGCCATCCCATTTGGTTTGGGATTAGTGGGACTATCATTTGATTTCAACAGGACAATGACCCAACACACCTCCAGGCTGTGTAAGGGCTATTTTAGCAAGAAGGGGAGTGATGGAGTGCTGCATCACATGACCTGGGTTCCACAATCCCCCGACCTCAACCAAATTGAGATGGTTTGGGATGAGTTGGACTGCAGAGTGAAGGAAAAGCAGCCAACAAGTGCTCAGCATATGTGGGAACTCCTTCAAGACTGTTGGAAAAGCACTCCAGGTGAAGCTGGTTGAGAGAATGCCAAGCGTGTGCAAAGCTGTCATCAAGGCAAAGGGTGGCTATTTGAAGAATCTCAAATATCAAATACACTTTGATTTGTTTAGCATTTTTTGGTTACTACATGATTCCATTTGTGTTATTTCATAGTTTTGATGTCTTCACTATTATTCTATGATGTATAAAATAGTAAAAAATAAAGAAAAACCTTTGAATGAGTAGGTGTTCTAAACTTTTGACCGGTAGTGCATATAAATCGAGTACATCATTTAGTAGATTTGAAGTGTCTAACAAAGTTCATTGACTTTCTTTCTCTGTCGTTATGTTAAATCATATGCAGTAATAAAAAAAAAAGAGCATCTCTACATTCAGGTAGATAGTAAAGGTATGATGCGTGATTTTGATCTGATGAAGGCTCGATCTGCTGGGATTGGGAATCCATAAAAAAGACCAAAGGTCGAGCTGATAGCAGCGTGACTCTCTGTCTGGGAGACTCAAGTCTCTCTGTACCAGAGGCTTTTGGTATTTTAGCTCTCTCTCACTGTAGTAGACGGAACACAACCTGGTCTCTGTCTCTTTCGCTCCTAGGCCAGGACCCTCACAGGGTAAGAGGTTTTTATCAGTTATATATATGTGCACTGCTTATATAAATTATTATGATTACCTATCCGTTTAATTAGTGTCAATTTAAACATGCTCGATGAAGTTGGACTTGTTTTGGTTATCTTTCAATCAGTCTTGTGTGACATTTTTTTCTTTGCGAGGTGAGTCCATGTGATTATTACCATTTCATACAGTTATAGTAAATGTAAAAAATAAAGTTTTCCTTATTTCGCAATGATAACCAATAGCATGTCCTGTTCCTTTTGCATGGATGATAGTTATACGGATCGATAGGATATGTGACTTTAATTGCCGCAGGTTTGCATATTGATTTGTGCTATTATTTGATAGCTCAGTGATAAAAGAAAATACCAATTCGCACACGCACTGCCAAACTGATCAGGCAGGCAACTGTGTTTGTGTTGAAGAGAGTACTAAGGCCTACTATGTGAATGTTGTTTCAGATTCTACACCAATAGCATAAAAAAAAGCACTAAAGTGGCTCTATAAACATCCAAAAAATGAGTATTCTCAAGAAGAGTATTCTCAAAGAGAAGAAGATCAGTAAGTTGTTTACTATTGCTGATTCAGCATTGTGACAGACTTCCTATGAGGCCTCTATATGATATGCAACCATGCCTGTAAGCCCCAGTAGCTGCATATGCACATAAGAAAAAAATCCCTATCAGACAGATTTCATTTTAACCCATGTAAAATGTGTGTAATCAATTGACAAAGTTTGGTTTTGGGTGCGTGTGTGTCAGAATTCGACGATGTCGAGGAGAGTGCAACGCAGAACAGCTCGATCGGGGCAGTACGATGGGAACTGCCAGAAGACCTACAGACTCACAACTCGGCACCTAAACTACAATTGAGCAGCAAACCATCCAGACAAAAGGTACAGGATGGACATTACAGTCAGAGGGAGAGAGGGAGAGAGAAAGAGAGAGAGATTGAGAATAAATGATATGGATAATGGCAGTGAAAGTGAGAGACAGTGAATTGACAGCTTGATTTTCTTTTTCCAATCTCTTTCCTTATAGGGCCTAAAGGACCTGCGTAGCCTGCAGGACTGTGTTAGATTCATCACACAGTGGAAACAACAGGTGGAGGTCGTCTGCAAGGTAGGCCTGAGACTAAATATTTAGGGTCTACAAGGTAGGCCTGAGACTAAATATATAAGGTCTGCAAGATAGGCTTGAGACAGAAGATCTGTCTGGGCTGGGCCTTAATGTATAAGGTTTGGTTAGGTAGGCCTGAGACTTAGGGACTGGGTCCCAAGTTGGGCCCAAATCCTTTGTTGTATGTATATTTGTATATTTCTTGATCGGTCTTAATTCGTATGTGTAGGAGTACTGAAACACTGTATGGGAGCCGGCATTCTGTTGTAGGGTAATGTAGATTGACAGTTGAAATCATCAGTTACCCCTAGGTATACACACGGTATACTGGTATGTATAACACCTTTTATAAACTGGATGGTTCGAGCCATGAATGTTGATTGGCTGACATCCGTGGTATATCAGACCGTATACCATGGGTATGACAAAACATTTATTTTTACTGCTCTAATTACGTTGGTAACCAGTTCATAAGATCAATAAGGTACCTCTGGGGTTTGTGATATATGGCCAATATACCACAGCTAAGGGCTGTATCCAGGCACTCCGCGTTGGGTTGTGCATAAGAACAGCCCTTAGCCGTGATATATTGGCCATATACCACACCTCCTCAGGCCTTATTGCTTAAATATACTGAGTAAATGACTCAAAAAGAGTGTCAATTAATCTCTGTTTTAAATGTAATTCTATTGAGTCCCGTTCTGACTAAAATGAGACAACTCAGCTTGATGTCTTAGTTTTTTATGGCTTAATAATGGAGTTTATTTCATGCTGTTAGAAAATTAATTTCCTGGTTATGGATTTGTCATCATGGTTTCCTGGTTGAGTTCTTTCTTTGTCTGCTTATGGATAGTAAATCACTTCACATCATTTGAAGAAACAAAATGAAATCACTAAATGAAATCACTAAAGGAAACCATGCTTTGTTTTGGATTTGATCATTTGAGCTAAATATTATGCATCATATTCTATCTACAGTGTATGCACTGTATGTCAGTACGGCATGTAGATTATAGAAGGTCATATGTCACCTTAATGAAAAACTACGACGAGATTTGAATCTGGGACAAGGAGATGTCGAAGTACAAAATCCCCCAAAACTAACTGATTAAATGGATCGCCCTTTATCTTAACCTTTATCCTGAGTCGTAATCCAGAATGGCCCTTGACAAGGAAATAGAGCCTTCACTGTGGTTGTTTTATGGGACTTTCATAAACGTTGCTCAGGGAGACTGTATGCCATAAATGCATGGATCACTGTGGTTGCTAAAAAAAAACAGTATAATTCTTATGAAAGAACTTACCAGATACTGGATCTAAATTTGGTGGGGGAGATGCTACATCAGCTCATTTGGGACAGGAGTGGGTATGGTGGGCTGACATATGAATGGGAAGAAGCTTTGGGGCAAATTACAGAATGTCTTGCAAACCTTGCTTCAAATACTATTTGAAATCATTTAAAATACTTTATCTGTGCTTGATTGAGCGTGCCTGACTTAATGGACCAATAGAACAGTCACACAACTGTAAACACCACCCATCTAGACTCTAGGCAGGCTAGAGGAAACACTCAAATAGTATTTGAGTGTAAATTACAGTTTGGTGCTGTGTAAGTCAACTTGTTGTTGTGTGTTGTTCTGCAGCGCAGTAAGAATGTCAGAGTGGACCAGCAGAGCGAACAGAGTCTGGAACAGTGTCGTAAACTCATCCTCCAATGGGCAGAGGAGTTGAAGAGAGTGGACACAGTGAGTGGGTTACTAACAATATTCTCACAAATCTCATCTCGAGCTACTTGCATATTCATACTGTAAAATATGTATGGGGTTGACTTGGACATGACAGAAAAAGAGTGTGTGTGTGGGGGGGGGGGGGGGGGGGGGGGGGTGATCTCCTATACTTTACTACGATGTGAATAAATCAAACCAGGATGATCAATTGAGCATCCATTAATCTTACTCATAACAATGATTTTTTTTCATTTATATGAGACACTGACACAAACACAATAATTGGCTATACTTCATATGTTTTACTCTGTCCCACAGAGTCCCTGGATACAGGAGAGAGGTGACCTCATTGACCTGGAGAAGAACAGGGAGGATCCTGAACCCTCCACACAGGCAGAGCAGAGGATCATGGAATGGGCTACGGAGCTGCAGAGTGTCACAGAGGTGTGTGTGTTTTTGCCAGCCATAGACAACATTTCTGATTGACACATATCATTAGTATAGGTAGAGGCTGCCTAATCTAGGGTCAGAGTCAGTCTCAGTAAGAACAAATTAATTAATGAACCTTGCACTGTTTGTGTCCATTCAGAGATGTGGTCTGATGAGGGATGAGCTGACCCAGATGCTGAGACGGCTGGAGTTGAATAAGAAGAAGCTGGTGACTCTCCTCCCCTTCCTGGAGTTCATCACCTGGTCTCTACTGAAGGAACAGGACAGCAGCACGGTGAGGCACACAGCCCTAACCCTATGTTCAATCCTGACCCGAAACAAAACCCTGGTTTAATGTCCACATGCTAGTTCAACCCTATCCATAACCCTGCCACCCACACATTTCTCTCAAACTTTGTAGGATCCAGTCTTATTAAATATCTTTACTATTTCAAGCTATGATTGGTACTATTTACCTTTTTCAGATGCAAAACACACCATTTGAGTTAGGTTTCGATTCACCTAGAATATTGTCCTCGGATAACATTTTGTCAATCAAAAGGGGAGGACAGCTCCAGATAAAGTTCATATACGCAAGCAGTGATAAGGCAAGCCGCCTAATCAAAGGGGCTATAGGCCAGCCAATATAAATCGTTATCAGATCAGACAAATCATCAGCAATACTTCATGCTGACCTTTCTATTACCGACAGTTGAGTCAACAGTTTTGGAATGAAATACTACCCTCTAGAACTGCCCATTGGTATCAAAGTGCCCTCCTTTATTACTCCTGTTCATGCCCTCTAGCCGCTGCTCTCTTTCTCAATCATCCACATCCACTGGCATTGTCCCTAATTCTGACGCAACCCTTCTCTTTGCTTCTCCTATAGGGTATTATTCCCCAGCTATGGCTGGCTACGAAACAACGCACCTGGAAAACAGGTATGCCCCCCCCCCTAACATCCACATCTCTGTTTTCTGGCTGTGAATGTTTGAAAATGTATTTTTTATATTTGAATGTTATTGAGGTATCTTATCGTCTTCTTCTTCTGAATTGACAGAAACACCTAAGTACATCCCAAACTCAGTGTGGAACTGGATCTGCAGTGCTTCGGGTAATTATGCTTCATTTGCTGCATTTCATAATTCAGTACAGTGTTTTACCAACTCAGGTACTCCCAACAATGCGGGCCCGGAAAAGCACATCTGATTCTACTTGTCAACTAATAATCAAGCCCTTGACAAGTTGAATCAGGTGTTTTTGTCTGTGGCTACAACAAAAATGTGTGCTGTTGGGGTTCCTCGAGGAACGGAGTTGGGAAACCCTGCAGTAGAGTGACATGAAAATGTATTTAGATGGACTGATTTGATTTGATTTTTTTTCTTTTAACGCGATTACAGCCACACAGGTGGACACAGTGCTTTCAAAATAACAGAGGATAATAGAAAAAAAGGTTTGCACAAATCATTTCAATTGTGGGTCTTCTATTGCCCTGAAACTACACTAAAACCTCTCATCTCATGTTGTCCTCCTACATAGTTGACATTAACTTGGACCCTATGACCAACCACCCATGGCTGCTGCTCTCAGACGACCATAAGAAGGTCCAGGAGGCTCACTGCACGACAGAGGCAGCCTTCAGCACACAGCGCTATGACTGCTGGCCCTGCGTCCTGGGCTGGGAGGGCCTGTCCTCTGGACGTCACTACTGGGAGGTTACCCTGGCCAACAACGGATACTGGAGGGTCGGTCTGACCACCGCCACATCCAAACGCCACGGTCGCTTCCCTATGACCCCCGCAGAAGGCTACTGGGCCCTGTGGCGCAGCACGAGGCAGTTCTACGCCTGCACCAAGACCGAGACCTCCTTGCCCATGGAGATGCTGCCCCGCAAGGTGGGCATCTTCCTTGACTACGAGGAGGGTCAAATCTCCTTCTACAATGCGGAGACCCGGGCACACATCTATACATTCACGGATAACTTCAAGGAGAAGCTGTATCCTCTGTTTGCTCCACTGGATGGACGCACCCTCATCACCATCTCATCGCCGAAGTATGTCACAGATGTCGACTAGACCCCCCCTATCTAATCTTAGAACCTCAAACTCATGTGTGTCAGAAGAGCCTACCCTCTACCCATCATAGGGGCAGTTCCTGCTCGCACTGGACTAAAAAACTAACTCAATGAAGATTCTCAGGTTTAGGCTTAATCAGTGTGAGGGAAACAACCCTATGGTGTACAGCATCATTGATCCTGGAACCGTGACCTCAAAATATCTGTTAAGAGCCCTCCTATTGCCTCCATGGATGATACATCTAGTATCTATTTAGTGTCTAGTATCTATGAAGTATCTCTGAAGTATATATTTAGTATCTCTACTGAACAAAAATAAACACAACATGCAACTATTTCAAAGATTTTGCTGAGTTACAGTTCACATATGGAAATCAATCCATTTAAATAAATTCATTAGGCCCTAATCTATGGATGCAGGGGCGCAGCCATGGGGGAGCTAGGCCCAGCCAATCAGAATGAGATTTTCCGAGCCTCCCAAATGGCGCAGCAGTCTAAGGCACTGCATCGCAGTGCTAGCGTCGTCACTACAGATCCGGGTTCAATATCGGGCTGTGCCGCAGCCGGCCCGTGAGTCCCAAGACGCAGCGCACAATTGGCCCAGCATCGTCCGGGTTAGGGGAGGGTTTGGCCAGCAGGGATGTCCTGGTCTCCATCGCGCTCTAGCGACTCCAGGGGCAGGGCGGGCGCATGCACGCTGACAGTCACTAGGTGTACGGTGTTTCCTCTGACACATTGGCTTCTTTGTCAAGAAGCAGTGCGGCTTGCCAGTTCGTGTTACGGAGGACACATGGCTCTCGACCTTTGCCTCCCTCTCTCGAGTTCGTACGGGAGTTGCAGCGATGATCATGCTGTTTAAATCAGCTTCTTGATATGCCACACCTGTCAGGTGGTTGGATTATGTTGACAAATGATAAAATGCTCACTAACAGGGATGTTACCAAGTTCTTGCACAAAATAAGCTTTTTGTGCATATGGAACATTTCTGGGATCTTGTATTTCAGCTCATGAAACATGGGACCAACACTTGTTAATTTTTGTACACACAATATATACAGTGCCTTGCAAAAGTATTCGGCCCCCTTGAACTTTGTGACCTTTTGCCACATTTCAGGCTTCAAAAATAAAGATATAAAACTGTATTTTTTTGTGAAGAATCCACAACAAGTGGGACACAATCAAAAACTGAAAAATTGGGCGTGCAAAATTATTCAGCCCCTTTACTTTCAGTGCAGCAAACTCTCTCCAGAAGTTCAGTGAGGATCTCTAAATGATCCAATGTTGACCTAAATGACTAATGATGATAAATACAATCCACCTGTGTGTAATCAAGTCTCCGTATAAATGCACCTGCACTGTGATAGTCTCAGAGGTCCGTTAAAAGCGCAGAGAGCATCATGAAGAACAAGGAACACACCAGGCAGGTCCGAGATACTGTTGTGAAGAAGTTTAAAGCCGGATTTGGATACAAAAAGATTTCCCAAGCTTTAAACATCCCAAGGAGCACTGTGCAAGCGATAATATTGAAATGGCAGGAGTATCAGACCACTGCAAATCTACCAAGACCTGGCCGTCCCTCTAAACTTTCAGCTCATACAAGGAGAAGACTGATCAGAGATGCAGCCAAGAGGCCCATGATCACTCTGGATGAACTGCAAAGATCTACAGCTGAGGTGGGAGACTCTGTCCATAGGACAACAATCAGTTGTATATTGCACAAATCTGGCCTTTATGGAAGAGTGGCAAGAAGAAAGCCATTTCTTAAAGATATCCATAAAAAGTGTTGTTTAAAGTTTGCCACAAGCCACCTGGGAGACACACCAAACATGTGGAAGAAGGTGCTCTGGTCAGATGAAACCAAAATTGAACTTTTTGGCAACAATGCAAAACGTTATGTTTGGCGTAAAAGCAACACAGCTCATCACCCTGAACACACCATCCCCACTGTCAAACATGGTGGTGGCAGCATCATGGTTTGGGCCTGCTTTTCTTCAGCAGGGACAGGGAAGATGGTTAAAATTGATGGGAAGATGGATGGAGCCAAATACAGGACCATTCTGATGGAGTCTGCAAAAGACCTGAGACTGGGATGGAGATTTGTCTTCCAACAAGACAATGATCCAAAACATAAAGCAAAATCTACAATGGAATGGTTCAAAAATAAACATATCCAGGTGTTAGAATGGCCAAGTCAAAGTCCAGACCTGAATCCAATCGAGAATCTGTGGAAAGAACTGAAAACTGCTTTTCACAAATGCTCTCCATCCAACCTCACTGAGCTTGAGCTGTTTTGCAAGGAGGAATGGGAAAAAATTTCACTCTCTCGATGTGCAAAACTGATAGAGACATACCCCAAGCGACTTACAGCTGTAATCGCAGCAAAAGGTGGCGCTACAAAGTATTAACTTAAGGGGGCTGAATAATTTTGCACGCCCAATTTTTCAGTTTTTGATTTGTTAAAAAAGTTTGAAATATCCAATAAATGTCATTCCACTTCATGATTGTGTCCCACTTGTTGTTGATTCTTCAACAAAAAATTACAGTTTTATATCTTTATGTTTGAAGCCTGAAATGTGGCAAAAGGTCGCAAAGTTCAAGGGGGCCGAATACTTTCGCAAGGCACTGTATGAGAAATGAACAGAATTTCAGTTGGTTTAATAGCCATCAACATGAACTAAAATTGATCAAGCTTGGACCAATAACTTTTGTATGAAATATTTTCATCATAATAATGTAACGTGAGATGTATTGCCGATGCTTTAACATTCCATGCATGCTGTCACACTTACTAATAGAATCGGTTTATACAATAAATCATACAAAGCCAAACAATGAAAAGTTTATTTTTATTTTTATAATTTTATGAAAAAGTCCATGTATTTCTGTTGCAGTGTAATAAAGTGTTTGTTTGGTAGAAATTCTGGTGTGTATACTCTTCCTCTTAACAAACATTTTAAAGGGTACAAAATTACAAAAAATAATCAATAATTGGACCTTAAATACCCACCTAAGGCTGTAATTAACACTTTTCTTTTTACTATATTTCTGCTGTGTCTTACAAACTCCACCTGCACTTAAGAGACCTACAACAGCTTGCTAACATAAGGCTAGTAAGCTGCAAGCATCAACAGTTTACCGTACTTGCATTCCCTCAATCAATTGAAAGGAAGGTTTACTTGGCAGAACAGAAACTAAGCATAACGGGTTAATTCTCTCTCTCTCTGGTTGTTCCACCTCAAAAAGCACAAGAAAGAGAATTAACACTCACCATCTCAGATTGTTCTAAAATCAATTCTGTAGTTGGTAACAGATATGATTAGCATTCCTGAAACATTTTGTTGAAATAATTTAATCTGAGAAATTAAGTTAATTGATTGCACCCAAATTGGCAATTTTAATAGGATTCAGATAACACAATATAGAGCTCCATACTACTTGTCAAACAGAACTGAAACTGTATACTGGATGTTGGGGGTGGGTGTTTGACATTTATTTTGGGATTCATCATGTCTTACTCATTGGTAGGAAGAAGTTTTAGCCAAATCAGATGTTGGGTACTATATTTCTTAAATATTATCTGAATCCTATCAATTAAAAAATGGCCAGCTTGGGTGCAATCAATAAGCTTAATTTCTCCAAGATAAAATGTACATATCAACAAAATGTTTTAGGAATGCCAATCTTACCTGTTTCTAATTATAGAAACAATGTCAGAACAATCAGATGGTGGGTGTCATGGCTTGCTGAAATGACATGGAACGACTCGCTCTCCTTCTCAGTCAGAGTCGCTCTTCTCCTCCTTCACCAGTAGTTTCTTCCCTTTCTTTGGCCCCACTCCGAAGTCCCGTTTGGCAACTCTCTTGGTGAGGCTGTAGGGGATTTAATGTTTCATTTGAATAAGACTCGGAAAGGAAACAACACACACACACACACACACACGAGAGAGCCAAATGCACAAAAGGGAGAATTGTAATGTTGCATAAGGGAAAGAGAGCAGGAGAAAGCGAGGATGTGTGTCAGAGAAGTGAGTGAACTCACCGTTTCTGACGGTATTTGTCAGCGTCGGCAACAGGCACCAACTCACTCAGTTCAAGACTGTCATTGAACTTCTTCAGCATCTCATATTTTTCCTTCCCTCGAATCTGGATGGGCAGATGAGCCCAGTTACACACAGTATACACAAACAGCCAACAGCAGACTAGTGACTAGGCATCTCTGAAGGGGACGGGACAAACTTCCATTGGTCTGTTCTCTGAGCAGTTACCTGAAGAGTGTAGATCTCATCGTCACTCACAGCAGGGGAGGACTTGGTCTTCTTACTGGCCCCAGGCTGAGGGGCAGGCAGGGAGGCCTCCTTCATAGCTTAGAAAAACACAAACATGACACACACGATGAGGAACTACTCACACTCAGAGTCATAGGTCAATGTCAACCTTTATCAGCCATCATACAACTTTAAAGTCCAATGTCCAAAGATCTGGCATCTTTCTTTTTGCCATTTTATGTTAATCCCAACCCCAAGACCACCGCTTTAAGATTGTCAGGATCAATTACCACGTTTGATTCCCTGGGCAGGCTTGGTCTTGGTCTCCAGGGTTGTCTCCTGCTGCTTCTTCAGGTTGATCTCCTCTGTCTTCCTGTCTCGACCAGGACAGGCACACACACGCACCTCAAAGGAGCGCCGACCCAGGAGCTGCCCCCTGCAGAACGGGAGAGGAAGTTCCCATCACTGTCATACTATGACAAGACATTAGTTGGGGGTCAACCCAGGACCTGGGTTGGGGTCAATTCTATTTTAATTCAGTCAAATGATACATTTTACTAATTAGAAAAGCAACAATGACTGAATGTAAATGGAACTGAGACAAAACCCTGCAGAGGAGAGACAGGCAGCTAGAGAAGACAAATCAAAGACAATCAATGGAGCAACAGTCTAAAATGGATAATTAGATGACTCACTCTTGTGTCTCCAGGGTGATGATGGTGAGGATGGGTCTGCGGTTCATCCCTCCCATACAGGAGCTGTTGCACATGAAGTTGTAGAGCACAGTGGTACACTCTGATCCCACCTGGGAAACCAGATAGAGAGACAGCTGTGACTGATGGACACCCCCAAACACACACTCCCCCATACAACACAAAACACATACAGTGTAAACATATACAGTGCTGTGAAAAAGTATTTGCCCCCTCTCTGATCCTCTCTACTTCTGCATATTTTTGAAGCGGAATGTTAAGCAGATCTTCAACCAAAACCTAATATTAGATAAAGGGCCCGAATGAATAACACTTACATAAACAAATTTATGCAACACCCAATACCCGTGTGTGAAAAAGTAATTGCCCCCTTACACGCAACTGGTTGTGCCACCTTTAGCTACAATGACTCCAACCATACACTTCCTTTCGATGTTAACCAGTCGCTCACGTCACTGTGGAGGAATATTGGCCCACTCTTCCATGCAGAACTGCTTTAACTCAACGACATGTGGGTTTGCAAGCATGAACTGCTGGTTTCAAGTCCTACCACGACATCTGAATTGGGATTAGGACTGGAGACTTTGACTAGGCCATTCCAAAACTTTAAATGTGTTGCTTTTTAGCCATTTTCATGTCGACTTGATTGTGCGTTTTGGATCATGCATGACCCAGCTGCTCTTCAGCTCACAGACGGATGGACTGACATTCTCCTGTAGAATTCTCTGATACAGAGCAGAATTAATGGTTCATTCTATTATGGCAAGTTGTTGACCTTTGGTGTAAGGTTCTTACTGTGTAATGCAGTGTTTGGTTTTTGGCAGGCATAATGGGACACGTCTCGTCCAAAAAGTTACACTTTTGACTTATCTGTCCATCGAACATCCTTCCCAGAGTCTTGATGATCATCCAGGTGCTTTTTGGCAAACTTCAGTCACTTTTAAGGATGAATGCCATGTTGAAAGTCACTAAGCTGTTCAGTACTGGCAATTCTACTGCCAATGTTTGTCTAGCGATTGCATGGTGGTGTGCTCGATTTTATACACCTATCAGCAACGGGTGTGGCTGAAATAACAGAATCCACTCATTTGAAGGGGTGGCCACATACGTTTGCACACACACACACAGGATGTAACGTTTCACCGATACGCATCAGTCACCAGTTCAAATGTTAAATACACAAAGTGCAACCGATCCAAATGTAGCATGCATCGGTCAGAAAATCAATTAAAACGTTATCAATCATCGGTTCACAAAATGTATATGCTCATAACCTTTTATCTACCTTCCAAAAATACCTCTCATCCTTCGTAACAACTGACGCCTCCCCTATGGATGTAACTACGTTGACATTCATTGATCTACAAGTCATTTTGCATGCCGAACAACCCCAGGCAATATCTGTAGCCTAGCCAAACTGCGAGCTGCTTACTGGAGTGACCAATGAGAGGTAGGTGGCCTATTCCTGATCTTGCACATCTGCACGGCCCCTCCAGAACTCGAATGCATGCAAAAATGGCTTGCACAATATTAGGTTTTAGTTGAGTGTCAACTAGGGCTGTCGCGGTGACCGTATTACCGCCACACTGGCAGTCACGAGTCATGAAGGCTGTCAAATTTCACATGACCGATTAGTCGCAGTAATTAGGCTTCTCCAAGCTCTGATGCTGCGGATTGTCATTAGTAGCCTACCAAACTCGCTAACTACCTGGTAATCAGCACTCTATTGTCCTTCTAATCACTCTGACATCAATGCAAATGTGATCAAAAACCTAAATCAAACTCTTCATGAGAGCCCATGAGCTCATGTTGCGCAACATTTCTATAGGCTATGCAATTGAGCGAGAAAACAGGGTGATGGCCTCTACTAAATAGAGGAGGATTTCATCAGCTTTCTATAGGCTAGGCCTACTATATTTATTTCTTAACTTTCCTAATATTAAGCACATTGCTTATATTTACAACAGGAGGGTAGCCTACCTGGCTAGCATGAAAATCAACAACAGTAAAAGCGTCCTCCATTCACTATTTTAGTGCATAAATTACATGTATTTTTCGCCTGCTTCGAGACAGGTGCATGATAAAGGTCCATTCTAAATCAAAACGAATTTCACATAAACTAAATAATATATGTAAAGATTAAATCAATAATAGTCTGATGGGTGACAATACTAGCCTATCACTTTTGAATTATATATGGAACATTCGTGCTTATGGCCTACTGCCGTGTGCGCATAGCTGCGCTTATAATATGAAGTAGCCTAATAGTCTGTTGATCTGTTGCGTCAGCCTCACTGAGTAAAAAAGTTGTTTGATGCTAGTGGTTCTATTAACTGTCCCAGACGATGTTTAGAATATTTATTTTGCACAGAATTGAATGTCAACTTCTGTACTATGGGGGATAGTAGATTGGCATAGGCTAGTGCTTTTGCTGTTCGTTAGGCCTACTCATCTTGTTGGCTGACGAAAAATAAATGTGGACGGTTCTTCCAATATCTTTAATATGCACCTCAGAATTGGATAAGGACGTGCGCAGTTAAGTCCCTGATGTGTCTGTCTTCACTTGTAGCCTGTGAAAAAGACCCGATCATGTGATAGAGAGACGTGTGAGTGAGGTGCTTCATTGCAGGCAGCACTCAGGGAGAAGGGCCACAAAAGGCATGGATTTTTTTTAGGGTGCATTATGGCCACACAAAGGGGATGCTGCCAGGGAAATCTGCTTCTCAAATTGTGAATGAGAGAGACAAAGTGTATACAGCCTGCGCAAAAAAAACAAAGCAGAGCTGATGCCTTTCAAGTGACTTTTTTTTTTTCATGCAGCCTTACAATGCATTAAAATCAAAACATATAGCCCAACGTTTGTAGAACTAAAGTTAAATTAATAACTAAATTAAGCATATAGGAATACATATTTCTTTGTTAACCGCTCAATGAATGTGCACTTCCTCAAATCGTTTGGAGAAAATATTATTCATATTTTATTAATCTTTGTTCAATTGTATTCTTCATACAACAAAACAATGTCATGGAATTCTAAGCAAATATTGTCTGTTAAATGAACTAGTGTATTACAGCCATATGGCATAGCCAGACCAGGACAACTCAGAGTATGCTATTCTGTTCTTCTGAAATAGACTACATTTTCCTCATATCATGTTTCTTTAGACCCATCTAAAATAAATCATGGATTTATTGTGAAGGTGTAGGCTATATTACATAGATTTAGACTTTTTAAAGCTAAAAAAAAATAAAAATTAAAAAATTAAAAAAAAGGCGAATTTGTGAAAATGCTTTATCCAACATTTTGTGGTTGCGTGAGGCTTGGTGCTCATGGAATCTGTGATCTATTAAAAAAACACTCAAACTGGAAACAGAAGCAGGATCTGTCTTATTTCTGTTTGGATGATTTATAAAGCCAGGCACATTTAACATTTAGGCTATTGATTATAGACTTAATTAAGTTGGGGTTCACACGCTCCTAAATTATCTTAGACAATTAAGGCGAGGGGCATTTTCTCGTCTCCTCACTCCGCTGCTGCCTCCAACGCATTGTTCTCAACACCAATATGCTGGTTTACTTAACTATTTTGCACATAGCAACATATAAGAAACGGCTCACGGATGATTAAGTTCTAGAACCTAGGCCTTCCATTGAATGCGTTTGACACACCTGTCTTAAGAGTGACTGTGCCATCCCTGTGGCCTCCGCAATGGGATTAGTCCAGAGGCAGGTGCAAATCAGACGGGTGTCTTGTACACCACGAAAAAATGTAATGACATTTGCAACTGCTTGACTAAAGAAATCTCGGTCGACCAACAGACCAAACAATCGTTCAATCAACTAAATGAGGTCAGCCCTAACTCACACAGACACAAACAGTAGTGTATGGGACCTACCTGAGGAGGCTCATAGGGGACGAGCACGCTGTGTCTCAGAGTGTTACCATCCTCCATATACTCTGATCGCTGGTTCCCCTCAACTCTGACAAGGTGACCTCGCGGGGCAGGACCTAAGGCACAGAAAACACGAGTATTAAGCGACACACTGAGGATATCCTATCAGTCAAAACATTTGCGTTACTCATTCAATAGGCAACAAGTGTAAGTATAAAATGACGTTTAAACTCCTTTTATAGTGTGGACCCTCTATACTGCATCAAAGCACATTCTAGATCAATCTAACATGTTTTAGTATGGGTAAGAGTAGCCTTTCCCGCTGTGTTGTGTACCTTCATTGTTCTCGCTGGTGCTCTGGTGGTGAGGGCAGCGTCTCACCACGTCAGCCACGTCACTCAGCTTCTTATAGATGGCCAGGGCTCGTACCACTGCCCCAGGAGGAGGAGGGTGGTCCACCACGATCTGAACTGGACAAGTCTTCGCCAACTGGCAGAACAACTTGTTCAGGTCTGGCGAGTACTGGAGAGAGAAAGAGTTTGTTAAATCAAAAACAATACTTAGGTCTTAGTTTAACCTGTCAGCATTGTTCTAATCCCAGTGTGATAGATATTATGGCAACGACATACAAACTTCACCGTACAAAATTTGGTCACTGGATCCAAACTGTGTGCGTCCTCATCCAATTCCGAGGTGCATATTCTCAGATTCCGAGGTGCATATTGAAGATATTGGAAGAACTGTCCACATTTACTTTGTCAGCCAACAAGATGAGTAGGCCTAACGAACTTCTATTTTTCTGATAGTTTGATTGAACTCACAAAATTATAATGTAAACATGTCCAAAATTCACAAAGTAAATCTAATTCCCCATTGTTCTTGTCTGACTCTGCCCTGAACATTTCCAAGTCCCCTTTGAAGCGTCAGACAGTAGAAAATGTAGTTATTTCTGAGCACTTGATTAGTTTAGATCTAATTAGTGAAGGAAATTTGACCATTACAAGTAGTTTGGACAAAAGAGGAATCTCTTTACCTTCTGTATAAAGTCCTCTTGATTCTTATCAACTGTATTAAAACTCAAGGCTGCTGTGACAGCCCAGCATCCTCCAAATAAACATCACTCCTCTCCTGATATACTCTTCAGATTATGAATGAGTCCAGGTTTAAATATTCTGTAGAGCGATCAAGCTGCTCCCCCAGTTCATATGGCCAGGACTGAAACCCCTCCCCCAGCCCTGCTTTGAGGCAAGTCAAGACATGTCCTCACAGGCAAACTTTACCATTGCAATTTAAACCTTATGCTTACTATGCTTTATTAAAGCATTCCAGTGAAAGTATTATGTTTACAACAGTACAATGTTAGGCGTTATTAATTACGTTTTTTTAGCAGCCACATTGCAAATGTACCATTATAAAGTAAATTATATAGCTCCCATCACATGTACAATTCCTGAATACAATGAGTTACATTGTACAAGTTTGATACCAACATCAGTAACATTGTTGCAAGTAGAAGACGTTTATGCTAATGTAACCATTTCAAATTAAACTTAATTTCATTTTAAGTCTTTTTCAGATTTTATTTCACAAAAACCCATAATCTCTTAAACACTGAACAAAAATCTAAATGCAACATGTAAAGTGTTGGTTCCATGAACTGAAATAAAAACAAAATGTTTTCCGAATGCACAAAAAGGTTCTCTCAAATGTTGTGCATAAATCAGTAATTTCTTCTTTGTCAAGATAATCCATCCACATGACAGGTGTGGCACATTAAGAAGCTAATTAAACAGCATAACAATTACGCAGGTGCACCTTGTGCTGGGAACAAAAATGCCACAAAACAATGTGCAGTTGTCACATAGATGTCCCAAGTTGAGGAAGCGTACAATTGGCATGCTGGCGGCAGGTATGTCCACTAGAGCGGTTGCCAGAGAATAAAATATAAATATAAATATATTTCTCTACCATAAGCCACCTCCAACATTGTTTTAATTGAGTTTGTCAGTACATCCAACAGTCATCACAAACGCAGACCACGTTTACGGCGCTGTGTGGGCAAGCAGTTTAACGATGTGAACAGTGTGCAATGGTGGCAGTGGGGTTATGGTATGGGCAGGCAGGCAGGCATAAACTACGGACAACGACCACAATTTCATTTTATCGATGCCAATTTGAATGCCCAGAGATACCGTGACAAGATTCCACAAGCCACAATCAATAACCTGAGCAACTATGAAGGAGATATGTCGCGCTGCATAAGGCAAATGGTGGTCACACCAGATACTGACTGGTTTTCTGATCCACACCACTACTTAATTATTTATTTTTTTACATGCATCTGTGACCAGATACAAATCTGTATTTCCAGTCATGTGAATTCCATAGATTATGGCCTAATGAATTTATTTAAATTTACTGATTTCCTTATGAACTGTAACTCAAGAAAATCTTTGAAACGGTTGCGTTTATATTTTTGTTCAGTATATAATCGACATGCTATGTATGAGATACTTCCAACACCAGTAGGTAAGTTACTATTATAAAAAGACACATTAAGATCATTATGAGATATTGTAATATCAAGCCCACACCTTGTGTATACCGCCACATTAACATTTGTGAACACCATGATCACATCCCCAAAAACATGAATAAAACACTGGGTGTCTAGGTGCTAATAATTAAGAATAAGAGTGTAAAAAGAGAACATTTTACTGACCGGCAGTCAAACTGAGCGCAGGGCGGGGAGGTGCCGTGTTAGTTAAATCTCTTATAGCAAGGATGGGGTTGTTGAAATCATAAACAAACCCGTCGTGTCTTAGGACAATGCCTTGTGAATCAGTCTTAAAAGTCGACCAGATAGAGAAGGGCCACCATGAGACTTGTCTTAACATGTTGATGGGCCAAGTTGTTCAAAGATTTAGGTTAAATCTAGCAATTGATTTTACAATGACAACTGAAAAGGATGATCCTGCCATGTTCTTGTGTGACAAGGCTCCCTCTTCCTCTTTGAGACCTTCTGCTACACCGCACAGACAAAGGAGGACTGGACCTTATTTAGCTTTCCGCAGTGGCCCAGGTAATTTACTATGTCCATTCAACGGATGCTTAACTGGATGCGTTTGACTATATACTCGTCTGCAAATGTATGAATAGAATCTAGGACGATTAGGTGTCACACAAAAAAAAAAAAGGACTACCTTGTTGACCAATGTTGAATGGAATGTTAGTTCTATTCAAAATGATCAACTCAAATGACAAAAACTACAGTGCTATACCGGTGCATTTCCATGTAAAAAAGCCCCATGAGCACTAACGTGAAGTCCATAGGAGCACATCGAATTGTGTCCAATGAATGCTAAGAGTCTGTTTGTTAGAAATGAAGGCATATGTACATTTCTCTAACATTTCCCGTCTGAAAAATTCAGAACAAGCCTGTGAAGGCTTTGATTTCTGGTAAAAACAGATGGAAAAGGGATCTTAGAAATACATAAACACAACGTTGAAGTGAAAAGACCCCTGACAACTAATATCAACGTTTATATTTAGTTTTGCTGAAATGTTTTGCCTTCTGTAGGTTTAAGAAATATTGCCTAGTGTCTTGTCATTCTGTTACCAAAAACTCCCATATTTTGAAGATATTTTCAAATCTCTCTCTCATGAGGGACAATGAAAGTTCACAGAAGTAACACGTAAAGTAAAACCAAATAATTAGTTACCGTTTCCACTAATAACAATTTAGTTTATGATTTATTAAGTGATTAAAATGCATCATTCTGTTAGCAAATTGGTAACAGAAAGACAAACCCTAGGGAATGCGCTTGTTTGTGTTGTGTAACTGGTTAGAATGACAAAACTAAAGCCCCCCCCCCCAAAAAAAAACATTTAAATGAACTGTTGATTGCAAAGTAGGCCTACTTGGCAGAAGAACATCTTGATGAATTGCCTATCAATTAGGTGGGCATTTGTTTTGCCACATACATGCATTACAGAATATTTTTTTCCCAGACATCAAAAGTTGTCTCCTGATGTGGTTTAAGCATTGTCGTGGACCAATGTTGTTCCTATGAAAAAGTGTGATTTTTTTGTGAAAACTTGAAAAAACTGAAAAAAGTCCTATTAATGATGTGAAAAAAATTAAATTAAAAATAAAATACTTTAAAGGCCCTAGATACATAGGTGAGGGTGTCAAATCCCTTTGACTTACTGTGCAAGTGACGGACTTGGCTGTGCTGGACTGGAGGAAACGTAGCTGGAACCCCAGGGCCCCGGGGTAGTCAGAGGTGGTTGGTACGGTGGAGGTAGGTGGCGAGCCAGTGTCCAGGGTAGAAATGGAGGGCTGGGGTGCAGGCTCCGTTGCAGACACCTCAAACAGACTCGGATCAAATTCCACCTGGAGGGGGGCCTCCATCATGAACTGCATGTAAGAGAAGTATGTTTTTCTTAATACAATGAATAGTATCAGAGCAATATTTAAAAAGAATGTTAGGTAAATAGTGCTCTGCAATGGAGACCAACATTTGTTTCCAGCACCAACGAAATTGTAACTTGAGACAACATTAAAATAACTGGCTAAATAGTACATAGAAATAACATGCAACAGGAAAAATTACTTGCTGCAGTGAAACGTACATTATCGTATCCCACCCAAGACTCGGTTTCAGGTGGTTGAACTGCCCTGATGAGCGAGAGAGAGAGACTTTAAAACAACCAAATGCAGACATTGATCATGCCACAATTCAACAGTTCAGATTGTCCAAACTTTGGAGCTGATGGTGATAGCAACAGCTGCTTTGCTTATGTCTACACTCACAAATGGTCATAACTCTGAGGATGGAGAGACAAAACTGAGGCAGAAACACTTGGAGGTAGAAACAAAACATATTTCAGTATCCGATTCATTCAATTGTAATACTGCACGTTTTTTCTTACACCAGGTTCAAATTCATTTTCCACAGGTCCTCGAAAGACTCCTGGCTGAGGGGAAGAGACACGTTCTCCGCCAGATCAGCCATGATGTTGTTCTCTAGTACCTCAAAGCAGCACGCAGGGAAGAAAAGCCAATCGGGGCTGAAAGGAGACAAGCAATTAGAAACATGCAATATGATAAGAATGAGATTAAATAAGCGTTACAGTATTTACTATCTAACGTTAAACAGGATAAAATACAAATTGCAAAGACATATCAACATGCTTAGCTCGTAGTAATTAGAATGGTAGGGCTCAACATGCTAAGTGTGGTTCAAAACGTTGTCTTTCATACATAACAGGCTCACTTCCGTGTTATTGCCACGATGACTATGCAATAGCTAACAAACGTACATAATTTCAATACAATCTAACGTTAACTAGGTATAAAACAATGCCGACGTACAATCTCCCTTGCTAGATAACCCCCTTTCAAGTCAGTCTCATAGATCAAATAAGTAAGTACAGTCAGTGGCTACCTGAATGATGTATAACAAAACGCATAAGCCACAAACCAAGCAATGTTCTCTAGAAACTAGATTGCTCTGATCATTTGGTGGTGGTGGACTAAACTTACCTTCTCCGATCTGATTACCCCGACACTCCTGATTGCAGTGTTGCCGGTGAAGTGTTGCTAGCTAACTCGGTATGAAAATTCACATTTGTTATTGCCGGGGGTGTTAAATTTGCCAGCACAATATGTTTAGACTTTTCTTCCACGCGTTGGGGAATCCCCTAAATTTGACCTGTAATATGGGCGGAGTCAAATGGGTCATCCAGTCAAATCCAACCAACGAAAAGTAAATTAATTCAAATCAAGACTGCTCCGAGGGGATCGAAATATTTATAACATAATTTTAGTGATGTAAATTATAGTACACTTCAAATAAAATACCAAAGGAATATTTTCATGTTGTATGACCAAGTGTTGATGGGTGCGTTCCAGAAATAGTCTCCCAAGGAAAAAGGACAAGTTTTGACATTCCAGATACATTGGAGTTGTCCCGCTAGAAGTGGTGTAAAAAAATACTTTAAAGTCCTGCTTAGGTCGTTTTTTGGGGTAGCTGTACTTTACTATGAATATGTTTGACAACTTTTACTTCACTACATTCCTAAAGAAAATGATGTACTTTTTACTCCATACATTTTCCCTGACACCCAAAAGTACTCGCTACATTTTGAATGCTTAGCAGGACAGGAAAATGGTCTAATTCATAAGCTTATCAAGAGAACATCCCTGGTCACCCCTACTGCCTCTGATCTGGCGGACTCAGCTACACGCATGCTTAGTTTTTAAATTATATCTGAGAGTTGGAGTGTGCCCCTTGATATTCGTAAATGAAAAAAAAAAAAAAAAACTAGAAAATGTGTGCTTTGCTTAATAGAAGGAATTTGACAATATTTATACCTGTACTTTTGATACCTAAGTACATTTTACCAATTACATTTACTTTTGATACTTAAGTATATTTAAACCAAATAATTTCTCAAGTTGTATTTTACTGGGTGACTTTCACTTGAGTAAAAGTAAAGATACCTTAATAGAAAATGACTCAAGTATGAAAATTGGGTACTTTTTCCACCACTGCCCACTAATAGTGGGGGCTTTGCCCCCAAGGAATAGTGTAACACGGGCTGGTGTCTACATAAGGCCCAAGTTTTTATGGTACAGGGTGCAGATCCTCACCTTTGCACCACAGGATCATAACATTTAGCAATCTGTCAGCTCTCTCTCCATCTACAATGAAACCTGCAAAGTCATGAATAATCTGGAACGCACCCAAATGGCCTGTCCAGAGCTGATTATTACAAAAGTGACATAAAATTAAGAGAAGATGCTTTTATAGATTCAAATTAACAGAATACAAACCATTTACATGTCCACTTCACGATATACACTCACCTTCATATGAACTTGGACAGTGAAGCTACATTTTTTAACATTTGGCTCTATACTCCAGCATGTTGGATTTTCATAAATATCTGTTTTAGCACTTTATGTATATAGTCCCATCCGAGTGCCTTCATTTCTAAAACGGTAAATCAGATATGTTTGAAAATACCCTCAAATAAAAAGGTGACATTCTGTACGGTTGCCTCCTATGAAACATTTTGATTTCAATATGCTGGAGTAAAGAGCCATTTTAGCTTCACTTTCAAAACACAGGTGAGTATACATGCTGGATTGCAAACTTAAAAACACCAGAAAGAGTGGTGTGACGATTTCAGAGCCTCCATTTCATTACATTTACTGAAAAAGTAGATAGACGTTTAAGTGGATATTTCATCATTTTCTTGACCATCTCAAAGTCAATACAGGCTACATAGTTATAAAATCCAACTTTTCAAACAAACTTTTGATATAAATCAGATAAATATGTAGACAAATACTTTACAGGGAAAACAGAGATTCTCTGCACATCCCTTTCTGCTTCTCTACCACATGGGCACATACAATGGCTCTCTGTCACAGGCACATTCCGGACATGGTGAACAAGACTGACAAACAATACATAACGTACAAAACCAATAAATGCAAGTAAATAATACATACATAATTAATTCAAATAATTATTGTAGATAATAGGCAGAATCTACCACACACTTAAGTCAGATTAGTGAAGGCGCTGGAGGCAAATCGCTAAACTGGAGAAACAGGAAAAACTATCCACACACTTCAAGACAGATGCAAATTAATTTTAATAGTAGCTGAGCTTTCGGTCAGTCGACCTTTACCTTAAAGTAAATTCAAATAATTCATAAAATACTTTAAAAGCCTAAACACTAATGTATCAGTGTAAAATATATTTCTCAGATAGAAAATGGGACTAATTACATCAAAAACCTTCGAAACCATACGTTTAATTGAAATATGTATAAATTAACACAATTAAAATTGCTCGACTGCGTAGCGTGTTTATCGAATATATCAATGACAAACCTACTCCTGCAATTGAATCACCCACCTGTCATCGGTGATGCCTGGAAAAGTAGTAGAGAAAGAGGTCTCCGTGAGTGGGTTTGAAACTCTGGGGAGATGGAAAGATTGAGAGGTTGCATAGAGATCCATGATAAACAATAGTGAACAAAAGACGTAAAATTGCTCCTATAATTCTAACTGACTAAAAGCCCGGAAATGGAGGTTTGGTCTGGGTATAGTCAAATAGAAGGTCAAAACATCAGGAAAAGAGCATCATTGGTAACCAATTGTATTGCTTGAACCGTTTCGGAAGTAGAAATCAACCGTTTTTAAAAAAAGTAAAGGAACACCCTCACGAAGACCCCGTTATCTGTGAGGAAAATGTATAAACTTGAAGGATATTAGCCGATAGCCACCATGATTGAATGACAAATATAGGAAGAAAAAAAAATTGAGTAGTTGACGTGAAATGGAAAAGGAAAAAGCTATATACACGAGAGAGAAAAAAAGGAAAACTAATATAAATATAAACACTCACTCCAAAAGCAACTGTACAAAATTCACAAAGATACATCACCCACATAAAAAGTCAAGTCATCCCAGTGCTTTCAACTACAAGAAAACAGACTCAGTGATTCATTCAAATAACACACTGGTTTCAGTTTCATCAGTCCCATAGCAATGTGAAGAGTAAAATCCAGAAGGGAACAGGTCGAATCCAAAAACAGTAGGCTATATTTTGATATCTATCTCGACCTACTTATTTTCTCTTAAGTTGAAATCTGAAACATGACGAGTCACTGGAGAGCAGGCCATTTTTTCGTCATTTTTCGCGCTCTCCCTCTCTTCCTAACCACTAAAAAATGCATAATCAACTTCCGCCCTTCTTCTCTCCCACAGACTGGCATATATTCAAGACTCTTCTGCATGTGATCCTTTAACACTTTTTTTTATGCTTTATTTCTTGTGAATGACCTCTCCTTAGATTCATCGCTGTATGAATAAATGTTTCTATTCCAAGCCATCATCTCAAAGTTCTTTCTTTCGTTTTTACAAAGAATAACACCTTCACTTCCCTCCCACATATCTTGTCACATGTTCTCTTCTTACACATCACCATACGCCTCTGCATTAAATAAAAGCCATTGCATGTTTACTTTTCAAGTGCAATTTAATAAAATTAGTAGATTTTCATTTAAAAAGTTTAGGAAAATATGGCTTCCACAAATGCAGCATGTTTAAGTGAATTGAAGAGTTCTTCCTTGCAAATGATCATTTCCTCCATGTGCCCTGAGAAGGGTTTACATTTAATCATTTAAAATGTTTTAAATAAGATTAAGAACACAAATATTAAGAGTATTTTAAGAGGCCTTCATTATCAGTAAAAAGTGAATAGCACAGAGTACTGAAGCTTGGGTTCATTTGCTAACACATCAACAATGAAAACAGCACCATTGTTTGGAATGCAAATATTATAATTCTGAATCTACCAATTCTCTATCATAGTATGTCATGATTGAGACACCCTTTATGAAACAAAGCTTATCTATTGAAATTCAGATTTTGTTATATAAAATTTTAAAAACATGCTAATGCATACTGAAAGTAGTCAATATACACATTATGGGATATAATGCAACATTTTGGCAGAAGAAATGCTACATTGATGTACTATTTCAGCAGTTAAAGTTGAAGCCTACATCTGTGTGGAGAATAATGCCAATCCCTAATTGCTGGTGGTGGTTGTTGCCAGTTTACTTGGTGTGGTGGTAGAACCTCTGTCCTGATTGGCTGTGGGAAAGGTAGGCATGCCGAGGAGAGCTCTGAAACGTTGCCTGTAAAAGACAAACAAGAAAGCATGAATAGATCCTTTAGAAACATCATACCATAGAAGTATAATTTAGTTATTTCATTTGTAAGCATCACGTCTAACTAAGCATGAGAATGACTGAGTCAGTCAAATCAAAGCTAGGGTGCATCTAGCCTAAAAGTGATGAATACTCTAATCCATATTGTGACTAATGTTGATTTTCATGATATATTCCTAGTATTTCGTCGAAGCCATTACCATTGGCCATTTGATCTACCTGGCAACACCAAGGCTGTATGTAATGGGTTGTGCTGCCCAGGTTTCGGTGCTGTGTGATAGGTAGGGCTCTGCATTTAGGTAGGGCTCTGCATTTAAGGAGTTATTAACTGACCTCAAGAGGCTGATAGTGCATCTTCTCACACCACGTGTGAATTAATTAGTGTCGAATTTGGTAAAGGTAAGTGATTTGCTATTTTGATACAGTAGTTTAAGGCTTATTGGATCGAATAGAAGTTCCATAATGCTTAGGTTGTTAGCATTGTATTAAATATTTTCTACAAAAAGATCATTGTCTAGCTAGAATGTTCCCACTTGATCTCGCCTCCTTCTGCCTGCCTTTCGCCTTTGCGGACGTGCATTTCTATTGTTTGAGCCCTGTTCCCGGAGAGATACCGTCCTGTACGATTTCACTCCAACCCTAATCTAGCGCACCTGATTCTAATAATTAGCTGGTTGACAAAATGAATCAGGTTAGTTACAACTGGGGTTGGATTGAAAACCTAAAGGAAAGTAGCTCTCCAGGAACAGGGTTGGAGAACCCTGGTTTGAGGGGTCAGTCAAACATCTTGTATAAAAGTATGTATTTCTAAAATGGTCAATTGTAAACACCATATTAAGGTTCATTGCATGACAAAAAATTAGCAGGTCTATTTCATTCCAGTAGATAGCATTCTCTGTCCATCCACAAATGACCTGTGGCAAGATGGTGGCATAACACCAGACAACAGAAAGAGCTGGCCACTACTATCCCAGAGATGACCTCTGCCCTCGACTTGCAATTAAAACAGTAAAGAAATTTTTATTTGATTTTTTTCACCTTTATTTAACCAGGTAGGCAAGTTGAGAACAAGTTCTCATTTACAATTGCGACCTGGCCAAGATAAAGCAAAGCGGTTCGACACATACAACAGAGTTACACATGGAGTAAAACAAACATACAGTCAATAATACAGTAGAAAAATAAGTCTATATACAATGTGAGCAAATGAGGTGAGAGAAGGGAGAGAAAGGCAAAAAAAGAGGCCATGGTGGCGAAGTAAATACAATATACACTGGAATGGTAGAGGTGGGTGCTGCTATGGTGACCAGCGAGCTGAGATAAGGGGGAACTTTACCTAGCAGGGTCTTGTAGATGACCTGGAGCCAGTGGGTCTGGCGACGAGTATGAAGCGAGGGCCAGCCAACGAGAGTATACAGGTCGCAGGGGTGGGTAGTATATGGGGCTTTGGTGACGAAACGGATGGCACTGTGATAGACTGCATCCAATTTATTGAGTAGGGTATTGGAGGCTATTTTGTAGATGACGTCGCCGAAGTCGAGGATCGGTAAGATGGTCAGTTTTACAAGGGTATGTTTGGAAGCATTGAATGAAGGATGCTTTGTTGCGAAATAGGAAGTAAATTCTATATTTAACTTTGGATTGGAAATGTTTGATGTGAGTCTGGAAGGAGAGTTCAGTTTAACCAGACACCTAGGTATTTGTAGTTGTCCACATATTCTAAGTCAGAACCGATCAGAGCAGTGATGTAGGACGGGCGGGCAGGTGCAGGCAGCGATCGGTTGAAGAGCATGCATTTACTTTTACTTGCATTTAAGAGCAATTGGAGGCCACAGAAGGAGAGCTGTATGGCATTGAAGCTCACCTGGAGGGTTGTTAACACAGTGTCCAAAGAAGGGCCAGAAGTATACAGAATGGTATCGTCTTCATAGAGGTGGATCAGAGAATCACCAGCAACAAGAGCGACATCATTGATGTATACAGAGAAGAGAGTCGGTCCAAGAATTTAACCCTGTGGACCCCCAGAGACTGCCAGAGGCAGGGACAATAGGCCTTCCGATTTGACACACTGAACTCTATCAGAGAAGTAGTTGGTGAACCAGACGAGGCAATCACTTGAGAAACCAAGGCTTTCAAGTCTGCCGATGAGGATGTGGTGATTGACAGAGTCGAAATCCTGGGCCAGGTCAATGAATACGGCTGAACAGTATTGTTTCTTATCGATGGCGGTTAAGATATCGTTTAGGACCTTGAGCGTGGCTGAGGTGCACCCATGACCAGCTCTGAAACCAGATTCCATAGCGGCGACGGTATGGTGGGATTCAAAATGGTCGGTAATCTGTTTGTTGACTTGGCTTTCGAAGACCTTAGAAAGGCAGGGTAGGATAGATATAGATCTTGCATTGCTCACTTCTAAAGTGGATGCCTATTCAACTAAAGTGTAAAGTCTAGTCTGGAGAATGACCTGGAAACAGCGCATGCTAAGTTAGAAGGAGCAATCAATCTTCTAAAAGGGAAAACAATCACTTGAAAATCACTCCTGTAAATTTAATGTGCAGGTATTTGGACTTGGAAATGGGGCAACCAAACTTCTATCATGAGCAATGTTTTCTATGAACTGTTAGGGCAGGAGAAGCTGGATCCCATGCCGCGAATTAACATTGCACACTGGACGGATCCTCGCCAGATTGGCTCATTGTATGATTGTACAAATCCACAGTTTTGAAGTCAAAAAGCAAATTGTTCACCTTGTAGCAAAATTGGGGGCTCTGACCTATGTACAGTGCCTTTGCGAAAGTATTCGCCCCCCCTTGAACTTTGCGACCTTTTGCCACATTTCAGGCTTCAAACATAAAGATATAACACTATTTTTTTGTGAAGAATCAACAACAAGTGGGACACAATCATGAAGTGGAACGACATTTATTGGATATTTCAAACTTTTTTAACAAATCAAAAACTGAAAAATTGGGCGTGCAAAATTATTCAGCCCCTTTACTTTCAGTGCAGCAAACTCTCTCCAGAAGTTCAGTGAGGATCTCTGAATGATCCAATGTTGACCTAAATGACTAATGATGATAAATACAATCCACCTGTGTGTAATCAAGTCTCCGTATAAATGCACCTGCACTGTGATAGTCTCAGAGGTCCGTTAAAAGCGCAGAGAGCATCATGGAGAACAAGGAACACACCAGGCAGGTCCGAGATACTGTTGTGAAGAAGTTTACAGCCGAATTTGGATACAAAAAGATTTCCCAAGCTTTAAACATCCCAAGGAGCACTGTGCAAGCGATAATATTGAAATGGAAGGAGTATCAGACCACTGCAAATCTACCAAGACCTGGCCGTCCCTCTAAACTTTCAGCTCATACAAGGAGAAGACTGATCAGAGATGCAGCCAAGAGGCCCATGATCACTCTGGATGAACTGCAGAGATCTACAGCTGAGGTGGGAGACTCTGTCCATAGGACAACAATCAGTCGTATATTGCACAAATCTGGCCTTTATGGAAGAGTGGCAAGAAGAAAGCCATTTCTTAAAGATATCCATAAAAAGTGTTGTTTAAAGTTTACCACAAGCCACCTGGGAGACACACCAAACATGTGGAAGAAGGTGCTCTGGTCAGATGAAACCAAAATTGAACTTTTTGGCAACAATGCAAAATGTTATGTTTGGCGTAAAAGCAACACAGCTGAACACACCATCCCCACTGTCAAACATGGTGGTGGCAACATCATGGTTTGGGCCTGCTTTTCTTCAGCAGGGACAGGGAAGATGGTTAAAATTGATGGGAAGATGGATGGAGCCAAATATAGGACCATTCTGGAAGAAAACCTGATGGAGTCTGCAAAAGACCTGAGACTGGGACGGAGATTTGTCTTCCAACAAGACAATGATCCAAAACATAAAGCAAACTCTACAATGGAATGGTTAAAAAATAAACATATCCAGGTGTTAGAATGGCCAAGTCAAAGTCCAGACCTGAATCCAATCGGGAATCTGTGGAAAGAACTGAAAACTGCTGTTCACAAATGCTCTCCATCCAACCTCACTGAGCTCGAGCTGTTTTGCAAGGAGGAATGGGAAAACATTTCAGTCTCTCGATGTGCAAAACTGATAGACATACCCCAAGCGACTTACAGCTGTAATCGCAGCAAAAGGTGGCGCTACAAAGTATTAACTTAAGGGGGCTGAATAATTTTGCACGCCCAATTTTTTTGTTTTTGATTTGTTAAAAAAAGTTTGAAATATCCAATAAATGTCGTTCCACTTCATGATTGTGTCCCACTTGTTGTTGATTCTTCACAAAAAAATACAGTTTTATATCTTTATGTTTGAAGCCTGAAATGTGGCAAAAGGTTGCAAAGTTCAAGGGGGCCGAATACTTTCGCAAGGCACTGTAGAAGAGGATCAACATCTAACCAGACCTGAGAGCCAAACTGCTAAAACAGAGGGCAACATACAATGAGGTGAAATCTGCAGCTATGCAAGCTAAATCTGTTAGGCAAAGGGGGGTCAGAGAAGGGGGAAATGGTTTACAGGGAGGGTGTTCTGGGTGGGGAACAATCAATGGGTGAATTTCCCAGTGGGTCCTGCTTTTTGTTACACATCCTTGGGCTTATCAACACTAAAGACAACAATTATACAGTTAATATAACACTCTTTTCTGAAAAACAATGGCAAAAATAGCAACTCTCTCTTGGAATTTGAAATACCTTATATGTCCTATCAAACGTGTCAGCGGTCTTGATATCCTTCCAAGAAACCATATTGATACAGCAATGCTCCAAGAAACACACCTGCTCCATAAGCAGCTCTCGACATTCAGGGCAGCCCGCTGGCCCTGCAAACTCTTTCATATCGCCCACTTGGGCCAGTACGTTTTCAAACTCCCACAAAAATTCAATAAATACATATTCAATCTCCCTGACGTCTGACGCTTCAAATCAAATCAAATTTTATTTGTCACATACACATGGTTAGCAGATGTTAATGCGAGTGTAGCGAAATGCTTGTGCTTCTAGTTCCGACAATGCAGTAATAACCAACAAGTAATCTAACTAACAATTCCAAAACTACTGTCTTATACACAGTGTAAGGGGATAAAGAATATGTACATAAAGATATATGGATGAGTGATGGTACAGAGCAGCATAGGCAAGATACAATAGATGGTAACGAGTACAGTATATACATATGAGATGAGTATGTAAACAAAGTGGCATAGTTAAAGTGGCCAGTGATACATGTATTACATAAGGATGCAGTAGATGATATAGGGTACAGTATATACATATACATATGAGATGAATAATGTAGGGTATGTAAACATTATATTAGGTAGCATTGTTTAAAGTGGCTAGTGATATATTTTACATCATTTCCCATCAATTCACATTATTAAAGTGGCTGGAGTTGAGTCAGTGTGTTGGCAGCAGCCACTCAATGTTAGTGATGGCTGTTTAACAGTCTGATGGCCTTGAGATAGAAGCTGTTTTTCAGTCTCTCGGTCCCAGCTTTGATGCACCTGTACTGACCTCGCCTTCTGGATGATAGCGGGGTGAACAGGCAGTGGCTCGGGTGGTTGTTGTCCTTGATGATCTTTATGGCCTTCCTGTAACATCGGCTGGTGTAGGTGACCTAGAGGGCAGGTCGTTTGCCCCCGGTGATGCGTTGTGCAGACCTCACTACCCTCTTGAGAGCCTTACGGTTGTGGGCGGAGCAGTTGCCGTACCAGGCGGTGATACAGCCCGCCAGGATGCTCTCGATTGTGCATCTGTAGAAGTTTGTGAGTGCCGAATTTCTTCAGCCTCCTGAGGTTGAAGAGGCGCTGCTGCGCCTTCTTCACGATGCGGTCTGTGTGAGTGGACCAATTCAGTTTGTCTGTGATGTGTATGCCGAGGAACTTAAAACTTACTACCCTCTCCACTACTGTTCCATCGATGTGGATAGGGGGGTGTTCCCTCTGCTGTTTCTTGAAGTCCACAATCATCTCCTTAGTTTTGTTGACGTTGAGTGTGAGGTTATTTTCCTGACACCACACTCCGAGGGCCCTCACCTCCTCCCTGTAGGCCGTCTCGTCGTTGTTGGTAATCAAGCCTACCACTGTTGTGTCGTCCGCAAACTTGATGATTGAGTTGGAGGCGTGCGTGGCCACGCAGTCGTGGGTGAACAGGGAGTACAGGAGAGGGCTCAGAACGCACCCTTGTGGGGCCCCAGTGTTGAGGATCAGCGGGGTGGAGATGTTGTTGCCTACCCTCACCACCTGGGGACGGCCCGTCAGGAAGTCCAGTACCCAGTTGCACAGGGCGGGGTCGAGACCCAGGGTCTCGAGCTTGATGACGAGCTTGGAGGGTACTATGGTGTTGAATGCCGAGCTGTAGTCGATGAACAGCATTCTCACATAGGTATTCCTCTTGTCCAGATGGGTTAGGGCAGTGTGCAGTGTGGTTGAGATTGCATCGTCTGTGGACCTATTTGGGCGGTAAGCAAATTGGAGTGGGTCTAGGGTGTCAGGTAGGGTGGAGGTGATATGGTCCTTGACTAGTCTCTCAAAGCACATGATGACGGAAGTGAGTGCTACGGGGCGGTAGTCGTTTAGCTCAGTTACCTTAGCTTTCTTGGGAACAGGAACAATGGTGGCCCTCTTGAAGCATGTGGGAACAGCAGACTGGTATAGGGATTGATTGAATATGTCCGTAAACACACCGGCCAGCTGGTCTGCGCATGCTCTGAGGGCGCGGCTGGGGATGCCGTCTGGGCCTGCAGCCTTGCGAGGGTTAACACGTTTAAATGTTTTACTCACCTCGGCTGCAGTGAAGGAGAGTCCGCATGTTTTCGTTGCAGGCCGTGTCAGTGGCACTGTATTGTCCTCAAAGCGGGCAAAAAAGTTATTTAGTCTGCCTGGGAGCAAGACATCCTGGTCCGTGACTGGGCTGGTTTTCTTCTTGTAGTCCATGATTGACTGTAGACCCTGCCACATACCTCTTGTGTCTGCGCCGTTGAATTGAGATTCTACTTTGTCTCTATACTGACGCTTAGCTTGTTTGATAGCCTTGCGGAGGGAATAGCTGCACTGTTTGTATTCGGTCATGTTACCAGCCACCTTGCCCTGATTAAAAGCAGTGGTTCACGCTTTCAGTTTCACACGAATGCTGCCATCAATCCACGGTTTCTGGTTAGGGAATGTTTTAATCATTGCTATGGGAACGACATCTTCAACGCACGTTCTAATGAACTCGCACACCGAATCAGCGTATTCGTCAATGTTGTTATCTGACGCAATACGAAACATATCCCAGTCCATGTGGTGGAGCAGTCTTGGAGTGTGGAATCAGCTTGGTCAGACCAGCGTTGGACAGACCTCAGCGTGGGAGCTTCTTGTTTTAGTTTCTGTCTGTAGGCAGGGATCAGCAAAATGGAGTCATGGTCAGCTTTTCCGAAAGGAGGGCTGGGCAGGGCCTTATATGCGTCGCGGAAGTTAGAATAGCAGTGATCCAAGGTTTTTCCAGCCCTGGTTGCGCTATCGATATGCTGATACAATTTAGGGAGTCTTGTTTTCAGACTAGCCTTGTTAAAATCCCCAGCTATAATGAATGCAGCCTCAGGATGTATGGATTCCAGTTTGCAAAGAGTCAAATAAAGTTTGTTCAGAGCCATCGATGTGTCTGCTTGGGGGGGAATATATACGGCTGTGATTATAATCGAAGAGAATTCTCTTGGTAGATAATGCGGTCGACATTTAATTGTGAGGAATTCTAAAATCAGGTGAACAGAAGGATTTGAGTTCCTGTAATCACACCACGTCTCGTTAGCCATAAGGCATACGCCCCCGGCCCTCTTCTTACCAGAAAGATGTTTGTTTCTGTCGGCGCGATGCGTGGAGAAACCCGCTGGCTGCACCGCCTCCGATAGCGTCTCTCCAGTGAGCCATGTTTCCGTGAAGCAAAGAACGTTACAGTCTCTGATGTCCCTCTGGAATGCTACCCTTGCTCGGATTTCATCAACCTTGTTGTCAAGAGACTGGACATTGGCGAGAAGAATGCTAGGGAGTGGTGCACGATGTGCCCGTCTCCGGAGTCTGACCAGAAGACCGCCTCGTTTCCCTCTTTTACGGAGTCGTTTTTTTGGGTCGCCGGCTGGGATCCATTCCGTTGTCCTGGTTGAAAGGCAGAACACAGAATCCGCTTCACGAAAATCATATTCTTGGTTGTACTGATGGTGAGTTGACGCTGATCTTATATTCAGTAGTTCTTCTCGACTGTATGTAATGAAACCTAAGATGACCTGGGGTACTAATGTAAGAAATAACACGTAAAAAAAAACAAAAAACTGCATAGTTTCCTAGGAACACGAAGCGAGGCGGCCATCTCTGTCGGCGCCAAGGTACTGATTCACACTTGTTATCAACCAACATTCGGTTTCCAAGTATGGGGGATTTTCCGATGCATGTGGTGTGCGTCTTGGAGCGGTGAGTACAATCAATGCGGGCTTGGAGGGAGGCAATTGTGAATGTGTGTGTGACTGGGCAATGAGAGAAGCCGTTGCCTAGTCCTGTGGGTGGTTACACCACCAATATAATCTATGCCCTGAAGTATGTGCCAAGAAGGGGAGGAGAAACCAAGTAAAGATGGCCGTAGATAGACTAGAAGTAAGATTAGGACACAAGAGGCAGAAAACCAAAAGATGTGGATCACATACATAAAGAGGAGTGAATATGTATGTTGTGTCAAACTGAAACTGTATATAAAAAGGGATCTCAGTCTGAGACCGGCAGTTGCTCCATGGAGCGTGTTACTTTGTAATAAAGTCTATATGAAATACACAAGCTCGGGTGTCTAAAATATGTTGTAAGAAGTATTTCCACAACACAAACAAGAATGTCAGAGAATTCCCTCTACGTCTAGAGTGAGCCCCGCCAGTAGCCTACGTCCTGGATACTCGAGCCAGACCCATCTCAGCAGAGGCAGGAAGCCCATCAATAAAAGTGCATTCAAAAGTCCTACACCGGCCTTTCCGCTTGCTTGTCAAGACATTAACAATATTTACACAAATGTGACTTGTTTCAGGAAACTACGCTATGTCGCGTGTCACTACTTCACAGGAGCACCATTTAAAATATTTTTTACAAATAAAACATTTAATCAAAATGAGTTTTAGGCAAGAAATGCATGCATTTTCATGTGCCTTAATAACACACTTGTATGCCATCTGTAAATATGAATACAATTATTAAATTACAAGCCTAGTTGGTTTAGCCACAGAAAAAGACCGCAATCTTCCCGGTAGCAGTGATTAGATGAGATAATGAGTGGTCAGGAAATGCTGAGAGCTGAGTTTGGATTTGTCTGCAATGTAGCACACTTGTCTATGATATGAGCTGGTCAGTATGTGTAGGTAATCCTTTTTAACGCAGCTTTAAAAAATAAAAAAAAGATATCACGTAGTAGAACTGCATAAGTGTTGCTCTCCACTTTCTGGAGGACAGAGTTTTGAAAGCAGTGGAATTACAGTACGATAGCTAAGGAGATGGACATAATTCTGGCTTTTGATTGCAACTATGCAGAGGGAGTCGAAAAGAGAACACACAGAAGGCTCCGGATCACATCTTCAAACTAAGGGCAACCATGTTATCCGTGACAGAGGGAGAAGCGTCCATCCACGTAAGAGAGTCTAGCTAGCTACATTTTTAGATATTACACGCTTCTAATTTGGTCAGAAAGTCAATTTCAGTTGAAGTGAAAATGTACTGTTAGCTAGCTAGCTAACGTTACATGTATTTTGCTCCATAAGTCAGTAGGTCAGAAATTACTTTTTGGTTAAATAAAGAAATACAAATGAATATTGTAATAATGGTATCCTGCAGTCCATAGTTGTTTAGAAACCAGCTGTTAATGATCTATGTAATTTATTTATCAGCTAAAAATGGCGACCGTATTACCTCCCAAGAGAATTCTCTTTGGTTAGTCACAGCTGTGTATATTCCCCCTCAAGGAATTACACTGGACTTTATGCAAACAACATATCCTGAGGCTGCATTTCTTCTATCTGGGGATTTTAACAAAGCAAATTTGAAGAAAACGGTATCGAAGTTCTATCAACACATTCACTGTAGTACTCACGCTGGGAAAACACACGACCACTGCTACACTCTTCCGGGATGCCTACAAGGCCCTCCCCCGCCCTCCCTTTGGCAAATCTGATCACGACTCCATTTTTCTCCTCCCTTCCTATAGGCAGAAACTCAAAACAGTAAGTCCGTGCTAAGGTCTATGCAACGCTGGTCTGACCAATCGGAATCCATGCTTGAAGATTGTTCTGATCACGCGGACTGGGATATGTACCGGGTAGCCTCATAGAATAACATTGATGTATACACGGACACGGTGACAGAGTTCCTCAGAAAGCGTATAGGGGATGTTGTTCCCACTGACTATTAAAACCTACCCAAACCAGATACTGTGGATAGATGGCAGAATTCAAGCTAAACTGAAAGCTAGAACCACCGCATTTAACCATTGCAAGGTGACTGGGAATACAAAACAAAGGAGCTGATAGTGGGCTTCAGGAAAAAGCAGAGGGAGAACGCCCCTATGCACATTGACGGGACCGCAGTGGAGAAGGTGGAAAGCTTAAAGTTCCTCAGCATAAACATCATTGATGATCTAAAATGGTACACCCACACAGACAGTGTGGTGAAGAAGGCGCAATAGCACCTCTTCAACCTCAGGAGGCTGAATAAATTTGGCTTGGCCCCTAAGACTCCCACAAACTTTTAGAGATCACAAAAGGATGGGCTGTATAACCGCATGGTATGGCAACTGCACCGCCCACAACCGCATGGCTCTCTAGAGGGTGGTGTTGAGTTGCCCAACGCATCACCTACAACACCCAATGTCACAGGAAGGCCAAAACAATTATCAAGGACATCAACCACCCAAGCCATGACCTGTTCACCCCACTATCATCCAGAAGGCGAGGTCAGTACAGGTGCATCAAAGCTGGGAACGAGAGACTGAAATACAACTTTATCTCAAGGCCGTCAGACTGTTAAATTGCTATCACTAGCCGGCTACCGCCCGGTTCCTCATCCCTGCACCTTAGAGGCTGGTGCCCTATATACAGTGGGGAAGATGAAAGATGAGAGAGGCCTGTAATTTTCATCATAGGTACACTTCAACTATGACAGACAAAATGAGAGAGAAAAAATCCAGAAAATCACATTGTAGGATCTTTTATGAATTTATTTGCAAATTATGGTGGAAAATAAGTATTTGGTCACCTACAAACAAGCAAGATTTCTGGCTCTCACAGACGTGTAACTTCTTCTTTAAGACGCTCCTCTGTCCTCCACTCGTTACCTGTATTAATGGCACCTGTTTGAACTTGTTATCAGTACAAAAGACACCTGTCCATAACCTCAAACAGTCACACACCAAACTCCACTCAATACTTTGTTATATACCCTTTGTTGGCAATGACAGAGGTCAAACGTTTTCTGTAAGTCTTCACAAGGTTTTCACACACTGTTGCTGGTATTTTGGCCCATTCCTCCATGCAGATCTCCTCTAGAGCAGTGATGTTTTGGGGCTGTTGCTGGCCAACACTGACTTTCAACTCCCTCCAAAGATGTTCTATGGAGTTGAGATCTGGAGACTGGCTAGGCCACCCCAGGACCTTGAAATGCTTCTCACAATGCCACTCCTTCATTGCCCGGGCGGTGTGTTTGGGATCATTGTGATGCTGAAAGACCCAGCCACGTTTCATCTTCAATGCCCTTGCTGATGGAAGGAGGTTTTCACTCAAAATCTCACGATACATGGACCCATTCATTCTTTCCTTTACACGGATCAGTCGTCCTAGTCCCTTTGCAGAAAAACAGCCCCAAAGCATGATATTTCCACCCCCATGCTTCACAGTAGGTATGGTGTTCTTTGGATGCAACTCAGCATTCTTTGTCCTCCAAACACAACGAGTTGAGTTTTTACCAAAAAGTTATATTTTGGTTTCATCTGACATTCTCCCAATCTTCTTCTAGATCATCCAAATGCTCTCTAGCAAACTTCAGACGGGCCTGGACATGTACTGGCTTAAGCAGGGGGACACGTCTGGCACTGCAGGATTTGAGTCCCTGGCGGCGTAGTGTGTTACTGATGGTAGGCTTTGTTACTTTGGTCCCAGCTCTCTGCACGTCATTCACTAGGTCCTCCCGTGTGGTTCTGGGATTTTTGCTCACCGTTCTTGTGATCATTTTGACCCCACGGGGTGAGATCTTGCGTGGAGCCCCAGATCGAGGGAGATTATCCATTTCCTAATAATTGCTCCCACAGTTGATTTCTTCAAACCAAGCTGCTTACCTATTGCAGATTCAGTCTTCCCAGCCTGGTGTAGGACTACAATTGTGTTTCTGGTGTCATTTGACAGCTCTTTGGTCTTGGCCATAGTGGAGTTTGGAGTGTGACTGTTTGAGGTTGTGGACAGGTGTCATTTATACTGATAACAAGTTCAAACAGGTGCCATTAATACAGGTAACGAGTGGAGGACAGAGGAGCCTCTTAAAGAAGAAGTTACAGGTCTGTGAGAGCCAGACATCTTGCTTGTTTGTAGGTGACCAAATACTTCAATTTTCCACCATAATTTGCAAATAAATTAAAAATCCTACAATATGATTTTCTGGATTTTTTTTCTCATTTTGTCTGTCATAGTTGAAGTGTACCTATGATGAAAATTACAGGCCTCTCTCATCTTTTTAAGTGGGAGAACTTGCACAATTGGTGGCTGACTAAATACTTTTTTGCCCCACTGTACATAGCCATGGAATCACCGGTCACTAATAATGGAACACTAGTCACTTTAATATTTACATACGGCTTTACTCATTTCATATGTATATACTGTATTCCGTTCTGCTGTATTTTAGTCAATGCCACTCCGACATTGCTCGTCCTAATATTGATATATTTCTTAATTCCATTATTTTACTTTTAGATGTGTGTGTATTGTTAGATATTACTGCACTGTTGGAACACAAGCATTCCGTTACACAATTAAAGAAGATAATCAGAACTGGAAATGTTAACTGCTGTAGAGCATTCTCAACAAACACTTCTCAGACCAGGTAGTCAAGACAGAACTTAATTTATTGATAAGGCAGAGAGAAGAATTTCCCGTCCATCGAGTTAGACTCAACCATTACCCATGGTAATCATCCCAGTCTTTTACTGGCCAACAAGCTATGCATAATGATCAATTAGCTGATATAGCTACTACTGAATCTGAAACAGTGGAATTATCAGAACCCAAATGAATTAAAGAACCTTACATCACTGATTGTTAATCCACATCAAGCCAGACTAAGCCCTTTCTAAAATAATGAAGAACTACTCTTCTCAACAGAGGAAGCCACCTTGCTGGGAGCCCAAATCTCTTTCAAAGAACTCAAAAGAGCATTGGATAGCATGAATAAAGGTGAATCACCTGGATGAGATGGTATTCCCCGAGGTCTATTTAAAATTTTGGAATCAATTAGGTCTACTACTGCTCGGAATTATTAACACAGCCGTTAATTTGGAAGAGATGTGAATACAGCACTAACTTCGCTTTTTTTTTTTAAAGGATGCCACTCAGTTCTCACTATCACCCCCTATCTTTGATAAACACAGATATTAAAGAGGTTTTCAAAATGTTATTGTCCCATTTCGAGGCTTACTACCCAAATTGGTCTACAAGGACGAAAGCAGGTTTGTTAAACATTTATCCTCTGCAACCTCCGACTATTACACATCTTAAATGCTTCATATGAAACAGCTCCTTGGGTTGTTTTATCTTTCAATGCAGAAAAATATTTTGATAGACTAGATTAGTCATATCTTTGGTGTGTCTTGGAACATACAGTGCCAGTCAAAAGTTTGGACACAACTACTCATTCAAGGGTTTTTATTTTTACTATTTTACACATTGTAGAATAATAGCGAAGACATCAAAACTATGAAATAACATATGGAATAATGTAGTAACCAAAACAAGTGTTATACAAATCCAAATATATCTTATATTTGAGATTCTTTAAAGTAGCCACCCTTGCCTTGAAGCCAGCTTTGCAGACTCTTGGCATTCTCTCAACCAGCTTCATGAGGTAGTCACCTGGAATGCATTTCAATTAACAGTTGTGCCTTGTTAAACGTTAATTTGTGGAAATTCTTTCCTTCTTAACTTCTCTAGGGTAGGGGGCAGCATTTGAAATTTTGGATGAAAAGCATGCCCAAATTAAACTGCCTTCTACTCAGGCCCAGAAGATAGGATATGCATATAATTAGTAGATTTGGATTGAAAACTCTAAAGTTTCCAAAACTGTTAAAATAATGTCTGTGTATAACAGAACTGATTTGGCAGGTGAAAACCTGAGAAAAATACATTCAGGAAGTAGGATTTTTTGTTGTGTTTGTAGTGCTCTATTCAATGCCATTTTACAGAATCCATTGACTTAGGGCTCAAATTGCAGTTCCTATGCCTTCCACTAGATGTCAAGTCTTTAGAAATGGTTTCAGGCTTGAACTCTAAAGAATGAGGGAGTAAGAGCAGTCTGAATGAGTGGACCCTGCCGTATCACATGGCTATTTCATGCGCACGACCGAGAGTGCCTTTCTTGTTTACCTTTTATATTGACAACGTTATTATCCGGATGAAATATTATTGATTATTTAGGCTAAAAACAACCTGAGGATTGAATATAAACATCGTTTGACATGTTTCTATGAACTTTACGGATAAAATCCAAATTGTTTGTCTGCCTGTTGTGACTGCGTTTGAGCCTGTGGATTACTGAAGAAAATGGTTTTCGGATAAAAAGAGAGACTTTATCGAACAAAAGGAACATTTATTGAATAAATTAATGTCTTCTGAGTGCAAACATGTGAAGATCATCAAAGGTAAGTGATTAATTGTATCTCTATTTCTGACTTGTGTAACTCTTCTACTTGGCTGGTTACTGTTTGCAATGATTTGTCTGCTCAAATAATTCTAAGGTATGCTTTCGGCGTAAAGCATTTTTTACATCTGACACCGTGGTTGGATTCACAAGAAGTTAATCTTTAAACCTATGTAAAATAGTTTTATATTTTCTGAATTTTTATAATGAGCATTTCTGTATTTGAATTTGGCGCTCTGCAATCTCACTGGATGTTGGCCAGGTGGGACGCTAGCGTCCCACATACCCTAGAGATATTAATGCGTTTGAGCCAATCAGTTGTGTTGTGACAAGGTATGGGTGGTATACAGAAGAGCCTTATTTGGCAAAAGACCAAGTCCATATTATGACAAGAACAGTTCAAATAAGCAAAGAGAAACGACAGTCCATCATTACTTTAAGACATGAAGGTCAGTCAATGCGGAACATTTCAAGAACTTTCAACGTTTCTTCATGTGCAGTCACAAAAACCATCAATCGCTATGATGAAACTGGCTCTCATGAGGACCGCCACAGCAAAGATAGACCCAGAGTTACTTCTGCTGCAGAGAATAAATTCATTAGAGTTAACTGCAGCTCAGATTGCAGCCCAAATAAATGCTTCAGAGTTCAAGTAACAGACACATCTCAACATCAACTTAAGTGGAAACTATGAAATCAGGCATTCATGGTCGAATTGTTGCAAAACCACTACTAGAGGACACCAATAAAAAGAAGAGACCTGCTTGGGCCAAGAAACACGAGCAATGGACATGTCCTGTGGTCTGATGAGTCCAAATTGGAGATTTTTGGTTACAACTGCTGTGTCTTTGTGAGATACGGAGTAGGTGAACGGATGATCTTCCATGTGTGGTTCCCACTGTAAAGCATTGAGGAGGTGTTATGCTGTGGGGGTGCTTTGCTGGAGACAGTGATTTATTTAGAATTCAAGGCACTTTGAACTAGCATGGCTGCCACAGCATTCTGCAGTGATACCCAATCTGATTTGCGCTTAGTGGGACTATCATTTGTTTTTCAACAGGACAATGACCCACCTCCAGGCTGTGTAAGGGATATTTAACCAAGAAGGAGGAGAGTGATGAAGTTCTGCATCAGATGACCTGGCCTCCACAATCACCCAACCTCAACCCAATTGAGATGGTTTGGGATGAGTTGGACTGCAGAGTGAAGGAAAAGCAGCCAACAATTGCTCAGTATATGTGGAAATTCCTTCAAGACTGTTGGAAAAGCATTCCTCATGAAGCTGGTTGAGAGAATGCCAAAACTGAGCAAAGCTGTCAAGGGTGGCTACTTTGAAGAATCTAAAATACATTTTGATTTGTCTACAGTTTTTTGGTTACTTCATGATTCCATATGTGTTATTTCATAGTGTTGATGTCGTCACTATTATTCTACGTTGTAGAAAAGTAAAAAATTCATAAAAACCCTTGAATGAGTAGGTTTCCAAAATTTTGACTGGTACTTTGTGAATTGGCTCCAATTTCATTAATATGATTAAAATACTATATGCCAATCCCTCAGCCATAGTTATAACAGGTAATATCTGCACTGCTCCTTTTAGAATCACAAGAAGCAGCAGACAAGGTGAGAGAGCTGCTATTATTACTATCCATGGAACCCCTGGCCCAGACAATTCGTCAAATCGAAAGTAACACCAATTTCCCTCAAATCTACTGAGGACTTAATTTCATTATATGCAGACAACATTTTACTATACCTAGACAATCTTTTAATCACCCTCGAACACATTGAATATCATAGATTAATTTTATAACTTGAGATGAAGCTGAATTACAGTGCATTCGGGAAGTTCAGACCCTTCACTTTTTCCACGTTTTGTTACAATTTCTCTTTTTGCAAATGTATTAAAAATTACATAAGCATTCAGAACATTTACTCAGTACTTTGTTTAAGCATATTTGGCAGCTTTTACAGCCTCAAGTCTTCTTGGGTATGCTGCTACAAGCTTGGCACACCAGTATTTGGGGAGTTTCTCCCATTCTACTCTGCAGATCCTCTCAAGCTTTGTCAGGCTGGATGGGGAGCGTCGCTGCACAGCTATTTTCAACTATCTCCAGAGATGTTCTACCGGGTTCAAGTCCAGGCCACTCAATGACATTCAGAGACTTATCACTCCTGCATCATCTTGGCTGTGTGCTTAGTGTTGCTAGCTTGTTGGAAGGTGAACCTTTGTCCCAGTCTGAGGTCCTGAGCGCTCTGGAGCAGCAAGATCTCTCTGTACTTTGCTCCGTTCATCTTTTCCTCGACACTGACTGTCTCCCAGTCCCTGCTGCTGAAAAACATCCCCACAGCATGATGCAGCCACCACCATGCTTCTCCGTAGGGATAGTATTGTCCAGGTGTTGAGCGGTGCCTGGTTTCCTCCAGACGTGACGCTTGGCATTCGGGCCAAAAACTTTGATCTGGGTTTCATCAGACCAGAGAATCCTGTTTCAAGATCTGAGAGTCCTTTAGATGCCTTTTGGAAAACTCCAAGTGGGCTGTCATGTGCCTTTTATTGAGTAGTGGCTGGCTTCAAATTGGCCACTCTACCATAAACTCTGGAGATCTGTCAGAATGACCATCGAGTTCTTGGTCACCTCCCTGACCAAGGCCCTTCTCTCCCAATTGCTCAGTTTGGCCGGGTGGCCAGCTCTAGGAAGACTCTTGGTGGTTCCAAACTTTTTAAGAATTATGGAGGCCACTGTGTTCTTGGGGACCTTCAATGCTGCATAAATGTTTTGGTACCCTTCCCCAGATCTGTGCCTCGACAGAATCCTGTCTTGGAGCTCTATGGACAATTCCTTTGACATCATGGCTTGGTTTTTGCTCTGACGTGCACTGTACACACACACACCTTTCCAAATCATGACCAATCAATCAAATTTACCACAGGTGGAGTCCAATCAAGTTGTAGAAACATCTCAAGGGTGATCAATAGAAACAGGATACACCTGAGCTCAGGTGAGGCTCATAGCAAAGGGTCTGAATACTTATGAAAATACGGTATTTCTGTTTTTTTTTATACATTTGCAAAAATGTATAAACCTGTTTTCGCTTTGTCATTATGTGGTAGTGTGTGTAGATTGAGGATTTTTCATTTAATCCATTTTAGAATAAGGCTGTAAGCTAACAAAACGTGGGAAAAGTGAAGGGGTCTGAATACTTTCCGAATGCAACGTAAATACACATTTGATTAAAAGAAATCTATATACATTTTTCATTCACTATAGAAATTCATGTAAAAACTTAAATGGAGAGGAAATTGCGATAACAGACGACACAGTCTCAACCTTAGCCTACATAACATTCTAATGCATAAAAAAAAAACATCAAGAAAGAATAACGTAACCTAGGCTAGCACATGTGAATAGAGTTTTAGTATGGTTACGCTAATTGTCTATTGTGATAATAATAGACCGATTGGCACTGGTGAATAAATACTTGACCATACGATGACGCAGTTCTTTCAACATCAACGGAATTGTTTGAAACAGAGAGATATTTGTAATTGTACATTTGCAGAGCTTTTCCAGAACGGATTCATTTCGCTGCGGTTTGGTTTCGCATGGTGTGTGTATTGGTCCAGTTCTAACAATCTTTGGTGAAATTTGAAACAAGAAGATAACCGCAGACTGCTTACCTTCCAACTGAACACTTGTTGGGGATTTTTTTTAATTCTGTTTTGCCTTGAGAAATGTATGAGCTGGTTGATCTAAACTATTTTCAGAGTAACCCGGGTTATAATATGGAGTTGAGTTTCTTTGACCTCATTAAAATGTATCCACACATTTACGGTTAACTGTCTGGTCGACTGCTATTTCTGTATTGACTTTATTGTAGGTGAGGTGAATTCTGGATTTGTGTCTCTCAAACCACTGGATGAGGTCTATTAGGCTCTTTGCATGTTAAGCAATTAGAGAAAGTTGCTTCTGCAAACCCTCAGAGTTAACCAACAACTTATCCACTCTTAAGAGATCTGCTTCTCCGCCTCCACAAAGCATGAGTAAAAGTGCAGGTACTCTCTGAATGATATCCGACAGCTTTGTACCAGGTACCCCATCGGGTTTTACATGGCTCGGGAGGAAGCTGTGTCAGCAGAGGGGAACTTGTTTCTGTAATGGATCTCTGAGATGCTCTTTCTATCGAAGTTTTCTGCTTGGACAATGTTTGAAGATTTTATTGATGACTGCAGCAAGTTTGTCAACCTCTGGGAAATGAGTTTGCCAGATATTGCTTGCAAGAGCCACAACACGGGTATTGCCAGTCAAACGCAACAATTTGATAACAACCCCCACAGAATGTAATTGCATGAATTCACCATGCACCTTGAATTGTCTGACACAATCAAATCTTTTTAAAATCAACCTCATAATATTGTAGACATGTTTTAATACTTTCAGACAGTGTTGAATAGTGCACTCCCTATAAATACACTATCAGCCAGAACAACTTTTCAATCTTCACCCAGCTCTCCTTGCAAGACAATCAAAATATGAACATAGTGATCCAGTGTGTCAGTTGATTCGTCCAGTGTGTCAGTTTTAGTTCCTCTTCGTGTTTTGTGGCTACCTTTGGTAGATGTCGACTCCTGAGTTGGCTCCACCTAGGGACTGTGCCTCTGTTTTTCACATGTTTATTTAATGAAGGCGCGCATTTCAGGGTTATCAACTTTTTCTAGAGGGATGTTGGCACTTGCGAAACCCTCCACCATATCCTCCAGGACCTCCCACCTGACTAAACGATCTTGGCCAGTAGTCCTAGAACTCTTATGAGACAGCGTAATGTTATTTCAGATGTCCGTCTATCCTGTCTTTGTGTTTATGAGCTAATGCTAAGTTGCATGTTTTGCTGAATATATTGTCGTCATCTGCAAAGAGCATCCCTGTGGAGTATTGGCGCGTACTTTTTTCTTAAAGCTATATTCTTATTTTGGAACTTTTCTTTCTCCTTCCATGGTTGGTTTCATTGACTCTCCATTTTAACTGCCCCATTTCTATACCCGCCGATGACCAGAAATTGAGTCAGTTGGAGAGGATCAGTTTGAGCAAAGTAAGGTGCAGAATCACTGATCTACAAAAAGAGTTCCTTGCCCCAAAAAAAAAAATATTTGCAGAACTACGCCTCCCCTGGATCAGGCGAACCCCCGCAAAACACGCGCGTACAACCAGCCATTGATTGATTGGAAACAGCTCGTGTCAAATATAATTTCCTACAATTTTCTGACAGCTGCGTCACTAGCAGAATAAGGCTGGAAATACCGGTAAAAGCACATATCTTATCATCACTACATATCATCAACCAAAACTCCAGGCCCTAGTGATAGGATACTCACTGGGTGAGCCTGCTGTGGAGGAGTTCCATGAGTGAAGCTTCCTGGAGAAGCCGGACGGGGGGGATGGGTGTATGGCAAGCCAGACTATTCACACAGAACAGGAGGAGCAAGAAAGGAAGACATGACGTTATGAATTGATAAGGATAACTGACTAAGTGGCTTTGTGGTGTGTGTCATGCCAGAGGGAAGAGGGTAGTACATACAGCAGGGGTTGTGTTTATTAGGCACAAAATGGAAGAAAACTGAGTGAAATGGAGAGCGACTAACTACACCGGTCCAATAAGAAACACTTGTTTAGTTTTTCATTGCAAAACATTTTGCTACTTTTGTCCTAATGAAGACAACCCAGGGCAGGTGGGTAAAGAGGGTTGGCCTTACCTTGGCAGGAGGGATCTGCACTGTGAGGGAGGGGGTAGGCAGCAGGCCTGCAGCACTGGCATGAAGAGCCTGAGGGTGCACGGACCGTAGAGCACTCTGAAACCACCACAAAAACACAGCAGACAAAGATTAACGGACAGTTACGTGTGAGTTAACCACAGACAGCCCGTCCACAAACAGATACAGTACACTGCTTGTGATCAACCTCTAAAAAGGTTTGTTTGAACACTGTATGGTTTATAACACTTAACACCATATTATTTAATTGTGTGCAATGGTACTCTATTAAGGGGCCCAACAAACTCACAGAGTCAGTGAAGCCAGACTGTTGATTGGCATGTTCCAGTTGCTTCTGTAGAGGGATCCCAGCACTAGGGATAAATCCTGGTGACAAAATACAGAATATGTTTAAAAGAGAAAAATGGAGGGAAGCAAGAGAAGTGAGTAGTAGTTTAGGCAGAGCATGCGACTAACTTTATTTCCTCACCACCCTGGTACCGTCTGGAAGTGCAATTTCAACTGCACCCAAACTGATCTTGAACCGTCCCAAAATTAAAATAGTTCAAAAAAAAATTTGGGATATGCCAACATGGGTCTTTTGCAGTGCTTTTAAATTAATTGGTGTATTTCTGAGACAAATACAGAGAGTCTACACTACATCAAGTTAATTTGTTAAGAATTGTTTTTTTCTTTTTTTAAATGAACACAGGCAAACATCCATTACATTATTAATAAATTACAATTGATTAACTGAACATGCTAACCACATGTATACAATATATCTAAGAGAGAACAAACAATGTTATTGTGAACTGGTTACGGAATAAACTTAAGACATTACATTCCACCAGCAGCTGCCCCCTTAAACAACAACATACAATAAAGAACGGCGTGTGTGAGCGCGTGCTTCACCCTCCCTCTTCAGTCAGTGAAGAATGGTCACCTTGACCTGATTGAGCGCCACCACCTGCTAACAGCCAGGGACTAAAATGTACTTTTTGGTACACCAGCCACTGTGAAAGGTATTCAGATTTTTACCAGCCCAGATCAAATTAAATCTCTAAAATTACACCAACAAAACATACAAAAAAAATACAGATGAGCACGCTTCGTAATGTTTCTAAAACAATACATGTATTAGTAGCAAGAAGTAGTGTGTTATATTGTTTAATTTCATAAAACATTTTGTGACTTAAGTCTTTTAAACAGAGACTTACATTTTACTGTGGTAATGCATGTTTTCGCCTGTGAGATTGAGTCTGACTAGTATCCACATTGCTTCTCCCTAGCAGTTGAAACTCAAAACATTGAAAAACAACCTAGCTGGTGAACAAAACTATATAATTAGCCAAGGAACACAAGGACAAAGTCTCACTTCAGTAGACTTCCGTTTCAATTAAATTAAAACAAAACCTTTATGCCTGTGCGCTGCGCTTCTAAAAAATGAAATCGGTCAGTCGGCTCTTCCCGTGTGCATGCACAGCCCCCAGTCAGGCAGCGTTGTCGAGCAAGGCAGAAATACATTGCACATTTTCCAGTGTGCATTCGGCTGCGCTTATGTGAATTATTCATGGTTTATCAACTTTTAAGCTTTATTATTATAGCAATATTGTGAGCCGTTTCGTCGGCCTCATCTTTGTGTTGAATTTTTTTTCTGGCCCATAGTCCCACAACTGTCCGAATGTCTGTTTTGAACCGTCCCAGACATATTTATCGTCTAGGGTCTAGGGCTGTTACAGTCTTGGAATTTGAGGTCAAGGTAATTGGCCAGGCCAATGTACATGTCACCAACATAACCGTTGGGGGGGAGGATTAGGCATATCAGACTCAAAAGAGAGGAGGCTTTTCTCTGCAACTTTACTATTATCATTACACTTCGTTATTATTATTCAAGTTATTACCTCAAAATATTAATCTAGTATACAAATTAAGAAATGTCCGATTGGAGAGGAATTCCACAAAAAATATAGAGTCCAATTTTGTCGCACTAAACCACTCACATCAAGCCCATCGCGTTTTTCCCTCCACTTTTCCCAAACAATTCGCATAACGTCACCAATGCTTCTGCGGTCATTCTATGTGGCAATATTTTGTTCAAAGTAGCAAGAGGACACAGTAACTAGAGAACAATCATATACTACTGGAAAAGTAATACGCTGCTGAAAATATTATGATAGAGGCTATGCATCCTGTAGGATGAATCATGAAGAGAGCTGGGCTACGTTTCATTCAGTTGCACCACATGTAATAAGAGAGGAAACGCAAAACTGGCACCTGTCGTCATTCCCTGCACATATGCTGACCCTGCAACAAGACATAGGTTGTTGTTTTCTATCTGATTAAAAGAGATGAAGTCCAGACAGGCTTGGCCAAAGGCTTGGCCAGACATAATTGCCAAATAGTAAACTGTATGAATGGACATAAGGGATTGGTGAACTCATACATGCACACCACCCACCTAAAAGGACCCATCAATCGAGCTGTCTGCAGCGCATCTCCTTCAGACGCATAAGCAAATCACATTTGTCCCTTCCCAAAGACATACTAAAAACCTTGCCTTAACTTCAAATCCTTTCTGTGGGATATCCCCAAAAAATTGTCTACATTATAGGACAATGCTAAAACAAACGTAGCCCATCATAAATTGACGAGGAATGTTTTAAAAGGGGAATATAGAGACAGCTGTGATAGGCATAAAGATGAAATTGATAACCATAAGAAAATGTAAAACATGTATACAACCTGTCCATAGCCTAATGATCAGCCCTTGATCAATTTTATTGAAGCAATGGGTGGTTATGTTGACACTACATTTTAATTTGAGTGCTTTATTTAAATCTGCGCAACCACTTATTGATAAAAGGTATTTTTTTCTCTTTGTCTTTTAGGGTTGCCTAGATTTACTTTAGCAGGCCTATAACGTATAGCCCAATACTGTATAGAGGCTATACAAAAAATGCATTAATAAATCAATCCACTTCTAACTTACACATCTGTCTCCTTCACTGTTCCCTTCTTGGGCAATTCACACATCTCTGCTGGTAACTACACTGGCCCATCTCATCCCCCTCTCTCTAGCTCTTGAACGAGCAATATAATTTGTAACTTATTTCGAGCAATTTCTAAAACTAATAGGCCTATTCGAGAAGAGAAGCATTGATCAATCGTCTTGCTTGCTGAATGGCTATAAAATAGGCTGCAGCGTTAGCAATGAACTGGTGAGAACAAAGTGTATGTAGCCTAGATCTGGTGTGACGTGATCCCATTGAATTGATACATAGCTTAACTGATGCATTGCAAACGTTAAAAAGTCTGAGAAATTCATTTGTTCATGAATTCACACAATGAACCCAAAAGACCTGTCAGCGGCAGTGTCCCTGATAACAAGTTCTATTGGGTCAACAGATTATTTTCGCATTTATCGTTCCGGATAAATAATTGACGGATTGTGGCAGGACGATATTTCGCAATTGGTGTGAACGCCATCATAAACAAGACGTGCACGTATTTCTTTTTTTCTTCCTAATTATTCGGACGACAATAACAGACTTGGTGAGAAATGGCCTTTAACAAGATTCAATTATGACCGGAGCATTCAATTTTCATTACAGATAGAAGACTGGACAGGCTACTTTAAGAAAACTTCTGAATGGACATATAGGCCTATAGAGAGAAAATCAGCGAACTCACACGCGCACCACCCCTTAAAAGGACCTGTCAATCAAAGCCACCAGCTTATGTCAGACACAAACGTATGAAAAAACCTAGGACTACCTTATTCTTTCCGAAAGTAGGCTATAAGATCATGAATTGACAAGGAACGTATGAAGGGAAGACAACTAGGCGAAACTGACCATCGTTAACCTAGAAACAAATACACGCAACACAGCCTATTTATCAGCGTAGATTAGTCTACAAATTAAGAGAAGACTACGTATCAAATGATACTATGCCAGGTTGGATAGGATTTGCACATTGTCCATTTGACACATTAGCACATTATAGGCCTCAGAGCCAGAACAAACTTGTCAACTGCTGTTGAGTAACTAATAGTCAGACACAACCAACCTGTTTTTAAAGACAGATTTATTTACTTATCCACACAAACTATTTTTTATTTTTTTAACTGAAGTGCCCTAGCATATAGGCTAGCACTTCTCCACCCCCATGCATCTAGCGGATTAGCTGCTCGAGCATCCAACGACAGTTGGGAAAAGGAGGAGATGTAGACTAAGTTAGCAAATCAAATGCTTATGATCATTAGTAAACACTCCCGCTATTAGGTCAAGTTCACCTACATCAAAAAATGTATAAAAAGTTAAATACAAAATAAATTTCTATTTAAACGTTTTTTTGGCGTTGTTTAATTTTCATGGCGGACATCATCCATAAACATCAGTTATGGTTATTCAATTACCGACAGAGTCCTAGGTGCAGTCAGTACACCAAGCCATCCCAGCGCCTTTACGCATAAACCTTCTTAAACACACTGTGCCACAATCGCAACAGGGCCTACGACAACATATAGATTTTAGTAGACAGACACACAGGTGAAAAGGTACCTGGCTGAGAGGTAAAGTGGCTGTGTACAGCGTAGCCCTGCTGCTGTTGAGGCAGGTACTGCATGGCCTGGAAGGCTGAGGCACCTGGACACAAGAGGGGACATTAGCGATGGGGTTTATGAATGAAGCACGCACAAACAGCACACACATTAGGTTTCTCATTCTCATAATAACCGCAACATAGTCACCTTGAAAAAACATAAGACCTAAAGATTCAACGCCTGTTCCCAGATCCGTTTGTGCCATCTTGACAACTCCATTGATCGTTGTCAAACATGCTTGGCATTACAATGACAATAGGAGCGGGCAAGACAACAGATCTGGGAGCAGGCTACCAGACAAAATGATTTGCTTTAACATCTCACATAGACAACACGTCTCTGAAATATCAATTACATAAAAAATTCTAACCGGTTACCTCTGAGCTGTGAGCTGCTGGCGTAACTGACAGGGACAGACTGGCTGGGGGCGAAGGGAGTGCCGTGCTGTGCCTGGGTGAGCTGGCCGTAGGGGCCATGGGCTGCCTGGCTGGATGCATACTGCCCATGCTCCAAGCCTCCGGAGCTCATCCCTGGCTGGCTCTGGTAGTGACGCCCCTGTCAAACAACATACAGGACACGTTTTCAGGCATTCACTGTACTGGAATTGCAAATATTATATAGTCATTACATTCCATTCAAGCCTGAACTAAATGAATTATAGAACAATTAAGTACAACAACTAGGGCATCTTGTGTCCCCAGTCATTCCTCAAGTCACTGAAGTCCTAATTATAATCAACAGGAACAAGTGACTGCTGCATACACTAACTAAGGTGCTTGAGACCAAACCCTAAGAACCCCATTTCTACACTGAACCAAAAGATAAAACGCAACATTTAACAGTTTCAAAGATTTCACTGAGTTACAGGTCATAAGGAAATCAGTCAATTGAAATAAATTCATTAGACCCAAATCTATGGATTTCACATGGACTGGGAATACAGCCACACTGTCCTTGTGGCTATCAAAAACATGGAGTACTGGTATATACAACAAACGATAAAATAAAACCTCCTCTTATTTCCTTTTCAAAACATACACACTCCTTCACTCAAACGCTCATGCACACATACACATCGCGGTGATAAGTCTGCCATGAATGGAGTAATGTCACAACGCCTGTGGGCTTCAAGAATGTACACACTGTTTACAGATGTGTTGGGGCGTGGATCAGAAAACCAGTCAGTATCTAGTGTGACCACTATGTCTCATGTGGCGCAACACATCTCCTTTGCATAGAGTTGATCAGGCTGTTGATTGTGGCCTGTGGAATGTTGTCCCGCTCTTCTTCAATGGCTGTGCGAAGTTACTGGGTATTGGCGGGAACTGGAACCCACTGTCATACACTGATACAGAGCATCCCAAACATGCTCAATGTGTGACATGTCTGTGCAGGCCACTGAACAACTGGGACATATTCAGCTTCAGATTCCAGGAGTGTGTACAGATCCTTGCGACATGGGGCTATGCATTTTCATTCTAAAACTTCAGGTGATAGCAGGGCATGAACGGCACGACAATGGGCCTCAGGATCTTGTCACGGTATCTCTGCATTCAAATTGACATCGATAAAATGCAATTGTGTTCGTTGTTAGAAGTTCATGCCTGCCCATTCCATAACACCACCTCCACCATGGGGCACTCGGTTTACAATGTTGACATCAGGAAACCGCTCGCCCACACGACACCATACACATTGTCTGCTATCTGCCCAGTACAGTTAAATGCGGGATTCATCCACTTCCCCAGCATGCCAGTGGATATCGAACGTGAGCATATGCCCACTGAACTCGGTTACAACACCGAACTGCAGTCAGGTGAAGACCCTGGTAAGGATGACGAGCTCGCAATTGAGCTTCCCTGAGACAGTTTATGACAGTTTGTGCAGAAATTCTTTGGCTGTGCAAACCCAGTTTCATCAGCTGTCTGGGTGGCTGGTCCCAGATGATCCCGCAGGTGAAGGCGGCAGATGTGGAGGTCCTGGGCTGGCGTGGTTACACGTGGTCTGCCAAATTCTCAAAAACGATGTTGGAGGCAGCTTATGGAAGAGAACTTAATATTAAATTCTCTGGCAACAGCTCTGGTGAACATTCCTGCAGTCAGCATGCCAATTGCACACTCCCTCAACTTGAGACATCTGTGACATTGTGTTTTGTAACAAAACCTTATTGTACCCAGCCCAAGGTGCACCTGTGTAATGATCATCCTTTTCAATCAGCTTCTTAATATGCCACACCTGTCAGGTGGATGGATTATTTTGGCAAAGGAGAAACACTCACTAACAGGGATGTAAACAAATTTGTGCACGAAATAGAGAGAAATATGCTTTTTGTGCGTATGGAACATTTCTGGGATCTTTTATTTCAGGTCATGAAACATGGGACCAACACTTTACATGCATTTATATTAAGAAGTCTGCTCACTCACCGGAAGGACAGGGGACTGGAAGAGCTGTTTACTCCGTTCTCCTAGCAGGGCAGCAGAGCGGCCGTGACTCACTTGACCCGCTGATCATTGATATAGAGAGGAAGGAGACAGAGAGAAAGATAATACACAGTTTGTGTGTATTAACAATCAACCGTGTGATACATAAAATCTATGTGAATTACCTTGCATGCTGAGCAGGTGTTGTCCTGAGTGGGAGTGGATAGCCATGCTGGGCTGGTACGTAGATGATGTCAGGGTTGTCATATCACTACAAGAAAACAATCATGTCCATAGTCACACACTAGCAGTCAGTAGTAACAATGTGTGTATGTGTATGGTAACAATGTTAACGCTAATCTATCAGCAAATAGGACTGAATCTCACATCAAAAGCCAATAACCTAAGTAGGTTGCTGGGGAATGTGGGGATGTGTTAGCCTGGTGGTCCCAGATATGTATGCGCTGTCACACCATAGATGTGGTCAAGACAGCACATACAGATCTGGGACCACAAGGCTAAGGATAAGTGATGTTTGTAAGACCTCCAGAAAGTTCATTCAAGAGCCGGTAGAGCCTTTACCTCTGTTCTTTCCTCCGTCTCTTCTCCTCCTCATGGAGCACTTTCTTCAACTGGAGAAAGAGCTGGTGTTTCTCCTCTTGTAGCCCTTGTAGCTTCTCCCCCATCTTCATGATCTAAGGCAGAGCGGGAGGGACAAACAAAGAGGAGTTGAATAAAATAAATAGAAAGAAGCAGGCACTGGCCAATGTAAAAATCTCAATAACGCACCTGCTCTTTTGTCTCATCTAAAGACATTCTCTCCTCCACCTCTTTCTTCCTCTTTCTTTCTTCCTCCTCCTTCTGCTTCTGCTCCATCATTTTGTCTACTTCTTCTTCCTCTGTGACACAAGGTTGGATGAGGGGGTTTACAGGACAGGAGTTGGTATCAATGACCACGTTCACATGCACACCAATATCCTGTTATTATTCGGGATACTCAAGAATTTTGCTTTTGAGTTGGCGCACAAACATCATATCCCATTTACAAAAGCTTGTAACCCAGTTATGAGAAACCCAGATAAGATGCCAGGTATATGCTAATCTAAGACGGGATACTGTAGAATGTAAACATCTAACCCTGTTTACTGTTGTTTTTGCTGTCTGTGCAGACTTAGTTTTGCATATCATGGGTGTTGTGTGATGTTTTCATCGGATTGCCAAACAATTCACTTCAAAAAGTAGCATACCTGAGCAGTTCAATCAACCATAATAACTTAGCCTATTATAATGAATTTACTACTGGCTACTTTAACCCCTAATTTAGACAATTCTGATTATAATTCCCAAAATCTGGTAGGCCATATTATAATTTCAGAAATTTGGTAGGCCATTTGTCATAGCCTTCTGGGGCAAAAAGTTAACTGAAAGTAGTGCTCACCAGAATGTCTTACATTGACAGAATTAATTAGTAATCTAGTTAACTCTTTTGGGATAGGGGGCAGCATTTTCACTTTTGGATGAATAGTGTGCCCAGAGTAAACTGCCTTCTACTCTGTCCCAGATGCTAATATACAGTGCCTTGCGAAAGTATTCGGCCCCCTTGAACTTTGTGACCTTTTGCCACATTTCAGGCTTCAAACATAAAGATATAAAACTATTTTTTTGTGAAGAATCAACAACAAGTGGGACACAATCATGAAGTGGAACGACATTTATTGGATATTTCAAACTTTTTTAACAAATCAAAAACTGAAAAATTGGGCGTGCAAAATTATTCAGCCCCTTTAAGTTAATACTTTGTAGCGCCACCTTTTGCTGTGATTACAGCTGTAAGTCGCTTGGGGTATGTCTCTATCAGTTTTGCACATCGAGAGACTGAAATTTTTTTCCCATTCCTCCTTGCAAAACAGCTCGAGCTCAGTGAGGTTGGATGGAGAGCATTTGTGAACAGCAGTTTTCAGTTCTTTCCACAGATTCTCGATTGGATTCAGGTCTGGACTTTGACTTGGCCATTCTAACACCTGGATATGTTTATTTTTGAACCATTCCATTGTAGATTTTGCTTTATGTTTTGGATCATTGTCTTGTTGGAAGACAAATCTCCATCCCAGTCTCAGGTCTTTTGCAGACTCCATCAGGTTTTCTTCCAGAATGGTCCTGTATTTGGCTCCATCCATCTTCCCATCAATTTTAACCATCTTCCCTGTCCCTGCTGAAGAAAAGCAGGCCCAAACCATGATGCTGCCACCACCATGTTTGACAGTGGGGATGGTGTGCTCAGGGTGATGAGCTGTGTTGCTTTTACGCCAAACATAACGTTTTGCATCGTTGCCAAATAGTTCAATTTTGGTTTCATCTGACCAGAGCACCTTCTTCCACATGTTTGGTGTGTCTCCCAGGTGGCTTGTGGCAAACTTTAAACAACACTTTTTATGGATATCTTTAAGAAATGGCTTTCTTCTTGCCACTCTTCCATAAAGGCCAGATTTGTGCAATATACGACTGATTGTTGTCCTATGGACAGTCTCCCACCTCAGCTGTAGATCTCTGCAGTTCATCCTGAGTGATCATGGGCCTCTTGGCTGCATCTCTGATCAGTCTTCTCCTTGTATGAGCTGAAAGTTTAGAGGGACGGCCAGGTCTTGGTAGATTTGCAGTGGTCTGATACTCCTTCCATTTCAATATTATCGCTTGCACAGTGCTCCTTGGGATGTTTAAAGCTTGGGAAATCTTTTTGTATCCAAATCCGGCTTTAAACTTCTTCACAACAGTATCTCGGACCTGCCTGGTGTGTTCCTTGTTCTTCATGATGCTCTCTGCGCTTTTAACGGACCTCTGAGACTATCACAGTGCAGGTGCATTTATACGGAGACTTGATTACACACAGGTGGATTGTATTTATCATCATTAGTCATTTAGGTCAACATTGGATCATTCAGAGATCCTCACTGAACTTCAGGAGAGAGTTTGCTGCACTGAAATTAAAGGGGCTGAATAATTTTGCACGGCCAATTTTTCAGTTTTTGATTTGTTAAAATTTTTTGAAATATCCAATAAATGTTGTTCCACTTCATGATTGTGTCCCACTTGTTGTTGATTCTTCACAAAAAAATACAGTTTTATATCTTTATGTTTGAAGCCTGAAATGTGGCAAAAGTTTGCAAAGTTCAAGGGGGCCGAAAACTTTCGCAAGGCACTGTATGCATAGTATTATTAATATTGGATAGAAAACACTCTGAAGTTTCTAAAACTGTTTGAATGATGTCTGAGTATAACAGAACTCTTATGGCAGGCGAAAACCTGAGAAAAATCCAACCAGGAAGTGGGACACTGAGGTTTGTAGTTTTTCAAAGCTTGGCCTACCGAATACACAGTGTCTATGGAGTCGAGTTGCACTTCCTACGGCTTCCACTAGATGTCAACCGTCTTTAGAAACTTGAATGAGGATTCTACTATAAAAAGAGGGGCTCAGGAGACCTGTTTGAGTCAGTGGTCTGGCAGAGTGTCTCAGGCTCGTGACGCGCGCACCCGACAGAGTTAGCTCTCGTTCCATTGCTTTTCTTCAGACATAGGAATTCTCCGGTTGGAACATTATTATTGTTTTATGTTAAAAACATCCTAAAGATTGATTCCATACATCGTTTGACTTGTTTCTACGACCTGTAACAGAACTTTTCGAGTTTTTGTCTGGACGAAGTGCTCACGCCTCATGAAGATGGATTACTGGGCTGAACACGCTAACAACAAGTGGCTATTTGGCCATAAATTATGGACTTTATGGAACAAATCAGTAATTTATTGTCAAACTGGGATTCATGGGAGTGCCTTCTGATGAAGATCATCAAATGTTATTTCTAACTTCTGTTGACTCCAAAATGGAGGATATTTCTCTGGCTGGATTGGGCTCCGAGCACCGTTCTCAGATGATGCTTTTTCCGTAAAGTTTTTTTGAAATCTGACACAGTGGTTGCATTAAGGAGAAGTCTTTAATTCTGTGAATAACACTTGTATCTTCAATCAATGTTTATTATGAGTATTTCTGCAAAATCACCGGATGTTTTGGAATCAAAACGTTACTGCACGTAACGCGCCAATGTAAACAGATTTTTGGATATAAATATTCACATTATCGAACAAAACATACATGTTTTGTGTAACATGATGTCCTATGAGTGTCATCTGATGAAGATCATCAAAGGTTAGTGATTCATTTGATCTATATTTCTGCCTTTTGTGACTCCTATCTTTGACTGGAAAATGGCTGTGTTTTTTTGACTTGGCTATGACCTAACATAATCATATGTTGTGCTTTCGCTGTAAAGCATTTCTGAAATCGGACACGATGGGTAGACTAACAAGATGTTTCTTTCATTTGCTGTATTGGACTTGTTAATGTGTGAAAGTTACATATTTCAACAACAACAAAAAATTGAATTTCGCACGCTGCCTTTTCAGCGGAATGTTGTCAAGGGGTTCCGCCTGCCCTAGTAAGGTTAACACCAGTAAAGTTGTTTGTTTTGTTTAGGGACCTGGGAGAAAACGCAATAACTCCAAAACAGTTGAAAGACTTGTCCTGTGTGAAATCGAATCAAATTTTAGTCACATGCGCAGAATACAACGGGTGAAGCCTTACAGTGAAATGCTTACTTACGAGCCCCTGAACAACAATGCAGTTTAAAAAAAATATGGATAGAATAAAGAAATAAAAGTAACAAGTGATTAAAGAGCAGCAGTAAAATAACAATAACGAGACTATATACAAGGGGGTACCGGTACAGAGTCAATGTCAACTAGTTAGTTAGTTAGTTGAGGTAATATGTAAATGTAGGTAGAGTTATTAAAGTGACTATGCAAAGATGATAACAAAGAGCAGCAGTGACGTAAAAGAGGGCAAAAAAAAGGGCAATCAAATAGTCTGAGTGGGCATTTGATTAGGTGTTCAGGAATCTTAAGGCTTGGGGGTAGAGGCGGTTTAGAAGCCTCTCGGGCCCAGACTTGGCGCTCAGATAGTCTATGACTATGGTGGCTGGAGTCATTGACAATTTTTAGGGCCTTCCTCTGACACCGCCTGGTATAGAAGTCCTGGATGGCAGGAAGCTTGGCCCCAGTGATGTACTGGGCCGATCGCACTACTCTCTGTCATGTCTTGCGGTCAGAGGCCGAGCAGTTGCCATACCAGGCAGTGGTGCAACCAGTCAGAATGCTCTCGATGTTGCAGTTGTGGAACATTTTGAGGATCTGAGGACCCACGCCAAATCTTTTCAGTCTTCTGAGGGGGAATAGGTTTTGTCATGCCCTCTTCACGACTGTCTTGGTGTGCTTGGACCATGTTAGTTTGTTGGTGATATGGACACCAAGGAACTTGAAGCTCTCAACTTGCTCCACTGCAGCACCGTCGATGAGAACGGGGGAGTGCTCAGTCCTATTTTTCCTGTAGTCCACAATCATCTCCTTTGTCTTGATCACATTGAGGGAGAGGTTGTTGTTCTTGCACCAAATGGCCAGGTCTCTGACCTCCTCCCTATAGGCGGTATCGTCGTTGATCAGGCCTACCACTGTTGTGTCATCGGCAAACTTGATGATGGTGTTGGAGTTGTGCTTGGCCATGTAGTCATGAGTGAATGGGGAGTACAGGAGAGGACTGAGCACGCACCCCTGAGTAGCCCCTGTGTTGTTACCTACCCTTACCACCTGGGGGTGGCCCGTCAGGAAGTCCAGGATCTAGTTGCAGAGGGAGGTGTTTAGTCCCAGGGTCCTTAGCATATTGATGAGCTTTGAGGGCACTACGTTGTTGAACGCTGAGCTATTGTCAATTAATAACATCCTCACATAAGTGTTCCTTTTGTCCAGGTGGGAAAGGGCAGTGTGGAGCGCAATAGAGACAGCATCATCTGTGGATCTGTTGGGGCGGTATGCAAATTGGAGTGGGTCTAGGGTTTCTGGGATAATGGTGTTGACGTGAGCCATGACCAGCCTTTCAAAGCCTTGTGAATGTTGACCTGTTAAAAGGTCTTTCTCTAATTGGCTGCCGTGAGCGTGATCAGTCTTCCAGAACAGTTGGTGCTCTCATGCACGTTTCAGTGTTATTTGCCTCAAAGTGAGCATAGAAGTAGTTTAGCTCGTCTGGTAGGCTCGTGTCACTGGGCAGCTCTCGGTGGTACTTCCCTTTATAGTCTAATGGTTTGCAAGCCCTGTCACATCCGACGAGTGTCAGATGATTAGTGTAGTTAGTGTAGTGTAGTATGATTCGATCTTAGTCCTGTATTGACACTTTGCCTGTTTGATGATTCGTTGGAGGGCATAGCGGGATGTCTAATAAGCTTGCGGATTAGAGTCCCAATCCTTGAAAGCGGCAGCTCTAGCCTTTAGCTCAGTGAGGATGTTGCCTGTAATCCATGGCTTCTTGTTGGGGTACGGTCAATGTGGGGACGACGTCATCAATGCACTTATTGATGAAGCCAGTGACTGATATGGTGTACTCCTCAATGACATCAGAGGAATCCCGGAACATATTCCAGTCTGTGCTAGCAAAACAGTCCTGTAGCTTAGCATCTGCTTAATCTGACCACTTTTTTATTGATCTAGTCACCGGTGCTTCCTGCTATAATTTTTGCTTGGAAGCAGGAATCAGAAGGATAGAATTATTGTCAGATTTGCCAAATGGAAGGCGAGGGAGAGCTTTGTACGTGTCTTTGTGTGTGGAGTAAAGGTAGTCCAGAGGTTTTTTCCCCTCTGGTTGTACATTTAACATTCTGATAGAAATTTGGTAAAACTGATTTAAGTTTCCCTGCATGAAAGTCCCCAGCTACTAGAAGCGCCACCTCTGGTTGAGCATTTTCTTGTTTGCTTATTGCGTAATACAGCTCATTCAATGCTGTCTTAGTGCCAGCTTCTGACTGTGGTAGTATGTAAACAGCTATGAAAAATACAGATGAAAACTCTAGGTATGTCGTGTGGTCTACAGTTTATCATGAGATACTCTACCTCAGGCGAGCAATAGCACAAAACTTCCTTAGATATCGTGCACCAGCTGTTATTTGCAAAAATACATAGTCTTCCGCCCCTTGTCTTACCAGACACAGCTGTTCTATCCTGCCGGTGCAGCGTAGAACCAGACAGCTGTATGTTGGTATCGATAAGATATTACAGTTTTGAATGTCCCATTGGTAGTTTAATCTTTCGCGTAGGTCATATATTTTATTGTCCAAAGATTGCATGTTAGCTAACAGAATGGAAAGAAGTGGGGGTTTATTTCAATCATCTACAAATTCTCAGAAGGCAGCTCGCCCTTCAGACAAATTTTCTTAGCCTCCTCTTCACGCAAATTACGGGGATCTGGGTCTGTTCCCGAGAAAGTACACCTTTAGCGTCGGCCTCATCAGACTCGTTAAAGGGAAAAAATGGATTCTACCAGTCCGTTGTGAGTAATTGCTGTCCTGATGTCCAGAAGTTATTTTCGGTCATAAAAGACAAGACTGTAGCGGCAACATTATGTACAAAATACGTTTTTTTTTTAAACAATCGGCTGGGGGGCACATAAAACATCTGCCTTCTTCTTGCGCGTCATCTTACCAAATGTCTAGTGTCCTCAGTTTGACCGGTTTTAAGGAAATTAAAAGCTGAGAAAATGACATTTTTCTGATAAGACTTCAGCTCCTCTTGGGTGCATATTTTATGTGGTTGAAATACTGTGTGCTTGCATAACAGTGTCAAAGATAACACATTATACATGTATTCACATTTTATCAAGAGACGCAGAAAGAAAGAAATCAAATTTCTCCACTCCTTGTCCTCAGACAAGATTCACATTGCTATATTGCCCTCAGCTATGTTTAAACTGTTGTGGTCCATGTTGCTGTTATCTAGTGTACTATAAAATAGATGGCTCTCCTATTCCACTTTGCCCAGTCATATTCAAGGTTAGAACTACCTTTCTAGGGGTTCTGATGCTTCTAGCCTTGATATGCATTTTTGATAACACATCTACAGTATTTCACTTTTTTATGTGTATAGTATTGCATATCATGTTGTCCAATGATTTATGATTTACTCCCTCTTCAAATTAGGGTTGATTGAAAAAGATGTTCAAAAGAGGACATGTATGTACTCCCCGATGCAGCCAAAACGCATCAGTTTTTTACCCCTTTTTCTCCCCAATTTCGTGGTATCCAATTGTTGTAGTAGCTACTATCTTGTCTCATTGCTACAACTCCCGTACGGGCTCGGGAGAGACGAAGGCTGAATGTCACAACCCAACCAGCCGTACTGCTTCTTAACACAGCGCGCATCCAACCCGGAAGCCAGCCGCACCAATGTGTCGGAGGCTACACCGTGCACCTGGCAACCTTGGCTAGCGCGCACTGCGCTCGGCCCGCCACATTATACTATGTTACATGTGAGAGGTTATGGGACTACAGTCAGTGTCCATATCACAGTTACTATTCAATTTAACCCATATTAACTTAAGTTAGGAATATCCTGTTTATTCATGAGAATAGGGATACTCAGGATATCAAATGTAAACAGCTTATCCCGATTAAGACCTTAAGTGGGATATGAGCCACTATCCGGAAAACTGTGTGCATGTAAACATAGGCAGTAACTTTTTTGAGTTTGCAAACTCCCAGTGTCATTGGGTAGAGTGTTCTTTCTTACCTTGTCTCTTGCGGTCTCGCTCCCGCATGATGTGCTTGTGCAGGGCGCGTGCCATGGCATTGGACAGTTTGGGCCTCTCTAATAGAGCAGGCATAATGGTAGGGATTGGTGGGGCCAGCTAAGAACAGACAGATAGACACAGGAAGAAAGTGAGCCCACAAATCATCACTGACATTGCTAACATATGTTTACATCTAATTGCCTACCACAGTCCTTCATTAATCAAACCACAATACATGACTCAATCAGGCTGTTATAAATTCCCTAAGTAAATCACCACACCATAAATGTAAATCTAAACTATAATAATCTATTAAATTAGCAAGCGAGCTATGTCTGAGGCCAGCTACAATATGACTGACTAGCTGAAATGTCAGCAGCAGATTCTAGCTACTGTACTTAAATATGGTAGCCAATGTCGAGAATGTGATCATGATTTTGTGATTCGACAGTTTTGTGGCAACGTTATACAATATAAGTACGTAATATTACAAAATCATGATCACATCCTCGACATAGGCTACCATATTTAAGAATGATAACGACAAACTAACAGTATAATCAAGAATAAACTACAGGCTAAATTGTATTACTAACTGGCTAATAAATCGTTAATATAGCTAGCCAAGTTAGCTAGCTAGCTTTTAACGCCGACTTGCTTGTTGACGAATTGCACAATGGTAATCTCACACTAGCAGTTTAGCATTAACTTGCTAACGTTAACTTGGTGACTTTTTGAAATCAATCTGACTACTTTGAAATCACACACGGGAAGTCTGACTCTATAGCGAGCTAACGTTAGCTAGATAGCAACGCTATCTAAAAACATCAAGAATGTACAGTTTATTGTGTCTAGTTAAACGACACATCCTCGCATATCTAGCTAGCGAATAGTCTTGCAATAATATTGCGTGGAATCCTTTCAAAACGCACTTTTATCCGTGCCAGAAAATATGTCTTTGTTAGTCTGGTTTGCAGATAAAATATAAAAGCCCAACGTTAACACTTCAGCTGATACTGTTGGGTGTGACGTTACCGAGTTTCTGAATGTTGCCAAAATCAACAACAAAAAAGCAGAGGAAATGTGACACTTCATGCGTCAACTACAGCCAGAAATAATCATTCTTCTTCTTCTTTGTCGTCGTCTTCTTCGGTGGAGTTTAACGGGGGTTGGCATCCAATGTGTTGCGTTACCGCCCCCAAATGAGCTATAGTATAAATCCGTTACACTTTGTGACACAAAATGGGTAAAATTCAACACAAAATGTTTTTTCATTATCTTACTAACCCTACACTCAGTAAAACCCACCACGTTATTTTACTACTTTAACCCCATCTGATCCTACCCCAGGCCAATGACCTGAGAGGTCGGGACACTACCACTCAACTCTTCTTTGGTCAGTGTAACTTCTTTAGTCAAATCTCGTATCCTCAAGTATTTATCTGCAGATGGCACCACAACATCAATTTTCTGTGATTTACGTTAAATCACAGCAGTACAGTTGACAACCATTGCTATGAACGCTAAGAAGCCAGCCTTTCTAAACTCATTGGCCTATCCATCTATTCTGGCGCAGATCTACTATTCACACGAATCCTCTCAGAATCCCTCACCCTTGATCCACCTTCCTCTACCTTCTTCACTGCGTCAGAATACAACATTTTCTGCACTACTCTGACCCTGGCCACCTCAACCTGCCTCTCTCGCACTGGACACCTCTGATCCCCAGCAACATGTACACCCCTACAGTTGACACAACTTTTCCCGACGAAACTACACATTCCTCTGTCCCACACCTTAAAATCTCCTGTAACAGCATAACTCATATATCCTAACATTACATTGTCAGGTAAAGACTGAATCAAAGCTCAAAAGAACAGACTGTGTCACCTCTGTTTCACCACACTGGATCTGCGTCGCGCCAAACGGCGAGCGTCACAGACACCAGGAATCGTAAATTGCCCCACCTCCACACTCCACTCCCTTCAATGGTACCTAAGCATATGGGGGGTGGGGAGTGATGATATGTGCCAGAATTAAGCCTAGGCAAACATGTTTGAATTAAATTGTAAATGAAAATATACACACGTGGTGCTATAGGATATATACATATTTTACATTGTAAGACGATGCCCTTGTGTGCTGGAGCTATGGGTTTATTTTTCCACTGTCACTAGGCCTTCACACTCGAACTGAATTGAATAGGGGATGCATAACTACTTTTCACTGAAGAAGGGAACGAGGTACGACGTTCAACTTCGATCGAAGACCTTCAAATCATGCCTGACAAGACCAAGGAAATCATAACGGTATCCTAATATAGTGTGAATACGGGAGTAGCATATTCTACAATAATGTAACGGCATGTGCTTGTATTATTTATCTAATTGATAAATAAAATAGTTAATGTGGATGGTACGCACTTCATTCAATGATTACGGTATTGGACAAGGTAGATACAGGAGTAGCCTATAGTCTACAGTAATAATGTCATTGAATGTGCTATATTATAATTTATTTAATTGATGAATTCACTTGTAAATGGGGATGGGTAGGCTACCTCATTCAGTGACTACTGAATGTCTTGCTATCTCTGGAAGTATGTTAATGAAAGCTTTTCAGCTGTTGAGCTAAGGCAAGGTCAAAATCATTTCTAAATCTATTTTTATTTTAGTCAAGAAGTGATGAGCCAGAGCAACCAATCAGCATCACTGTGGATGTTCTCCCCCACCACCCACACTGCTCTCCCACCACAAGCAACCACATCCTATTCTCCTGTTCAATTAATTTGCCGCCACACTGAAAAGGACTGTACATAGTACCTCTGTGCCCATCTCATTGTAGCATGATCCATCCAAGGCCAAAGCTGGACGCCTAAAACGTGAAAAATTTAAACAAGATGCGACTGTAGTTTGTGTGTGTGTGTGTGTGTGTGTGTGTGTGTGTGTGTGTGTGTGTGTGTGTGTGTGTGTGTGTGTGTGTGTGTGTGGATGGAGTTCCAAGAAAATACATGAGATGGCAAAAGAGATAGCGATGAGAGTGAGAGCATACAGTATGAAAATAAAGACCCCTTTGGATCTAAAATGAGTGTGGGATGCCCTCTTGTGTCTCCTTTGTGTCTGTTTGGTGATACTACAGTCACCCTTGGTGGTGCTTCTTGGAACACTGCTATTTAAGTCTGAGCAGAGGTTGACAAAAACCTTCGATGGTGGTGGTGCTATGTTGCGGGTTATCTTGAATACCAGGCAGGTGTGTGAGTATAGAATGAAATGGTGTAAACTTAATAGGCTAAACTTGTTGAGTACACTCTTTTGAGAAAGGGGTTCCAACAGGGTTCTTTGGCTGTCATCAAAGGAGAACACTTTTTGGTTCTTCCAGGTAGAAGTATTTTTGGTTCCATGTAGAACCCTCTGTGGAATAGAGCCCAAAAGGGTTCTACCTAGACACAGAAGGGGTTCTACCTGGAACCATAAAGGGTTATCCTATTAGGGCAGCGGAAAAATCCTTTTAGTTTGTAGATAGCACCTTTTTATCTGAGTGTAGGCCTACATTAAAATAAATTGTATTGGTCACATACACTTGTTTAGAAGATGTTATTGCGGGTGTAGCAAAATGCTTGTGTTTCTAGCTCCAACAGTGCAGTAATATCTAACAATATCACAACAATACACATAATACACACAAATCTAAAGTAAAGTAATTAAGAATATATAAATATTTGGACGAGCAATGTCAGAGCGCCATAGATTAAGACACAGTAGAATAGAATACAGTATATACAGTGGGGCAAAAAAGTATTTAGTCAGCCACCAATTGTGCAAGTTCTCCCACTTAAAAATATGAGAGGCCTGTAATTTTCATCATAGGTACACTTCAACTATGACAGACAAAATGAGAGAAAAAAATCAGGAAATCACATTGTAGGATTTTTAATGAATTTATTTGCAAATTATGGTGGAAAATAAGTATTTGGTCACCTTCAAACAAGCAAGATTTCTGGCTCTCACAGACCTGTAACTTCTTCTTCAAGAGGCTCCTTTAATACCTTTAAATTGTTTATCTTGGGTCAAACGTTTTGGGTAGCCTTCCACAAGCTTCCCACAATAAGTTGGGTGAATTATGGCCCATTCCTCCTGACAGAGCTGGTGTAACTGAGTCAGGTTTGTAGGCATCCTTGCTCGCACACGCTTTTTCAGTTCTGCCCACAAATCTTCAAAAGGATTGAGGTCAGGACTTTGATGGCCACTCCAATACCTTGACTTTGTTGTCCTTAAGCCATTTTGCCACAACTTTGGAGGTATGCTTGGGGTCATTGTCAATTTGGAAGACCCATTTGCGACCAATCTTTAACTTCCTGACTGATGTCTTGAGATGTTGCTTCAATATATCCACATAATTTTCCAGCCTCATGATGCCATCTATTTTGTGAAGTGCACCAGTCCCTCCTGCAGCAAAGCACCCCCACAACAAGATGCTGCCACCCCCGTGCTTCACGGTTGGGATGGTGTTCTTCGGCTTGCAAGCCTCCCCCTTTTTCCTCCAAACATAACAATTGTCAATATGGCCAAACAGTTCTATTTCTGTTTCATCAGAGCAGAGGACATTTCTCCAAAAAGTATGATCTTTGTCCCCATGTGCAGTTGAAAACTGTAGTCTGGCTTTTTTATGGCCGTTTTGGAGCAGTGGCTTATTCCTTGCTGAGCGGCATTTCAGGTTATGTCGATACAGGACTCGTTTTACTGTGGATATAGATACTTTTGTACCTGTTTCCTCCAGCATCTTCAGAAGGTCCTTTCCTGTTGTTCTGGGTGATTTATGATCTGCACTTTTCGCACCAAAGTACGTTCATCTCTAAGAGACAGAACGCATCACCTTCCTGAGCGGTATGACGGCTGCATGGTCCCATGGTGTTTATACTTGCGTACTATTGTTTGTACAGATGAACGTGGTACCTTCAGGCATTTGAAAATTGCTCCCAAGGATGAACCAGACATGCGTAGGTCTTGGCAGATTCTTTTGATTTTTCCCATGATGTCAAGCAGAGGCACTGAGTTTGAAGGTAGGCCTTGAAATACATTCACAGGTACACATCCAATTGACTCAAATGATGTCAGTTAGCCTATCAGAAATCAAAATCAAATTTATTTATATAGCCCTTCGTACATCAGCTGATATCTCAAAGTGCTGTACAGAAACCCAGCCTAAAACCCCAAACAGCAAGCAATGCAGGTGTAGAAGCACGGTGGCTAGGAAAAACTCCCTAGAAAGGCCAAAACCTAGGAAGAAACCTAGAGAGGAACCAGGCTATGTGGGGTGGCCAGTCCTCTTCTGGCTGTGCCGGGTGGAGATTATAACAGAACATGGCCAAGATGTTCAAATGTTCATAAATGACCAGCATGGTCGAATAATAATAAGGCAGAACAGTTTAAACTGGAGCAGCAGCACGGTCAGGTGGACTGGGGACAGCAAGGAGTCATCATGTCAGGTATTCCTGGGGCATGGTCCTAGGGCTCAGGTCCTCCGAGAGAGAGAAAGAAAGAGAGGAGGAGAGAATTAGAGAACGCACACTTAGATTCACACAGGACACCGAATAGGACAGGAGAAGTACTCCAGATATAACAAACTGACCCTAGCCCCCCGACACATAAACTACTGCAGCATAAATACTGGAGGCTGAGACAGGAGGGGTCAGGAGACACTGTGGCCCCATCCGAGGACACCCCCGGACAGGGCCAAACAGGAAGGATATAACCCCACCCACTTTGCCAAAGCACAGCCCCCACACCACTAGAGGGATATCTTCAACCACAGTGGGGGGGGGGGGGGGGGGGGGGGGCGCCAACCCAGACAGGATGACCACATCAGTGAATCAACCCACTCAGGTGACGCACCCCCTCCAGGGACGGCATGAGAGAGCCCCAGTAAGCCAGTGACTCAGCCCCTGTAATAGGGTTAGAGGCAGAGAATCCCAGTGGAAAGAGGGGAACCGGCCAGGCAGAGACAGCAAGGGCGGTTCGTTGCTCCAGAGCCTTTCCGTTCACCCTCCCACTCCTGGGCCAGACTACACTAAATCATATGACCCACTGAAGAGATGAGTCTTCAGTAGAGACTTAAAGGTTGAGACCGAGTTTGCGTCTCTGACATGGGTAGGCAGACCGTTCCATAAAAATTGAGCTCTATAGGAGAAAGCCCTGCCTCCAGCTGTTTGCTTAGAAATTCTAAGGACAATGAGGAGGCCTGCGTCTTGTGACCGTAGCGTACGTGTAGGTATGTACGGCAGGACCAAATCAGAGAGATAGGTAGGAGCAAGCCCATGTAATGCTTTGTAGGTTAGCAGTAAAACCTTGAAATCAGCCCTTGCTTTGACAGGAAGCCAGTGTAGAGAGGCTAGCACTGGAGTAATATGATCAAATATTTTGGTTCTAGTCAGGATTCTAGCAGCCGTATTTAGCACTAACTGAAGTTTATTTAGTGCTTTATCCGGGTAGCCGGATAATAACATAATTTTTAATTTTCTGGAATTTTCTAAGCCGTTTAAAGGCACAGTCAACTTCTGACCCACTGCTATTGTGATACAGTGAAATAATCTGTCTGTAAATAATTGTTGGAAAAATGACTTGTGTCATGCACAAAGTAGATGTCCTAACCGACTTATGATTATTGCCGCTAGGGGGAGCTGTGGCATCAAAGGAGTGTGTTATTGAGATCGTGAGGGTCTTGTTGATTTCTTCTTCCATCTTGGAGAAGACTAATGAAAACAAACGTTTCTCCGTCTCATCATTTTACCCTATTAATTCAGGTATATCATGTGCAAAAGTTAAATATGACTCAAAATGTTGAGGTAACCTGGTTAATTGCATAGTCCAAAAGTTAGGAGATGTTTGAAGGCAATTCAAGGGAGTTTAATTATCGGTTGACCGAATATGATTTTTCAAAGCAGATGCCGATACCGATTATTGGAGTACCAAAAAAAGCAGATACCAATAAATCTGCCGATTCTTATATAAATATATATTTGTAATAATGACAATTACAACAATACTGAATTAACACTTATTTTAACTTAATATAATACATAAATAAAATCAATTTAGTCTCAAATAAATGAACATGCTCAATTTGTTTTAAATAATGCAAAAACACAGTTTTGGAGAAGAAGGTAAAAAGTGCAATATGTGCCATGTAAAAAAGCAAACGTTTAAAGTTCTTTGCTCAGAACATGAGAACATATGAAAGCTGGTGGTTCCTTTTAACATGAGCCTTCAATATTCCTCTTTTGGGGCAGGTGGGACGGTAGCGACGGATGCATAGGAACTGCAATCTGGGTCCTAATTATTTGGCTTTCCCATAGAAAAGCATTGAAAAGTCCAATGACCTCAAAAAAAAATTCCTGGATGGATTGCCCTAGGGTTTTGCCTGCCAAATCGGTTATGTTATACCCACAGACAATATTTTAACAGTTTCAGAGTGTTGGCTATCCAATGCTACCAATTATATGCATATCCTAGCTTCTGGGCCTGAGTAACAGGTAGTTTACTTTGGACACCTCAGTCATCCAAACTTCCGAATACTGCCTCCTACACCGAATAAGTTTTAAGAAGTTTTAGATTGTAGTTATTATTATAGGTTATTATTAAAGGTTGTTATTATTATTATTATTATAGGACTATTTCTCTCTATACCATTTGTATTTCATGTACCTTTGACTATTGGATGTTCTTATAGGCACTATAGTATTGCCAGCCTAATCTCGGGAGTTGATAGGCTTGAAGTCATAAACAGCACTGTGCTTCAAGCATTGCGAAGAGCTGCTGGCAAACGCTAGAAAGTGCTGTTTGAATAAATGCTTACGAGCCTGCTGCTGCCTAGCACCGCTCAGTCAGACTGTTCTATCAAATATAAAATCATAGACTTAATTCTAATATAATAAACACACAGAAATACGAGCCTTAGATCATTAATATGGTCAAATCCAGAAACAATCATTTCAAAAACTAAACGTTTCTCCTTTCCGTGAAATATGTTATGTATTTTAAGTCTAAATATTGCTGTTACATTGCACAATCTTCAATGTTATGTCATAATTATGTAAAATTCTGGAAAGTTAATTACGGTCTTTGTTAGGAAGAAATGGTCTTAACACAGTTCGCAACGAGCCAGACGGTCCAAACTGCTGCATATACCCTGACTATAGTTAGATACATTGGTGCAACGATGGTGCTTTTTTCGCAAATGCACTTTCGTTAAATCATCACCCGTTTGGCGAAGTAAGCTGTGATTCGATGATAGATTAACAGGCACCACATTGATTATATGCAACACAGGACAAGCTAGTTAAACTAGTAATATCATCAACCATGTGTAGTTAACTAGTGATTATGTTAAGATGTATTGTTTTTTTATAAGATGAGCTTAATGCTAGCTAGCAACTTACCTTGGCTCCTTGTTGAACACGGGTAACAGGTGGTCAGCCTGCCACGCAGTCTCCTCATGGATTGCAATATAATCGGCCATAATCAGCGTCCAAAAATGCTGATTACCGATTGTTATGAAAACTTGAAATCGGCCCTAATTAATCGGTCGGCCTCTAGTTTTAATGAGTGAAAAACTGGTTGGTATTTTCCCCATTGTAACTAATGGAGTTTGGCAAGGTTGCTAATGGTTTACATGTAAGAGAAGGGATTAAGATGGCGTCCAAACTTTCTGTAATTTTTTTCAACAACGTTTTAGATACAATTTGTTTTATTTTCTATGAACAAATGCTCAGTTTACTTTAGGTAATATATGTAAATATGTGATTTCCCAATAAAATGTGTTAGTGTTAATATTTGTACGAAAATAGCTTTTAATTAACAGTTCGCTAGCTTGATGCTAACCAAATTTAGTTTGGCTCAGCGCTGGTTAGCTCTAGGCTAGTTGGTTTCAGTCAATGTTAGCTTACATGTTAGTGGTTAATAATGCAATGGTTGTAGCATTGTTTTGCATAGGCCTCCAGTAATATCAACTTTTTTCGAAATAGACACTGATATAGTACAGTGAGTTATATATAATGTGAATGTGTAGATGTATGGTGACTCCAGGTTTGGATGAACGGACCAGTGGGATATCCATGGGCAAGTCCCTTGACTGGTACCAGGAATGGTGGGAGGATAATCTGAAAGTAATTATCTTTGCACACAAAAGCAGCATCCAGGCCTCCAGAGTACTCACCCTATCGCCTGCTGTACGGACAGGAGCCGCAGCTGTTTATTATTAGCAAGCTGGAGATTTTACAACAAACTCTGCACACCACACAGTTCTATCAGAAGCTCCTCTGGGGCAGTCCCAGCAGTTGTCTTATGTATGGCAAGTTATATTTGCATGATTTAGCATACTTCATTAATCATTACCGGTGGCTCGCACATGTGACTGACCAATACCTCACAAGGCTTTCTCTGAAGATCTTTTATATCAATAGCAGTCAATTATTAATCGTCACCTTATTCAGTCTCATCTGAACGTCGTAAAATTCTTGGTTATCTTCACGAACCCTGGCTAACAAGTTGAATCAGCAATACAATAATTGGCTTATTTATTTATTTATTAAATACCTAAATAATCACAGAGAATTAGTTGAAAGACAGGCAGGCAGCCATTGCGAGTGTACTCGTGACTTTACCAGTCTAATTGCCAGGGTTAGAGCTCTCCAGAGCCCATTCTATTCCTGCCATTTGCCAAAGAGACTGGCCTTTTGGCAATCTTGAAATAGGAACATTCTATCATTAATGAGCTTGAAGAGATCAAAACATTTGATCCTGATTCGATAACCCTCACGGCTATCAGCCAATCACAATGTTTATTCAAATTAGGCTGATGGGAAAACATTCTTAACTTAATTCATACATGCTCCCACTGGGGTGTGCCAATACATAGCATCAGCAATCCAGGGTTTATATACATCATTGCCTGCTACCCTTTGATAGGCTACAACTGTCTTAACTCATCATTTTTTTTAAAAACTAAAGATATATTGTAGGCAATCAACTATTTGCACGTGACTATTTAACTTGCTTCATTGTTTACTGTTAACGGCTTAATTTTTAAAAATTAAAACTAGACCAAAGATTGAGCAAACACACATATACGGCCAGTTTCCTGGACAGATAAATAATAATAATTTATTCAACTTTTATAGCACTGTTCATTACAAAGAATCTCAATGGGCTTTAAAGCTAAACAAAAATGCATGCAATTTAGAAAAATCATCACAACATCATAAGATGGACAATCATTAGAAAGTGAATGGCTTGAGTGGTCATCTGGCCTGGCTTTCAGGCTAACATATCCTTCATATCACGGAAATAACCTTCATTGGTCTATGAAGCTACAGTAAGATGAATCACCAAAACTGTCCACTGAAATGTTTGGATGCAATGTCAATGCATACTGTATACATAAATGCGTAAACAGTATATCACAAAAGTGAGTACACCCCTCACATTTTAGTAACTATTTGAGTATATCTTTCATGTGACAACACTGAAGAAATGACACTTTGCTACAATGTAAAGTAGTGTGTACAGCTTGTATAAGTGTAAATAACTCTCAAAATAACCCTCAAAATAACTCACACAGCCATTAATGTCTAAACCGCTGGCAACAAAAGTGAGAACACCCCTAAGTGAAAATGTCCAAATTGGGCCCAATTAGCCATTTTCCCTCCCCAGTGTTATGTGACTCGTTAGTGTTACAAGGTCTCAGGTGTGAATGGGGAGCAGGTGTGTTCAATTTGGTGTCATCGCTCTCACACTCCCTCATACTGACTGGTCACTGGAAGTTCAACATGGCACCTCATGGCAAAGAACTCTGAGGATCTGAAAAAAATAATTGTTGCTCTACAAAAAGATGGCCTGGGCTATAAGAAGATTGCCAAGACCCTGAAACTGAGCTGCAGCACAGTGGCCAAGACCATACAGCGGTTTAACTGGACAGGTTCCACTCAGAACAGGCCTCGCCATGGTCGACCAAAGAAGTTGAGTGCACGTGCTCAGCGTCATATCCAGAGCTTGTCTTTGGGAAATAGATGTATGAGTGCTGCCAGCATTGCTGCAGAGGTTGAAGGGGTGGGGGGGGTCAGCCTGTCAGTGCTCAGACCATACGCCATACACTGCATCAAATTGGTCTGCATGGCTGTTGTCCCAAAAGGAAGCCTCTTCTAAAGATGATGCACAAGAAAGCCCGCAAACAGTTTGCTGAAGACAAGCAGACTAAGGACATGGATTACGGAAACCATATCCTGTGGTCTGATGAGACCAAGAAGCTTATTTGGTTCAGATGGTATCAAGTGTGTGTGGCGGCAACCAGGTGAGGAGTACAAAGACAAGTGTGTCTTGCCTACAGTCAAGCATGGTGGTGGGAGTGTCATGGTCTGGGGCTGCACTGGGGAGGTACAGTTCATTGAGGGAACCATGAATGCCAACATGTACTGTGACATACTGAAGCAGAGCATGATCCCCTCCCTTCGGAGACTGAGCCGCAGGGCAGTATTCCAACATAACGACCCCAAACACACCTCCCAGACGACCACTGCCTTGCTAAAGAAGCTGGGGGTAAAAGTGATGGACTGGCCAAGCATGTCTCCAGACCTTAACCCTATTGAGCATTTGTGGGGCATCCTCAAACGGAAGGTGGAGGAGTGCAAGGTCTCTAACATCCACCAGCTCCGTGATGTCGTCATGGAGGAGTGGAAGAGGACTCCAGTAGCAACTTGTGAAGCTCTGGTGAACTCCATGCCCAAAGGCAGTGCTGGAAAATGATGGTGGCCACAAAATATTGACACTTTGGACCCAATTTGGCCATTTTCACTTAGGGGTGTACTCACTTTTGTTGCCAGCGGTTTAGACATTAATGGCTGTGTGTTGAGTTAGAGGGGCCAGAAAATGTACACTGTTATACAAGCTGTACACTCACTACTTTACATTGTAGCAGTGTCGTCACAAAAAGATATACTCAAATATTTACAAAAATGTGAGGGGTGTGATATACTGTAGGTCTAAAAGCTAATCTTTCAAGTAAACTAAAAAAGATGATTGCTAGCAACAGAGTAATCGGGTAGATTAAGGGCCTGTTTCTCAGACATAGACTAAGCATATTCCTAGACTAAAACACATGTTCAATGGAGAATATATATCGTTTTTAATTCTGGACAAGGATTGAATTGTGTCCAGGAAACTATCCCTAAGCCATTTGGGAGGAGAAACGAAACAAACAAATGTGCTGTGGATAACAACTATGACAGGAGAACACAGATGTAGATTTGGTAGTCTGAATGTTAAAGCTAGAATCCGTAGTTGTCACATCAGTTTTGGGAATAATAAATTATATATACCCATTGATTCTTGAAAAATATAACTTATAAATGCCTCATGAGCTTAGTTCAACTGTTGAACCCAAAATAGAAGCTAGTTTTACTCCAATGTTGGTAAACAACGTTTAAAAAAACTACTGTATAGCCTCAAAATATTGTTAACTATAATTTTGACATCATGCATGGTCAGTCCTTGCATCAATAGCTCGGTCTATGAATTTGAGAGTGGTTACATTTCCACAGGTCCATCCCGTCGCTTTTTACCAAAACAGAGGCGGGATGGTCGTTTTATCGTTTCAATTAAGGATTTTAGCTTTAAAAGGGGAAAGGGGGTTTGAAAGTGCATTAAAAGATTAATCTGGTGGCAACTAAATTGCTTTTATTTATCTTTGTGACGATGCAGAGTCAGACTGCAGATGTGCTGAAAGGTGGTTAGCTAGACTTTCGTTTGGCTGTTTCCGTAGACACTCTCGTCACTGTAGGCAATGTAAAGAAAGAAGTCCTCTTCGTGGTGTTCCTATTACAGAGAGATTCAACATTCGGTTAATCAGGAATGTGTTTGAGACAACAGAAAATCAAGGAACATTTCAGGATAAGTAGGATAGACCAGATGTAGGACGTCAAAGGCAGGAATTCCTGATTAATCAGGAGGAAATACCACAGCAGCATGCATAATGTATAAGAGGGAATTTTTAAAAAATGAAGCCCTGCCTAGATAAATAGGCTCAGTACCTGGTAAAGTAGTCCCATGGTGGCTGAGGTGGGAGGAATGACATTGTTGACAAAGAAGAAAAGGGCGTCCTCTGCCCGCAGGTGAATCCTCTTCCGTATTAGGAAGTAGAACTGTCCCACTTAAGAAATAAGAAAATACTTTAATTCAGATCAAAATGTGGAAATTGACCCAACACAATTCGATACATGTCCTGTATCTCACCTGTAAGATCAGAGGGTACAAGATATTTCTTCTTGTCCAAATCACCAATTCTGGCTTTGGGGGCTTTCTCCACTATCACCTGCAAATTAAATAAATGTCCCAGGCAGTCAGATGACTAAAAATCTATTTATGAAATGCTTACCGATTCTCAAAGCAACACGTTAAAATATATATATATATATATATATATATATATATATATATATATATATATATATATATATATATATCTATATAGTGTCAAAAAGGTGTCAATTTAGCAAAATAGATGACGTTAGCTAGCTGGCTAGAATGACAGTGTAAAACGTTAAATCAAAACAATCTGTGACCAATTAATTGTAAAACTTTTTCCAAAAATGTAACCATATATGTTAAGGTTGTAGCTAGTACCAACACTGTCGATGTCCTGAAGTTCCTCTCTTTGTTATTGTGTTGTGTGTGGGTGACAAGCGATGCGGTTAGCATTTCGCAAGCATTGGCTAGCTAGTTAGCAGCAACTCACTGGCACTCTATCAGGGTACTTCTTCCTGATCTTTTCCCCCTCCGATCTTCTCTTCTCAAATGGGTGCTCCTCTTTATACAGGAATTTCATTGTCACGGTTTAAGATTCCTCCAAACTCTAAATTTGGATGACAGTTCAAGCTAGCCTATGCCTGCCCTTTGTATGGCAGCAAAACTATGCAATTCTATCAAATCTGTTCGCCTTGTTGCTAATGCTAATTTCGTGACGTTGAACGTTATGACGAGGAGGAATAGAACAATGACGTTACTAAACCTAGGTTAAACATGGGATTGATGCCGCGTTCCAAAAAACTGGGAACTCGGAAAAATAATGTATTACATTTATATAGCGCTTTTCATAATCTAGAAGCACTTCAAACGCAAAACAAACAATATATCACGAAGGGTCAACCAATAGATGCCAAGTTCACATGCTAGTCGGAACTAGGAAATGTCCGACATGCTGATTCGTTGAAGTCCTCTTCGTGGTAGAACTACAAGCCAGTTAGCAAGTCGGAAATGTCCTAGGTTCCGTGTTCCGAATAGCACATGAAAGCAGCAAAAAGGCAAAATATTTGAAAACTGTATTTTCCGAGGATGGTAGATTATGGTGATGGGGTCTGCAGGTGATCTTGTAGAGGGCAAATCTGGGAACCAGCCCGAGTTTTATAGCAACTGGACTTCTCTTCCATTCTGTATCAGCAGCTCTGGGCGCCAGAAAACGTATCACACAAAATTCAGAATAGTAGCGTCGTCCTCCCTACGAGCGCTCTGCCTCAGCACTGTTGCATTCCTCTGTCTCCCATTCATCTCACGCTTCAGGCGATTCCTCAAAATATATTCTCAAAATATCAGGAATTGTCAGCCAGGTAAAACAAAAAAAGATGGTACTGTGTCGAGATCCATTTTTTTTAAACAAAAGCTAGCTAGCCAAGCCAAAAAGTGAATCAATCTGCAAACCCGTGGTTTAAAAACGACGGATCCATGCAATTAAAACTCAACGTTATCCTGGGGCGAAAGTAGATTGAATGATTTACCGGTACGGGACACCCAAGTGTGCCCACAAAACGTACAGGGTATACTACTCTGCTGACACTGACAAACAGATCAATACAAACTTTTGTCTGATCCATATAATAGACCTACGAAAAGGGGAGTTATAAATACAATATGACGTTCATCTAACCTGGAGAAAATGATTGTCCAAAAACAAACAAGTGGTACTGACCCAATGATAAGACAGTGAACATGCACACTCACCAAATCGTATAGCCTACATTCGGAATGGCTCGCAATTTGGGCAGTGCGCGCTGCAAATACCAAATATATGATTGTTAAATTGCGACTGTCAGTGAAAAGGTGAGTAAGCAGCCAATGATCCTCTGTGGCCAAATAATGCTTTCTGGTGTAGTAGCCAATTTTCAATTATTTTGTAACATTTCTGTATATAGAGGAGTGAAGTTTAATAAAATAACCTTTATTTAACCAGGTAGGCCAGTTGAGAACAAGTTCTCATTTACAACTGCGACCTGGCCAAGATAAAGCAAAACAGTGCGACAAAACCACAGAGTTACATATAAACGAACGTAGTCAATATAACACAATATAAAAAATATGTACAGTGTGTGAAAATCTAGAAGAGTAGGGAGGTAAGGCAATAAATAGGCGAAATAATTACAATGTAGCATTAACACTGGAGTGATAGATGTGCAGATGATGTGCAAGTAGAGATACTGGGGTGAAAAAGAGCAAGAAGACAAATAACAATATGAGGTAGTTGGGTGTGCTATTTACAAATCCAGGTACAGTGATCGGTAAGCTGCTCTGACAGCTGATGCTTCAAGATAGAGGGAGATATGTCTCCAGCTTCAGTGATTTTTGCAATTGTTCCAGTCATTGGCAGCAGAGAACTGGAAGGAAAGGCGGCCCAAGGAAGTGTTGGCTTTGGGGATGACCAGTGAAATATACCTACTGGAGCGTGTGCTACGGGTATGTGCTGCTGTGGTGACCAGTGAGCTGAGGTAAGGCGGGGCTTTACAAATGTATGTCATTTTTGATTAAGCATCTCCAATGTAAGTCTGGAAGGAGAGTTTACAGTCTAACCACACCCCTAGGTATTTGTAGTTCTCCACATATTCTAAGTGTAACAGTTTAACTTCTGTCCCCTCGCCCCAGGCTCAAACCAGGGACCCTCTGCACACATCAACAACAGTCACCCTTGAAGCATTGTTACCCATCGTGCCACAAAAGCCGCGGGCCTTGCAGAGCAAGGGGAACAACTACTTCAAGGCCTCAGAGCGCGTGACGTCACCGATTGAAACACTATTAGCAAGCACCACCGCTAACTAGCTAGCCATTTCACATCGGTTACATAAGTCAGAACCGTCCAGAGTAGTGATGCTAGTCGGGCGGGCAGGCAGCAATCGGTTGAAGAGCAGGCATTTAGTTTTACTAGCATTTAAAAGCAGTTGGAGGCCACTGAAGGAATGTTGTATGGCATTGAAGCTCGTTTGGAGGTTTGTTAAGTGTCCAAAGAAGGGCCAGATGTACACAGAATGGTGTCGTCTGCGTAGAGGTGGATTAGAGAATCACCAGCAGCAAGAGCGACATCATTGATGTATACAGAGAAAAGAGTCAGCCTGAGAATTGAACCCTGTGGCACCTTCAGACTGCCAGAGGTCCGGACAACAGGCCCTCCGAGTTGACACACTGAACTCTATCAGAGAAGTAGTTGGTGAACCAGGTGAGGCAGTCATTTGAGAAACCAAGGCTATTGAGTCTGCCGATAAGAATGCAGTGATTGACAGAGTTGAAAGCCTTGGCCAGGTTGACGAAGACAGCTGCACAGTACTGTCTTATCGATGGCGGTTATGATATCATTTATGACATTGAGCGTGGCTGAGGTGCACCCATTCCCAGTCCAACTGGAAAAAATCTTATGAAAGGTCATCCAATTTGGAATTCCAAGTCGGTAATCCGGCATCTTTCTTGAGCACCAAATTTCTGACATGAAGATCAGACGTCATGATTTGACTTTTTTTTGTTCCTACAGTAGTTGTTTTGAACTCGGCAAGAGTACCACTGTGTGAGTCATAATACCCATCAAACCTGGCAGTCAAACAACGTAATGGTTCCAATAGTTTTTTTTACCATACATTCTTCCCATTGGGGATTTTAGAAACACTTAATATAAGGGCTGTTTCCAATGTAGTCTTACCCTGGCATGACATATGTGTCAATCTCTCTAGGACAATGTGACTTATCAATATATTTGACTGTATTTACTCCCCCAAAATGAACCGCTAATTAGCTGCTGATGTGGCTATCAAAGAATTACAAATACATTTTTATTTGTCACACATGCTTAACAAATGTTATTGCGGGTGAGAAATGCTTGTTTCTCTAGCTCCAACAGTGCAGTAATATCTAACAATTCAAAATCTAAGAGTAAAATGGAGTTAAGGAACATATAAATATTAGGATGAGCATGGTCAGAGTGGCATAGACTAAAATATGGTAGAATAGAATACAGTATATACACGAGATAAGTAAAGCAAAAATATGTAAACATTAGTGACAAGTGTTCCATTTTTAAAGTGGCCACTGATTTCAAGTCTATGTATATGGGGCAGCAGCCTCTAAGGTGCAGGGTTACGTAACCGGGTGGAATCAGCCTAGTGATGGCTATTTAACAGTTTGATGGCCTTCAGTTAGAAGCTGTTTTTCAGTCTCTCGGGCACAGCTGCACCTGTACTGACCTCGCCTTCTGGATGATAGCGGGGTGAACAGATCATGGCTCGGGTGGATGATGTCTTTGATCTTTTTGGCCTTCCTGTGACATCGAGTGCTGTAGGTGCCCATCGGGTGCTGTAGGTATCCTGGAGGGCAGGGAGTTTGCCCCCGGTGATGTGTTGGGCAGACCGCACAACCCTCTGGAGAGACCTGCGGATGTGGGCGGTGATACAGCCCGACAGGATGCTCTCAATTGTGCATCTATGAAAGTTTGAGTGCTTTAGGTGACAAGCCAAATTTCTTCAGCCTCCTGAGGTTGAAGAGGCACTGTTCTGCCTTCTTCACCCCACCATCTGTGTGGGTGGACCATTTCAGTCAGTGTGTACGCCAAGGAACTTGAATCTTTCAAATCAAATAAAATTTTATTGGTCACATACGAAAGTATTCGGCCCCCTTGAACTTTGCGAACTTTTGCCACATTTCAGGCTTCAAACATAAAGATATAAAACTGTATTTTTTTGTGAAGAATCAACAACAAGTGGGACACAATCATGAAGTGGAACGACATTTATTGGATATTTCAAACTTTTTTAACAAATCAAAAACTGAAAAATTGGGCGTGCAAAATTATTCAGCCCCTTTACTTTCAGTGCAGCAAACTCTCTCCAGAAGTTCAGTGAGGATCTCTGAATGATCTAATGTTGACCTAAATGACTAATGATGATAAATACAATCCACCTGTGTGTAATCAAGTCTCCGTATAAATGCACCTGCACTGTGATAGTCTCAGAGGTCCGTTAAAAGCGCAGAGAGCATCATGAAGAACAAGGAACACACCAGGCAGGTCCGAGATACTGTTGTGAAGAAGTTTAAAGCCGGATTTGGATACAAAAAGATTTCCCAAGCTTTAAACATCCAAAGGAGCACTGTGCAAGTGATAATATTGAAATGGAAGGAGTATCAGACCACTGCAAATCTACCAAGACCTGGCCGTCCCTCTAAACTTTCAGCTCATACAAGGAGAAGACTGATCAGAGATGCAGCCAAGAGGCCCATGATCACTCTGGATGAACTGCAGAGATCTACAGCTGAGGTGGGAGACTCTGTCCATAGGACAACAATCAGTCAGTCGTATATTGCACAAATCTGGCCTTTATGGAAGAGTGGCAAGAAGAAAGCCATTTCTTAAAGATATCCATAAAAAGTGTTGTTTAAAGTTTGCCACAAGCCACCTGGGAGACACACCAAACATGTGGAAGAAGGTGCTCTGGTCAGATGAAACCAAAATTGAACTTTTTGGCAACAATGCAAAACGTTATGTTTGGCGTAAAAGCAACACAGCTGAACACACCATCCCCACTGTCAAACATGGTGGTGGCAGCATCATGGTTTGGGCCTGCTTTTCTTCAGCAGGGACAGGGAAGATGGTTAAAATTGATGGGAAGATATGGATGGAGCCAAATACAGGACCATTCTGGAAGAAAACCTGATGGAGTCTGCAAAAGACCTGAGACTGGGACGGAGATTTGTCTTCCAACAAGACAATGATCCAAAACATAAAGCAAAATCTACAATGGAATGGTTCAAAAATAAACATATCCAGGTGTTAGAATGGCCAAGTCAAAGTCCAGACCTGAAACCAATCGAGAATCTGTGGAAAGAACTGAAAACTGCTGTTCACAAATGCTCTCCATCCAACCTCACTGAGCTCGAGCTGTTTTGCAAGGAGGAATGGGAAAAAATGTCAGTCTCTCGATGTGCAAAACTGATAGAGACATACCCCAAGCGACTTACAGCTGTAATCGCAGCAAAAGGTGGCGCTACAAAGTATTAACTTAAGGGGGCTGAATAATTTTGCACACCCAATTTTTCAGTTTTTGATTTATTAAAAAAAGTTTGAAATATCCAATAAATGTCGTTCCACTTCATGATTGTGTCCCACTTGTTGTTGATTCTTCACAGAAAAATACAGAAGCCTGAAATGTGGCAAAAGGTCAAAGTTCAAGGGGGCCGAATACTTTCGCAAGGCACTGTACACATGGTTAGCAGATGTTAATGCGAGTGTAGCCAAATGCTTGTGCTTCTAGTTCCGACCATGTAGTAATATCTAACAATTTCACAACTACCTTTTACACACAAGTGTAAAGGAATGAATAAGAATATGTACATATAAATATATGGATGAGTGATGGCCGAACGGCATAGGCAAGATGCAGTAGATAAGTACAGAATATACATAAGATATGGTAATGTAGGGTATGTAAACATTATAAAGTGGTATTGTTTAAAGTGACTAGTGATACATTTATTACATCCAATTTTTAATTATTAAAGTGGCTAGAGATTTGAGTCAGTATGTTGGCAGCAGCTACTCAATGTTAGTGATGGCTGTTTAACAGTCTGATGGCCTTGAGATAGAAGCTGTTTTTCAGTCTCTCGGTCCCAGCTTTGATGCACCTGTACTGACCTCGCCTTCTGGATGATAGCGGGGTGAACAGGCAGTGGCTTGGGTGGTTGTTGTCCTTGATCTTTTTGGCCTTCCTGTGACATCGGGTGGTGTAGGTGTCCTGGAGGGTAGGTTCGTTTGCCCCCGGTGATTAGTTGTGCAGACCTCACTACCTTCTGGAGAGCCTTAGGGTTGTGGGCGGAGCAGTTTCCGTACCAGGCGGTGATAAAGCCCGACAGGATGCTCTCGATTGTGCATCTGTAGAAGCTTGTTTTTGGTGACAAGCCAAATTTCCACCCAAGGCGCTGTTGCTCCTTCACCACACTGTTTGTGTGGGTGGACCATTTCAGTTTGTCAGTGACGTGTACGCAGAGGAACTTAACTTTCCACATTCTCCACTACTGTCCCGTCGATGTGGATAGGTGTGTGCTCCCTCGGCTGTTTCCTAAAGTCCACGATCATCTCCTTTGTTTTGTAGACATTGAATGAGAGGTTATTTTCCTGACACCACACTCAGAGGGACCTCACCTCCTCCCTGTAGGCATTTTCGTCATTGTTGGTCATCAAAACTACCACTGTAGTGTAAACTTGATGATTGAGTTGGAGGCGTGCATGGCTGAACAGGGAGTACAGGAGGGGGCTGAGTACCCACCCTTGTGGGGCCAGTGTTGAGGATTAGAGAAGTGAAGGTGTTGTTTCCTACCTTCACTTTCTGGGGGCGGCCCGTCAGGAAGTCCAGGCCCCAGTTGCACAGGGCGGTGTTCAGACCCAGGGCCCCAAAATGTGGCCACCAATTGTGAAAGTAAACCCACTTAAAAAGATGAGGCCTGTAATTTTCATCATAGGTACACTTCAACTATGACATACAAAATGAGAAAAAAAATCCAGAAAATCACATTGTAGGATTTTTAATGAATTTATTTGCAAATTATGGTGGAAAATAAGTATTTGGTCACCTACAAACAAGCAAGATTTCTGGCTCTCACAGACCTGTAACTTCTTCTTTAAGAGGCTCCTCTGTCCTCCACTCGTTACCTGTATTAATGGCACCTGTTTGAACTTGTTATCAGTATAAAAGACACCTGTCCACAACCTCAAACAGTCACACTCCAAACTCCACTATGGCCAAGACCAATGAGCTGTCAAAGGACACCAGAAACAAAATTGTAGACCTGCACCAGGCTGGGAAGACTGAATCTGCAATAGGTAAGCAGCTTGGTTTGAAGAAATCAACTGTGGGAGCAATTATTAGGAAATGGAAGACATACAAAACCACGATAATCTTCCTCGATCTGGGGCTCCACGCAAGATCTCACCCCGTGGGGTCAAAATGATCACAAGAACGGTGAGCAAAAATCCCAGAACCACACGGGGGGATCTAGTGAATAACCTGCAGAGAGCTGGGACCAAAGTAACAAAGCCTACCATCAGTAACACACTACGCCGCCAGGGACTCAAATCCTGCAGTGCCAGACGTGTCCCCCTGCTTAAGCCAGTACATGTCCAGGCCCGTCTGAAGTTTGCTAGAGAGCATTTGGATGATCCAGAAGAAGATTGGGAGAATGTCATATGGTCAGATGAAACCAAAATATAACTTTTTGGTAAAAACTCAACTCGTCGTGTTTGGAGGACAAAGAATACTGAGTTGCATCCAAAGAACACCATACCTACTGTGAAGCATGGGGGTGGAAACATCATGCTTTGGGGCTGTTTTTCTGCAAAGGGACCGGGACGACTGATCCGTGTAAAGGAAAGAATGAATGGGGCCATGTATCGTGAGATTGAGTGAAAACCTCCTATCAACAAGGGCATTGAAGATGAAACATGGCTGGGTCTTTCAGCATGACAATGAACCCAAACACACTGCCCGGGCAATGAAGGAGTGGCTTCGTAAGAAGCATTTCAAGGTCCTGGAGTGGCCTAGCCAGTCTCCAGATCTCAACCCCATAGAACATTTTTGGAGGGAGTTGGAAGTCCGTGTTGCCCAGCAACAGCCCCATAACATCACTGCTCTAGAGATCTGCATAGAGGAATGGGCCAAAATACCAGCAAGTGTGTGAAAACCTTGTGAAGACTTACAGAAAACGTTTGACCTCTGTCATTGCCAACAAAGGGTATATAACAAAGTATTGAGAAACTTTTGTTATTGACCAAATACTTATTTTCCACCATAATTTGCAAATAAATTCATTACAAATCCTACAATGTGATTTTCTGGATTTTCTTCCCCTCATTGTCTGTCATAGTTGAAGTGTACCTGTGATAAATTACAGGCCTCTCTCATATTTTTAAGTGGGAGAACTTGCACAATTGGTGGCTGACTAAATACTTTTTTGCCCCACTGTAGGTATTCATCTTGTCCAGATGGGATAGGGCAGTGCGATGGCACCGTCTGTGGATCTATTGGGGCGGTAAGCAAGTTGAAGTGGGTCTAGGGTGTCAGGTAAGGTAGAGGTGATATGATCCTGAAGTAGCCTGTCAAAGCACTTCATGATGACAGAAGTGAGTGCTACGGGGAGATAGTAATTTATTTCAGTTACCTGAGCTTTCTTAGGAACAGGAACAATGGTGGACATCCTGAAGCAAGTGAGGACAGCAGACTGGGATAGGGAGAGATTGAATATGTCCGTACACACTTCAGCCAACTGGTCTGCGTATGCTCTGAGGATGCGGCTAGGGATGCCGTCAGCCTTGCAAGGGTTAACACGCTTAAATGTCTAACTCATGTCTGCCACGGAGAAGGCGAGCCCACAGTCCTAGGTAGCGGGCCGCATCGGTGGCACTGTGTTATCCTCAAAGCGGCGAAGGAGTTTAGCTTGTTTAGAAGCAAGACGGTGTCTGCAACTTGGCTGGTTTTCCCTGTGTAGTCCGTGATTGTCTGCCACATACGTCTCGTGTCTGAGCCGTTGAATTGCGACTCCACTGTGTCTGTACTGACGTTTTGCCTGTTCGATTGCCTTACGGAGGGAATAACTACACTGTTTGTCATCAGCCATATTCCCAGTCATCTTGCCATGGTTAAATGCAGTGGTTCGCACTTTCAGTTTTGCACAAATGCTGACATCTATCCACAGTTTCTGGTCAGGATAGGTTTTAAGTCACAATGGGTACAACATCCCTTACACTTCCTAATGGACAAAGACAGTATATCCCGAGAAACTCTTTCACGGAAACATGGCTATGTTACAATCCCTGATGTCTCTCTGGAAGGAGATTCTCGCCCTGAGCTCGTCTACTTTATTATCCAGAGACTGAACATTAGTGAGTAATATACTCGGAAGCGGTGGATGGTGTGCGCGCCTCCTGAGTCGGACTAGAAGTCGACTCCTAATAGCGCTTCTCTGCCGGCAGTGTTTTGGATTAGCCTCTGGAATCAGTTCAATTGCCCTGGGGGGTACGAACAAAGGATCCAATTCAAAAGTTGTATTCCCGGTCATAATGCTGGCGAGTTACTGCCACTCTGATATCAAAAAGTTATTCACGGCTGTATGTAGTAACACAAATGTCCTGGGCTGCTAATGTAAGAAATCACACACAAAAACAAAAATACTGAAAAGTTGCTAAAGAGCTAGAAGCAGAGCTGCCCTATCTGTCGACGACATCTTGCAAAAAGTGCCATGATCTGAACGAGACTGTCGAATCGAGGCAAAAGTAAGAATCTCTGGATTAACTACGTTAGCTAAATTTAGTAATGAATAAATTGTCTAAATGTCTAAAAAATGTACCATTCTATGAACGGTCTTGTGTAAGTTTTAAATGTGCACAAAAAATACCATTTTCCTGTTTGACCGCTATGTTTTATTGATATCAGCTTATTGATATCAATAAAACGTCACAAGAGCATTCAATTTGACTGCTGAGGGGCAAGAAGAACCCCAGCTCCGTTAAAACCTACATGCCGTTTAAGGGATTGTTCAATAAATGTTTGTTTAGAATACCAATCACCCCTTGAAGAGCATAGTCAGAAGAGCATATTTCCGATTTCCATCCAGTTATTTCATATTTCATGCTCCAGAGTTTCCACTAGATAAGTCAGATTCAACCAGCAAAGTAAAAAAATTGGCTAACAAATTAGCTTTTTGGTGTTAATTTAAAGGTTACGTATAAGGTTTGCAGTGTGGTTAAGGTTCGTTTTAAAATAAAATGTTAAGATAAATTGAAGGGTTAAACCATAATTCTGACTGTTAACTAGTGACAACCGTCCCTGTTAGACCAGAGAAGCTTTGGTCCAGGGACCTGTATTATAGTCACTTACTCGAAACTCTCCATTAAAAAGATTGCTCTGAATTTAGTTTGACATTCACCATGGAATGCAGCAAGTTAAGCTCACAAAATAAAATAGTAATAGAATAATCTACATAAGACGATCATGATCTAAAAGTCAGTAAAATGTTTTTTTTTTTAAATAAAAAAAATAATAAAAAAGTGTGATGCCTAGCATTTTATTGGAAACACTGCTAGATGTGATTTTGAGCGACACAGAAACCCAACCAAGGCCTTAGCGTACATTGTTCAATGGGCTGGGATGTTGGGGTTACATTGAAGGAAATGTGATAATGTGTACATGGTGGAAAGTGAATGGGTGTAAATCAGGCTTTAAAAAGTATAAGGAAGAAAACGTGCTCATGAATAGAATGCTTGTTGAATAATCAATCAGAAAACCCATCTTTGCTCTGTGGATGGAGAAGTACGGTAAGTCTTCTCTATCAACTAAACGTTCAAGTAATTCAGTTATTTCTGTAAATCTCTGAATAGAATACAAATTATTTAAGAGTAAAAAAATATTCTCAACAAAGGGAGAAAATAACTCATTACTTAACCACCCTGTTGACCCCTCAGTAAAAATCCACATATCCCAATAATTGAAAGATATTGCCAAACTGGCCCGACCCAGTCCATCCCTAACCACTGAGTAAATATAGTTATATTTAGGCTTGTTGATCAGTTATCTATTAGTTGTTCCTTAATCTTAACTTTAACTCCAGAACCAAAACTATTAAAAGCACCCTTACCTGAGAAGGTAGATGATAAACAGAAAAGATTAACAGACATGTTGAGAGAGAATGATAGACTGGGTATAGTAGTGGAGAGAGAGTTGAGTTCTAGGGGCATAAACTAAAAGATGGGATGGGAAATAAGAAATGACTGGTTTCTTTAGTCTCATATCATCAATATCTCCAGTCAATAGTTAAAAAGATTACATAATTTATCTAAAAAAAATTTTTTTTAAAAGAAGTCGACTCACAAATTTATACAAACACTCGAACTCCCAGAATCCAAGGACTGTAAAGGCAAGAGTTTCCATTCAGGAAAAAAAAAAAACCTTGCCCTCTCCACTTTGTTTTTATAATACGTAGCCCCCCCCCCTCTTTATTTGTGGCCCCCAGTCTTTGTCCTCCCTCTTCTTAAAAAGGGTCACACCATGGAGATTGAGAGATGTGGGCAGAGCAGAGGAAGGGGTCGTGCAAACCAGGAGAAAGGGCATTCTAAAAAGGAGAGGAAGTGGAGGTGCTGATACTAGTCCCGATGGACGAATCCCCATAGCCGATCCTGATGGAGTTTTCGACTGAGGACGGATCGGACATCTGAGGTGAACCTGAGATTGAGAGGAAGAGGGCAAGATAAAGAAACATTACTATGGAAAATCAACATACTAATAAGTTATGATGAGCGGTATCACTACTCTTGGCAGCACATCACAGGTGTAACATCTTTGAGACATACCTAAGTGCATCTAGCATGGGAAGCAGGTTAAGTAGAGCTGTGTCGCTTGGGTCACTGAACCACGATTTGATGGGTATTGCATTGTCTGTGAGGCAAATGTTTGACAAGAGGGTACGGAGACAGGCCAGATCCATGACAGAACTGTTACAAGCCAATAGCCAATAGCAATCCAATGAAAAATGGCACTTGGCATCTACCTAAACTTAGTTTGAAATAATAAATAGCCAAATGTACTTGACATATGTGAGTTGTACAGTGTGAGTTGTACAGGTAACTGACAAAGTAAAAGGAAACACCAACATAAAGTGTCTTAATAGGGCGCGAGCCGCCAGAACAGCATCAATATGCCTTAGGATAGATTCTACAAGAGTCTGGAACTCTATTGGATGGATGTGATGCCATTCTTCCATGAGAAATTCCATAATTTGGTGTTTCGTTTATGGTGGTGGAAAACGCCGTCTCAGGTGCTGCTTATGGAGCGATTTCAGTGCCCTCAGAAATTCTATGAATCCCATTTTGAATTTGCTTTAGGATATTGAGTATCTTACTCAATTACCTCGTATCCCTGCACAACTCAGTTCTGGTACCCTTTGTATATACACCAAAGCTATCGTTACTCATTGTGAATCAATTATTACTTTAATTACATGTTTTACTTTTCTATTATTTCTCTATTTTCTTTCTCTCTGCATTGTTGGAAGGGCCCGTAAATAAACATTTCACTTAGTCCACACCTGTTTACGAAGTATGCGACGTAGGATTTGAAACTGAATTTAAGGAATATTGTATTGTTTTAAAATGCAGTTTGAATATTCTAATCCAATATTTACATATACAGTTTCAATATTGTAGATATTGCATTCATTGTCTATGTATCAAGTTTAAGTTTCAAATAGCATATTCAACTTCTCAGATTCAGTTTTCATATTAAACCAGATAACATCCTGGTACTTTGCCAGCCAAGAAAAGTAGATGTGAACAGAACAGAATCAAATGCACTCTGTGGTAAACTGAAGCTTCTGACAGTTTTTGAAGCCAATGTGGTATGTTTAATCTTCCTATGAATTTGGCTCTAGCATTTGAACCGTTTTGGCTATAAACTATTATGACCCCATTCCTGAAAGCAAAGACTCTGTGGAACATGGACGTTCCCCTTTACGATGATCACAGGCTGCACAGAACACATTAGAAGAGTGTCACAATAATGCGCAATTTGGCCCCCATTAAGAATATAGTTGAATGGGCCTGTCGTAGCCCTTCTAAGGATAGCCTTTTCACTCCCTATTTAAAAGCTTGCTCTTGTGACTGACTGGGTTCAAACTAGGTCTTCTACATGTCACAAGACTATGTTAGTCCACTTAGCTAAAGTCTATAGGGACACGTTCAGGAAGTTAATGTAAAGGACAACCTGCTTCTTGCTTAACGAGTACTGCTTCCCCCGGACTCAGCTCATACAGTACCGAGATCAAACTCAGGACTTTTGCCTCAAAACACACGACCGCCCTCCTGAAGCATTCCCACCAATTGTGCTATTAAAAAAGGCCTTCAAATGTGCAAGGGGCGACCCTTCATGCTGAGAATTGAGTTCCACAAATCCCCATCTGCTACACTAATAGAAGTCTTCAAGGTCCAGCAAGGTTACTCATCAAAACAGTGTGGTTTGGTGATACATGCTAATATGAGCAACCTGAAGACCTGTTAGATGTGTTAGTTTCAAGTCTCCGGTAACGTGACCGTTGGCTTGCCGAGACAAAGCCTAGCCATTGGTCCTGTGACTTGGATAGGTCTATTCAAGGAGGTGGTCAAAGGGGGGTGAAATGTAACAGGTGGTTTGGTGACCACGCTTGCGTGATGAGTAACTTGTCAGATCCCGAAAAGTTGCATTGTCTGTTGCACAGGAGACCTGGGTTAGAACCTCATTAGTCAAACTAACATCTCTTCAGGTCTCAGGCAAGGTTGCGCATCACCATGCATGGATCACCAAACCACCTTTGTTGCATTCATTAAATGGAGTGCGCAGATCCTTGCCACTGAAATTGTTGTTGTGCATTAGGCCTGATTTTGAACACAGGCAGTTATGATGCCGTGATCTCAAATAATAGCTTGTTGCCAAAACGGTACAAACGCTAGAGCCAAGTTAATCTTAAGAAAATACATTTAACATGCCATATTGGCTTCAGAAACCGCCAGAAACTTCTATTGTTTCCCACAGAGAGCGTTCGATTCTATCCGTTCTCCTCTACCTTTCCTGGCTGGCAATGTACCACGATGTTGGTTTAGTTTTAAATAGGAATTTAGAGAAATGAATTTGAAAACTGAATCCGAGGTTGAACATATGAAACTTTGATACACCTGAAATTATAGTTTGTAAACTTGACAGACAATGAATGCAATACCATATTGAAACTTATCAGTTTGAATATTCAATGAAATTTTACAACTGAAAGCAATATTCATTCAATTCAGTTTCAAATCATGAAATACAAGTTCAATTTATGAATTAAATTATTACATGTGTGCATTGAATTCAAAATCCTAATACAAATTCAAAATGATGAAATTCAAAAACAATCTCTGTTGGCACTGAAATCGCTCCATGGCTGCTCCAGAATCTCCCATACTGCTCATATCGGTTGACTGAGGTACATACACACTGTTTAAATACCCTATGCTCCTTTGAGACCACTCAAAGTCACAGATCTCTTCTAGCCATGGTATTCAAAATGATGAGCAACTGGGCATTGTTATACATGACCTTAAGCTAGAGTCCTGCATGGGTCAGTATTTTGGAGCCGCACCCGCCCGGCCACATCAATTCCGAGCCCCACCCGACATCAGGGAAGATCTCTCTGTAACCTGACCCACCCGCATTGAATTGTTCCCGAGAGCCAATCCGTGACCCACCAAATTGATTTAAATTGTTATGACTCCAGGCTAATCCCCTTCACTACATGAATTTGTCTGCATGTCTATCCAACATTTGGACAAAAGGAAACCATGCCATGAATTAACAACAATATATTATTTTACCCAATACGATGCAGCACATGAACTCAAATAACTTTTGGGAAAAAAAAGCTTTCTAATTAGCTTTCTTACCTAATGAAAGCCTGTAGCCGACATAACAAAACCTTTACATTCAATATTGTTTAGTTCAAATCAATATTTTAATTGAAATTTAAACAATTCTGAGAATCGAATAGGCAATGGGTTGCAAAAACAACCTACATTTATTTAGTAGGCTATCCTCAAACTTTTTCCAGCCGCACAGGTTGGAACATAATATGCCCTGAAAATGGTCTGAACGAAAGCCAGAATGAATGTAATAATTAACTGAATTATCGTAAACAAATACCTGCTTGCACTTTTTGCAGGCTGTGTATCCATCTAGGCGTAGGCTACGATGTCTGCCTCACTATTACAGAATGGAATTCAGAACAATGCAACACAAGCTACTGGATTTGTAAAACGTTTCTTGATTTAAAAAATTTCCTACCCACAATATAATTGTTCTGAACAGTGTGCCGACCCTCGGGTTAAAATGTTCTCATTCCAGATGCCAACTGATTTTTTTTGTGTGTTGCGGGTCGTCCGCGGGGAACAGTAAGTATCCGATCCGATGCAGGACTCTACACCCTAAGCATGATGGGATGTTAATTGCTTAATTAATGGGGGGGAAACACCCAAAACCACTAATTTACATTGTTAAATAACACTAATATGTTATAACAATATTTGAGGTGAACACATTTTGTTATAATAAGGTTGATAGCAATGTGAAAATTTGTTGCAGCTTAAGTCAATTACAAAACCCACAATGCAATGCTCTCTCTATGGGCTGGCGAGGCCACAGCATGTGAAGTAGCTAATTAGCTGTAAAAATCGCCTAAACAAAATGCACTATCAATATAGCCGTCTACAATCTTACCATGTTCAACGTGCAGATTGATGTGTCTCGCAGAGTGGAGTCTGACATTCGCAAAGGCCAATGACCTAAAAGTCGTATTCCTATTAACTTCCAGTGTAGTGAGTGGCTTTATTGCAATGCTACGTGATACCGGCTGAATTTCTGCCTGCTTGAATGGCAATAGCTCAGATACACATGAAATGGCCCTGGAAATCAATGGAACATCACTCAGCGATGCACAAAAACAGTATAACATTCAAAATGGGAAAATCGTTCCTTTAACTCAGGGGCCGCGCCTTCTTTCAATATACTTTATATCCCTCATTTACTTAAGTGTTTCCTTTATTTTGGCAGTTACCTGTACATGTAGTAGGGTTGGGCAGTATCCAGATTATCATACCGTTTCTGTACCATACCGGGGTTTATGGTATTACCGGAAGTGCACACAAGAGGCGCCATTATTTTTATTTTTTTTAATTTTTTGAGAAAAATAAATTAAACAATTTAGGCAACAGGGATCTTGATCGAGAAAGGGATTGAACGTCTAGTCTGGGTACCAGTCTTTTTTAGCTAACATTCCACTCCATGTCATTGTCAAAGAGACAAACGTTTCGGCAATCTCAACATTCAATATGCAGCTAGACTGGTTTCGTCCGGACAAACAAAAAATGGTTGCTTAACAAATGGATACCAACGTGTTCTGTGGAAGAAAAAAAGGGATATAGTTCCAATATTTGGATAATCGTAATTGGATTATAGCTGTGATGGTTATCGAAACATGATTAACTCCTCTGTTCTTCTTGAGCTCATTTACGATGAATGTTCATATTTTATTTTATTTTTTTATCTTTTTCTCCCCAATTTCGTGGTATCCAATTGTTGTAGTAGCTACTATCTTGTCTCATCGCTACAACTCCCGTACGGGCTCGGGAGAGACGAAGGTTGAAAGTCATGCGTCCTCCGATACACAACCCAACCGCACTGCTTCTTAACACAGCACGCATCCAACCCGGAAGCCAGCCGCACCAATGCGCCGGAGGAAACACCGTGCACCTGGCCACCTTGGTTAGCGCACACTGCGCCCAGCCCGCCACAGGAGTCGCTGGTGCGCGATGAGACAAGGACACCCCTACCGACCAAGCCCTCCCTAACCCGGGCGACGCTAGGCCAATTGTGCGTCGCCCCACGGACCTCCCGGTCGCGGCCGGTTACGACAGAGCCTGGGCGCGAACCCAGGAACTCTGATGGCACAGCTGGCGCTGCAGTACAGCGCCCTTAACCACTGCGCCACCCGGGAGGCCCGCCTGAATGTTCATATTTGAAGATGGCCGAAAGGCCAGTCTCTTTAGCAATGATAAGGTGTGGCAGGACTGGAATGTTAGCTAAAGAGACTAGTACTCAGACTAGAATGACTGCTGTAACCAAAAAGCTTGATTTGACTACTACCCACTTAGCAAACAAAATGCAAAGCTGGAGCCCTGAGCTGGATATAATTTGACATAAATCATTATATGCAGGGGCGGCGCACACAGCCCCCGAGCGACTTATCTTTCTTAAATGGTATACAGTATATCGCCCAAGCCTAATATGTAGTCGTTATAACATGGTAACAGCTGCTTACCAGGGTGGATGCGGTAGGCTCCAGGCGAGTTGTCCAGGATGACTATGCTAGATAGATCATTGTGCACCACAGAAAGATCTTTAAAATAGCTACCCAGATCCAATGTACAGTGCTAAATAGAGAAATGAAAATGAGGAAAAGTGAGTTTTATGTGTTGCAAAAGAGTGATAAGTCTAACTTTACATAGAGAGAACCTTTAAATAATGACAGAGACAATCAGGGCCGGTTTCCTGGACACAGAATTTTTATTGAAAGTGCTTTTTAGGGTAAGACGAGGCATAAATCTTTATCCGGGAAACCAGCCCTCAGAGTGTAAGACTGAGCAGAGTGCATAACTGTACACAGCTGAAGTGAACCTGTCAGTGGGTTTGTTTACCTGTCTGTAGTATCTTCGTTTAAGGATGTCTCTGTCTAGCTTGTCAGACACGGCTGAGCCATATATTTCCATACTGGCCGTGAAAACCACCAGCTCATACCACTGACTCACCTAAAAAAAAATCGAGTTACATCTCACAAACAGCCAAGAGATCCACCAAAAATGCACAAAATTATAAATCAAATAGATTAACTGTATAGTACACAACCTCAAAATGAAAATGTATTGATTGCTAGCTCAAAATACTTTTCAAATACATTTGTCATCATCACTGTTGTCCAATTGCCCCTACCCTGACTGACAGTCCCCCCTCATACCATCACCAAGCACCCTACCCTGTCCAATCACCCTCCAGCAGAGGCTTTAAATACACACACACACCTTTCCCTAATCATTGTGGCGAGCGTGGTACAACTGAGAAGACATGGTCTGTCATTGAGTTTTGAAGCATTCTACCTGAATATTTCAGTTATCCTGTAAGAGCTTTGGTGGTGAACCCATTAGTGTTTCAAATGCCAAGCTTATGGTCATGTTGTAGCAGTGTGTAGAAGGGAGATTCCGAGATGTGAGAAGTGTGCAGGAGGGCATGGGACAAAGGAATGTGTAGTATCGTTGAAAAAACAATTGTGGCGGTGCCCATGTTGCTGGGGGCAGTAAAGAGAGTAGAGCAGTAAAGGGGCAGAGGCAGTAAAGAGAGTAGAGCAGGGTTTCCCCAAAGTCAGTCCTCGGGGCCCCAAGGTGTGCACGTTTTGGTTTTTGCTCTAGCACTACACAGCAGATTCAAATAATCATCATGCTTTGATGATTTGAAATCAGCTGTGCAGGCGTTAGGGCAAATACCAAAACATGCACCCCTTGGGGTCCCAGGACCGAGTTTGGGAAACACTGGAGTAAAGGATGATGGGTCAAGGGTGAATACCAGGCCTTGGGCAACACAAAGTGATATGAATTTCTGCTTCGGTAAGGTTGGATTCGTCACATTCATTGCCATGGTTATTAACTGTAGAAATAGAACGGAAATCACAGAAAACAGATGGTTGTGGTGGGAGCTGCAGAGAAGTACTTGGGTGTATGAGGTTTTACTGCAGAAGAGTTACAAGGTGTGTGGAACGAAAGAGTACTGTCCTCCCAGGCCACTGGCCTGGTGTAAGATCAGTTACAGTCAAAGTAGTGTAATGAATGGGGTAGTGTTACCATTTTTAGGAAATAGTGTTAGACAGTGTACAAAACAACTGCTCTTTCCAAGACAGACCAGGTGAAAGCTATGATCCCTTATTGATGTCACTTATTAAATCCACTTCAAATTAGCGTAGCAGACAGGTAGACAGATTTTTAAGCCTTGAGACATGGATTGTTACCGTGTGCCATTCAGAGGGCGACTGGGCAACACAAAATATTTAAGTGCGGGGTATGGTAGTAGGTGCCAAGCACACCAGTTTGAGTGCGTCAAGAACTGCAACGTTGCTGGGTTTCACACTCAACAGTTTCCCATGTGTATCAAGAATGGTTCACCGCCCAAAGGACACCCAGCCAACTTGACAACTGAGGGAAGGAAGCATTGGACATCAACATGGGCCAGCATCCCTGTGGAATGCTTTTAACACCTTGTAGAGTCAATGCTCTGACAAATTAAGGCTGTTCTGAGGGCAAAAGGGATGCAACTCAATATATTAGGAAGGTGTTCCTAATGTTTGGTACACTCAGTGTAGGGTTAGTTAGTTAGTCCTTTTTATTTTTGTATCACAAAATGTAACGTGTTCGACCACACTCCCGCACAGTAGGTGGCAGCATAAACAAAATGTGCGACCGCCATGATACCAAAGAAAAAGAAGCATCAGCGCCAGACCTTACCAATTTGCAAGTGTTTGTTACAACACACCTTCTCTTATAACCTTTCGTTTGCGTTTTGGATGCGTTTATTGATCACATAAGTTCTTATTTATTGATTTGTATTAGAATTTTATTGAGAACATTTACTGTTACTAATTGATATGTTTACCATAACTTTATTTTACTCATGTTTTACCCATTGCTTAACTTTCACTACAGTGATATTCCTTTGAAATGTTATGAGGTTTATGAGTACATTTATATGCATTTGTTTTACCATATATCAAATCACTCCAGTGACTCCACTTCCAGTTAACCATCCTTTCACCCCGTAATTGTCCTAATATCCATTCATCCTTCAATATAATTTCATGATCTAAACTGCAATAATAAAACTGCCATCCTCCTCTCTGTATTTTAAATGGACACCACGACAATAGCCCCAACTCAAACGTCAAGATACAGTCCTTTATTCAAACCACAACTCTAACCCATTTTTTTGACACCAAGAAGCACCGCAGAGAGCATAAACAAGATGCGAACACAAAGTATTAAGCTGCTTGAAATCGTATATCCAAAGCTTAGTTGAATAATGTTCATACTTGCTACTATATTGTACTTATTTGGATGTTGACACAAAAGGCCCATCACTTACCACTTCTAAGAAGAAGTCCACATGCGGTCTTTTATGGACTAAAAACCTGACAGGATGTCTGTTGATCACCACCTTCATGGTAGAGAGAGAATATGAATAAAAGGGAACAGGTAAGGTTAAGCGTGCGAGTCAGTCTGGCGTGTGTTGACAAGGTGACAGCATGACGCAAATTAATCACACAGTGAACATATAGGCCAATACCTTTAGGATGAAGTCAGGTGGAGTGCCTGGTCTCACTTTGGGTCTCCCTTTGGGTCTCACCAACCTATCAGGGTGGGAGTGGATTAGGGTCTCGTCAAGGTCCAGCACCAGAATCTTCCTCTTGACTGCATCTGATGAGCAGGAGCCCAAGTCCAATCACAGTCAATACCATGTGAAAAACTAAACAAGTAACCTCTAATTTTTCAATTTCAAAGCCATAAATCTCTGGTCTCTAGCCTGGTCCCAGATCTGTTTGTTAAGTCATACCAATAACTCCTACCGTCATAGCCTGGTCCAAGATCTGTTTGTTCTGTCGCGGCAACCGTTACATTCAATGTCATGACAACGACAATAATAGTTTGGACATATTAATAGACATTTACAAGAACATGTTTCAGTACGATACAATACGCAAAAAAAACAAAAACAAGATACATTTATCAATAATGGCTGTTGATGCCGAAAAAGCTATCCTAAAGCAAAAATATACAAATAATACATTATCTGAAGTTGCTTAAGGGGAACAAGAAAGTGACGTATTCTCTCCCCTCCTGTTTGCACTGGCAATTGCAGAAAGAATTAGACAGGACCCAAAACGTAACAGCTATCAGTATTGGTAAACATGAATATAATCTAAACTTATTTGCCGTTCTCCTGATATACCTGACCAATATTGAAAACTCAATGCCCCCCTGGTTAGACAATCTTCCCAAGAATCTTATAGGTAAAATAAACCTCTTCAGAATGGCATGGCTCCCAAAATGTATCTATTTTTTTATTCTCGGAAATCCCAATTACCCCACCGAAGACATTCCTTTAAAAAGTATACTCTGCCATAAGTCTTTATATGGTTTTAACCTCTGACTTGGAATTGTATCAACTCGCCACCCAAGGCTTTTACTTGAGACATATGTTTGAATGCACTACAGGCCTCCCGAGAGGCGGAGCGGTCTAAGATACTGCATCACTACAGCCCCGGGTTCGATTACAGGTTATGTCACAGCCAGCCGTGACCAAGAGATCCATGAGGCTGTGTGCAATTGTCTCAGTGTCGTCCGGGTTAGGGGAGGCTTTGGCTGGCCGGGATTTCCTTGTCCCATCGCGCTCTAAGGAATCCTTGTGGCAGGTGTTTCGTCTGACACATTGGTGTAGCTGGCTTCCGGGTTAAGCGAGCAGTGCAGCTTGGCAGGGTCCTGTTCTGGAGGATGCATGGTTCTCGACATTCGCCTCTCCCGAGTCCATAGGGGAGTTGCAGCGATGGGACAAGACTAACTACCAATTGGATATCACGAAATTGGGGAGAAAACGGGGTAAATATATATTTTTATCAAAACAATTGTAATGCACTAAAAAGGAACAATGGTTACATATTGAAGATGGGTTGGACGATACTCATCATTTACTTTGGTATAAAACATTTTTTTTTAGATAACTGGAAAAGGGACAAGGGAAAAATAATATGCTTCATTATCTAAATATTGTCAGATGTGGGCGACAGAGGAACAAAATGGTGCAATTTGAGGACGTGGCAGAGAGTAGTGCAGGCACTGGAGATAGGGGTGAGAACAAGTTGGTCTGGGCAGGTGTGATGTTTGTGTGTCTGTATGTTGTCTTTTGTATGTTTTGTACTGTAAAAAAAAAGAAGCAAAGGCAGCAGTAACAGATCTGGGACAAGATTAAGACCCTTTGACCTTTTAGACACTATAGTGACAGGATACTTACTGAGTCTGTTTCTGGACACAGGCAACAGAGGTAGTGTGTCATAACGCACCGTTTGGTACTGGATTATCTGCAGAGGTAGAGATGAGCAACTGTCACAATTGATCAACTGAAATGTCAAATTACCAAAACTTATCTCAAAATGTTTTGCGATAAACACAATAGGCCTTGTTAAATACATTGTGGCAAAATACCAGGGTGCTGGAGTATTTTAAAATATATTTGTCGATTACACACATTGTTTTGCTCAATATTCACTTGGAACTAAGCCTAGATCAGTTGTGTGAACTGAACAACCCTCTGATCGGTTCCAGACAGATGTCTATAAAGAAGTTATTTCTGTAGGTGTCAGTGTATACTGACAGTCAGATAGTTGTGGGTACAGTACTAGTGATGCGCAGGTTGACTCAACCCGCAGTCCCCACAGGGGGGGGGGGGGGGGGGGGGGGGGGGGGGGGGGGCAGGTTTAGGGTCAAGAAATAATGTGTGGATGAAGGGCGGGTGGGTGGCAGGCGGATTGAATAAAGAGAAAATAATGCATACAAAATGCCTACATGTATAATTCTTGTACCAGTTGTATCTATAGACGACATGGAAGTTTCTCTCATTTTTTTATCTGGCGTTAGTGCATAGCCTTAGCCGAAGCTTTAGGGCCTAACTAGCACGCCAAATACACGCCAATCGCCAAATGCTTTTGGGGGAACTTGGGCAGAAAAAGTTTACGTCGATAAAGTTAGGCAAAAACAACATCTCCGTTCATTCAATAAGAGAAGTTAAAAATAAATAGAAGTGAGACCCAGAAAAGTAGTCAGTTTGGGAAAGATTTGGTGAAGTGGTAAAAGAGGATGAATCGTGTTATGATCTTGAGGTGCTAAAAAAAATGTTGTCACAAAATGGGGACTTCAAAATGGCACATCAAGGGAACTGAACTGTTCCAGCCTAGTCTCATAAACTAGACATATCATAGTAAATGTAAATCCAGGACTCAAATTAGTACAATGTGTTTGTTACATTTGGTATGGTTACATAAGACAGGTTACTTAAGGCAAAAACAAAAGTAGGGTGATTGTCAAGGTGGATGGGTGGACGTATAACTTGAACGTCTAGAAACCCAAAAGTTGTGTTCAAATCTCATCATGGACAACTTTAGCTCATTAAGAACTTTGCAACTACTTAGCATGTTTGCTAAACCTTCAACCTAACTCCTAACCTTAACCCCTAGCCTAGCTAGCATTAGCTATGTCACTAACATTAGCCACCTAACTAACGTTAGCAAAAACAAACTGGAATTCGTAACATATTGTACGAATTACAATTGGTAACATACACAAAAGTATGTGGACACTCCAAATTAGTAGATTCTGCCATTTCAGCCACACACATTGCTGACAGGTGTATAAAATTGAGCACACAGCCATGCAATCTCCAAAGACAACCATTGGCAGTAGAATAGCCTTACTGAAGAGCTCAGTGACTTTCAACCTTTCCAAGTCAGTTCGTCACATTTCTGCCCTGCTAGAGCTGCCCCGGTCAACTTTATGTGCTGTTGTTGTGAAGTGGAAACGTCTAAGAGCAACAACGGCTCAACCGTGAAGTGGTAGGCCACACAAGCTAACAGAACAGGACTTCCAACTGCTGAATCGTGTAGTGCATAAAAATTGTCTGTCCTCGGTTGCAACACTCATTACCAAGTTCCAAACCGCCTCTGAAAGCAATGTCAGCTTACCGCCATTGGACTCTGGAGCAGTGGAAACGCGTTCTCTGGAGTGATGAATCACGCTCCTCATCTGGCAGTCCGACGGACTAATCTGGGTTTGGCGGATGCCAGGAGAACGCTACCTGCCCCAATACATAGTTTCAACTGTAAAGATTGGTGGAAAGGGAATAATGGTCTGGGGCTGTTTTTCCATGGTTGGGGTTAGGCCCCTTAGTTCCAGTGAAGGGAAATCTTAATGTTAAATAATACAATGACATTCTAGACAATTCTGTGCTTCCAACTTTGTGACAACAATTTGGGGAAGGCCCGTTCCTGTTTCAGCATGACAATGCCCCCCGTGCACAAATGAGGTCCATACAGAAATGGTTTGTCGAGATGGGTTTGGAAGAACTTGACTGGCCTGCACAGAGCCCGGACCTTAACCCCGTTGAATACCTTGGGGATGAATTGGAACGCCGACTGCGAGCCAGGCCTAATCGCCCAACATCTCTGCCCGACCTCACTAATGCTCTTGTGGCTGAATGGAAGCAAGTCCCTGCAGCAAAGCTCCAATATCAAGTGAAAAGCCTTCCCAGAAGAGTTGGGGCTGTTATAGCAGCAAACGCCATATTAATGCCCTTGATTTTGGGAATTGGCTGTTCGACAAGCAGGTGTCCACATACACTAGGTGACCAAAAGTATCATACAAAATGGATGATGGACATCCACAAATGAATAAATACCATACGAAATGTAACATATTATACAAATTTGAGTGTCCCGGATTTATATTACCTCAGTTCAGGTTGACTGTTCAGATGGGTAAAATGGAATAGTAGCCTAACTGAAATCTGGACACTGACTGTAGGTTTATAACCTCTCATATAGCCTACCATAATATGAGCTCTGGCAGAATTAAGGATTTCTTACAGTAAAATTATACACCAAATGTAAGTTGACTGGGAAACAATATAAAATATTATTTCATTCTTTCAGCATCTTGAGAGAATGACTATACGGTTAGGGATCATCTGTAAAGGTGCTATCTTTGTCAGCATCATAAAAGCTGATAGTATTTCAACCACATAAGATATGCATCCAAGCTGAACTTAAATCTTATGAAAAACATGTTTGGTCGTTTTAACCGCTTTCAGTTGCCTTAAAACCATTCAAACGGAAATTTGGGATGGGAAATTAATTAATTTAGAGTTATTGCATTTCTCCTTGGTCCATAAACATCTTTACTGAATGGGAGAAGCAGAAATTAAAGAAATGTATGCCTACCAACTTCAACTACACTTAACAAAAATATAAAAACACATGTAAAATGTGTTCCCCACGTTTCAAGAGGTCAAATAAAAGATCCCAGAAATGTTCCATAAGCACAAAAGGCTTCTCTAATCATGTGCAAAAATGTCTTACATCCCTGTTGAGTATTTCCCCTTTGCCAAGATAATCCATCCACCTGGCAGGTGTGGAAAATCAAGAAGCTGATTAAACAGCATGATCATTACATAGGTGCAACTTGTGCTGGGGACAAACGGCCATTAAAATGTGCAGTTGTGTCACAACACAATGCCACAGATGTCTCAAGTTGAGGGAGCGTGCAATTGGCATACTGACTGCAGGAATGTCCACCAGAGCTGTTGCCAATAATTTTATGTTAATTTCTCTACCATAAGCGCATCCAAAAACATGCTAAGATAAATAAATAACAGTATGTGGATGAGGTAGTTGGACAGGCTATTTACAGATGAGCTATGTACAGGTGCAGTGATCTGTGAGCTGCTCTGACAGCTGGTGCTTAAAACTAGTGAGGGAGATATCTCCAGCTTCAGTGATTTTTGCAGTTCGTTCCAGTCATTGGCAGCAGAGAACTGGAAGGAAAGGCAGCCAAAGGAAGAATTGGCTTTGGGGGTGACCAATGAGATATACCTGCTGGAGCGCGTGCTGCTATGGTGACCAGTGTCCTGTGTGAATTTAAGTGTGCTCTCTCTAATTCTCTCTCTCTTTTTCTTTCTCTCTCTCGGAGGACCTGAGCCCTAGGACCATGCCTCAGGACTACCTGACATGATGACTCCTTGCTGTCCCCAGTCCACCTGGCCGTGCTGCTGCTCCAGTTTCAACTGTTCTGCCTTATTATTATTGGACCATGCTGGTCATTTATGAACATTTGAACATCTTGGCCATGTTCTGTTACAATCTCCACCCGGCACAGCCAGAAGAGGACTGGCCACCCCACATAGCCTGGTTCCTCTCTAGGTTTCTTCCTAGGTTTTGGCCTTTCTATGGAGTTTTTCCTAGCCACTGTGCTTCTACACCTGCATTGCTTGCTGTTTGGGGTTTTAGGCTGGGTTTCTGTACAGCACTTTGAGATATCAGCTGATGTACGAAGGGCTATATAAATACATTTGATCTGATTTTGAGTAGAGTGTTGGAGGCTATTTTGTAAATGACATTGCCGAAATCGAGGATCGGTAGGATGGTCAGTTTTACGAGGGTGTGTTTGGCAGCATGAGTGAAGGATGCTTTGTTGTGAAATAGGAAGCCGATTCTAGATTTAATTTTGGATTGGAGTCTGGAAGGAGAGTCTGGTTTACAGTAACCAGACACCTAGGTATTTGTAGTTGTCCACATATTCTAAGTCAGAACCGTCCAGTGTAGTGATGCTGTACGGGCGGGCAGTGATCGGTTGAAGAGCATGCACTTAGTTTTACTTGCATTTAAGAGCAATGAGGCCACGGAAGGAGAGTTGTATGGCATTGAAGCTCATTTGGAGGTTTGTTAACACAGTGTCCAAAGAAGGGCCAGATGTACACAGAATGGTGTCGTCTGCGTAGAGGTGGATTAGAGAATCACCAGCAGCAAGAGCGACATCATTGATGTATACAGAGAAGAGAGTCAACCCGAGAATTGAACCCTGTGGCACCCCCAGAGACTGCCTAGGGGTCCGGACAACAGGCCCTCCGATTTGACACACTGAACTCTATCAGAGAAGTAGTTGGTGGACCAGGCGAGGCAGTCATTTGAGAAACCAAGGCTATTGAGTCTGCCGATAAGAATGCAGTGATTTACAAGAGTTGAAAGCCTTGGCCAGGTTGACTAAGACGGCTGCACAGTACTGTCTTTTATCGATGGCGGTTATGATATCGTTTAGGACCTTGAGCGTGGCTGAGGTGCACCCATGACCAGCTGAAACCAGATTGAATAGCGGAAAAGGTACGGTGGGATTCGAAATGGTCGGTAATCTGTTTGTTAACTTGGCTTTTGAAGACCTTAGAAAGGCAGGGTAGGATAGATATAGGTCTGTAGCAGTTTGGGTCTAGAGTGTCTCCCCCTTTGAAGAGGGGGATGACCGTGGCAAATTTCCAATCTTTGAGAGTCTCAGACGATACGAAAGAGGTTGAACAGGCTAGTAATAGGGGTTGCAACAATTGTGTTATTTTCTACTCATCTGGTTTTTTTTTTTACTTAACTTCTTAAAGCACTGTTGGTTAAGGGCTTATAAGTAAACATTTCACTGTTGTATTGAGTGCATGTAACATAACATTTGTCAACTGCACATTCCCTCAACTTGGGACATCTGGAATTGTGTGGTGTGAAAAACTGCATATTTTGGAGTGGCCATTTGTCCCCAGCACAAGGTGCACCTGTGTAATGATAATGCAGTTTAATCAACTTCTTAATATCCCACACTTGTTAGGTGGGTGGATTATCTTGGCATGGGAGAAATGCTCACTAACAGGGTTGTATACACATTTGGGCACAAATTGAGAGAAATAAGCTTTTTGTGTGTATGGAAAATTTCAGAGACATTGTATTTAAGATATTGAAACAATTTAAATGTTGCGTTTTGTTACGTGTAGCAGCACATGTTAAGACAACCCGTTTTGATTACACCTGTTTGACAGTTTTCCTCGAGGTCTTTGAAATGTTACCAACATTTCATTTGGAATCAAATAGCACAGTTAAGTACCATTCAGACCTTTTAATAGATAGATTGGCGTGTGTGTGTGTGTTTCATATTAACCGTCTGTCAAGATCATTGGCAAATCCAAATGGGCCGTGTGAATATTAGTTAATCCAGCTTCCAATATCACTTATCCAAGTGATATTAATTAGGGGAAATACCTTAGCAGGGGCCAATATTATTACACTTTTAGTTCTAGAAAACTCACCGTCCGTAAATGCTTCCTGAGTATGTACAGAATAAACCCCCATATTCTAGATGTAACTCCGACGAAAGTGTGAATGCCAAGTAAGCGGTGACGTGTCTTCAGCATGGTACAACCCGAGCGACTCCAGTTGAGTCGGGACCCCAGCCTCTTCCCTCCCGAAACTGCAGGTCGAGTAGACACTGGCCAATGGCAATCGTGGGCTCAGTTCAAATCTCACTTTCGCCACACTCCACTGAAAATGAAAAAATAAAACGTAAAAAGTAGCCTACAACGCAAAACCGTCATTAAATACGAAAGCGAGGAATCCAGACGAATTACATTCACTGGTTCTCGGTCACTACCTAGCCCTAGCAAGCTAGACTTTCATTAAAGTGTGAAAAGACGTCTTTATGAAATGCAAACAATGCCCTTCTAACCTTGCTTAGTTTCGTTGATAAATAAGTTATTTTACGAAATATGGCAAAAGTCCCAACTAGACGCCGTCAACGCAACTTTCAAAGAAATCAGGAATTGGACAGAGTGCCGCCATAACTGTCTCACTGTCACTTCCGTAGAGAAAAACATGCGCTCCTTTCAAATACTTTCCTCCCGCGAAATAGTCACATCCAGGCCTCAGGCATTGACCTCAGTATGGTTAAGACCAGCATTGACCAACAGGCAGGTCATTAGAAATACACTACTGCATTGTAATATACTGTAATCTATTATGAAGCGCAATCAATGACCGTGGTGGATAAAATAATGCCAGACAGAACTATTTTGTTACACCCAGTCCAGACAACCGCTAGGCTGCTGTGCTGTTCTAAAACGGCTCCAGTCCAGACAAACGTCTGCAGTGTAAATTGGGACCATAAAATTAGGAATTAGAATACTAGAATGGTCATGAACCTTACTAAGATTGTCGAAATGTCAGCCACGTTGGCCAGGGAGTTGGTCTTACCCGTGATGAAATATTTTCCACACACATATAGCCACATTGGACACCAGGTCCCCACATTTCCTACACCGAATTCACTGATGATAAAACTTAGACAAGTTGTAAATGCAACAAGTACTCATATGTTATTATATAATAGCACTAACAGCTTTCCAAGAAAACAAAATCTGAGACATTTATGGTCTGTTTGCATATATGCAAATACTCTGGGCAGCCATTTGATTAGCTGTTCAGGAGTCTTATGGCTTGGTGGTAGAAGCTGTTAAGAAGCCTTTGGACCTAGACTTGGCGCTCCGTTACCGCTTGCTGTGCGGTAGCAGAGAGAACAGTCTATGACTGGGGTGGCTGGAGTCTTTGACAAGTTTTAAGGCCTTCCTCTGACACTGCATGGAATAGAAATTCTGGATGGCAGGAAGCTTGGCCCCAATGGGCGGGGGTGCAGCGATGGGTGGGCTTGGAAGGGCATAGGCCCTCCCACTGGGTGAGCCAGGCCCAGCCAATCAGAATGAGTTTTCACCCACAAAAAAATGCTATATTACAGACCTACATACGTCTGTTTCATCAGCTGTACGAGTGGATCAAAAAAGGTGAAGAAGTCCGATGTGGTCTGCGGTTGTAAGAACGGTTGGACATACAGCCAAATTCCCTAAAATGACGTTGTAGGTGGCTTATGGTAGAGAAATTAACATTCAATTCTCTGGCATCAGCTCTGGTGGACAGTCCTGCAGTCAGCATGCCAATTCTATACGCAAAACACATTTTAAAGTGGAATTTTAATGTCCCCATCACAAGGTGCACCTGTGTAATGATCATGCTGTTTAATAAGGATCCGCACCTTTTTTTACATTTTCGCCTAAAATGATCTCTCTATACTTTGCTCTGTTCATCTTTGCCTCGATCCTGACTAGTCTCCTAGCCCCTGCCACTGAAAAACATCCCCACAGCATGATGCTGCCACCACCATGCTTCACCGTAGGGATGGTGCCAGGTTTCCTCCAGACATGACGCTTGGCATTCAGGCCAAATAGTTCAATATCCGGAGCAGGTTTTCATCAAGGATCTCTCTGTAACGCTTATCATTCAGCCCAAAGAGTTCAATCTTGGTTTCATCAGACCAGAGAATATTGTTTCTCATGGTCTGAGAGTCCTTTAGGTGCCTTTTGGCAAACTCCAAGTGGGCTGTCATGTGCCTTTTACCGAGAATTGGCTACCATCTGGCCACTCTACCATAAAGGCCTGATTGGTGGAGTGCTGCAGAGATGGTTGTCCTTCTGGAAGGTTCTCCCATCTCCACCGTGGAACTCTGGAGCTCTGTCAGAGTGACCATCGGGTTCCAGAAGGGTTTTGGTTCACGTCACTGACCAAGGCTCTTCTCCCCCGATTGCTTAATTTGGCTGTGAGGCTGTTAGTAGATAGGTAGATTCTCCTTTCCAAATCATGTCCAATCAATTTGTACAAACATCTCAAGGAGGATCAATGGAAACAGGATGCACCTGAGCTCAATTTCGAGTCTCATAACAAACGGTCTGAATACTTATGTAAATAAGGTATTTCTGTTTTTTATTTTGAATAAATGTTTAACAATTTCGAAAAACCCATTTTTGCTTTGTCATTATGGGGTAATGAGTGTAGATTGATGAGACATTTTTTTTATATATATAAGGCTGTAATGTAACAAAATGTGGAAAAAGTCAAAGGGTCTGAATATTTTCAGAATGCACTGTAGATAGTAAGCTCACATTAACTAGCTAGCTAGCTAACTTTGCTGGTTCATTGTACTTACTGTCTGACAGTGTCATAGACCGTTTTGCCAACATTGAAGAGAGGTGTTACTGTTCAACTTGTCAACCAGTAAGGTGAGTCGACATTTTAGTTTTACTTGCGCACGCCAACAAACACACACACACACACACACACACACACACACACACACACACACACACACACACACACACACACACACAGAAATCAGTACCATGGACAGCCATATGATATTTAGCAACGTTGATTGGACTAAATTGTTTTTGGTATCTTTAAGTTGGTTTTCGGCATATTAAACTAAGCAAATATAGACTTTTTTATTTGATGTTTAAATGTTTAAGTTGAAATAGTACTGGAATAGCGGAGGCGGTGCTCCTATTGACTTTGTGCTGACTTGCGGTAACTACGTGGTTCTAAATCAGTAGTTGTTTAGTAAACTTTTGAAAACATTAACTTGCTTGACCATGCTACAGGTGATATAACTGTTTCTATGCAATATTTGCTTTGTGGACTTCACCGGACTGATGTTGCTTTTCGGTTTTGTGATTAAACAAATTAATGTGTAGTTGAATTTATTCCATCACTGTGTGACTGTTGTCTTTTTGTTAGCACAGCCTTATTTTATATCAAGGTGTTGTATGAACAAATGGGTTATAGAGCAAACAATGCAATTATCACACCATAGGTTGTAATATGTATTTTTTACTGGCCTGTCTTCCTCAGTGATTTTACACACCTACCGCTACTGCCATACCATAATCCCACCATGGGGACCTCTGCTCACAACATTGACATCAGAAAACCGCTCGACCACAGGACACCATACACGTGGTTCTCCGGTTTGATATACTGCCAAATTCTTATGGTAGAGAAATGAACATTAAATAGTCAGCATGTCAATTGCACACTCCCTCAAAACGTTGGAATTGTGTTGTGTGATACATATCTTTTAGAAATACTTTAAATTATTATTTGTGTTATAACTAGTATAAAATATCGACAATTGTGTACATTTTTGTCCTAATTATTAATTCACAAAGTATACCTCATGGGACACTTATTCTGGAGGATTCCAAAAATCCGTGACCCGGAAGTACTTAGTTATTGTTGTCTGCTTCACAGTGGCATAAGCAAGCGACAGTTTTCATTGAATGGGAAAGCGTTTATCGTTTATTCAATTCAAATAACGGAAATACGCACAAAATGGACCATTGACAGTAATCGCTTTCGGAGAAACACTAGATCTAAAAGGTAAGTAGTTGTTTTCTCCCTCACTCATCCAACCGACACCTCGCTTGAGTATCCAATTTTATGTGCTCTGCGCGCGCTTCATATGAAAGACAATTTGGCCAGCAAGATACTTCTCCTCTGACCTCCTATCCGGTTGGATGAAGTATCGTGTGTTTCATTTTATTTTCACTTATCACAACGAAGGTTCTTATTCACGACATACATTTAGCGAATCCCAGTTTGCTATAAACATTTGCCGAAACAAAACTAAGCACTAATATTTCAGTAATCCGTGCTATGGCCTCCCGTGATAAATAAACACTTAACCCATTTAATCTCATCGGTCACAATAGTTGAAACATTTACATTTGTACTTTACAGAGTCAAGACAAGTTAAAGTTGTACTTATTAACAAATAAGTTATATATTATGCATTATTAAGGTGTCAAGTAGGATTCAGGGAAGTTTCATGATTTCTCAAAATGGTCAAAAGACCCCTAAGTATAAATCTCATACGTGTACATTTTTTGACGAATTTGGTACCAAACAGATTTAAAAATAAATACATTGTTGACTTATGTTGAATTTGTAAATATAATTTTTAAAGTGTCTAGTTTACATATCTGCCATCATTTTCAATACATTGAATCTATGACCAAGAGTATGTAGACGCCTGCTTGTTGCTATAACAACCTAATTTTGTTAAGGCTTTCCCGCTAGATGTTGGAATATTGCTGCGGGAACTTGCTTCCATTCAGCCACAAGAGCATTCGTGAGGTCGGGCACTGATGTTAGGCCTGGCTAGCAGTCGGCATACCAATTCATTAAGTTCAGGGCTCTGTGCAGGCCAGTCAAGTTCTTCCACACCGATCTTGACAAACCATTTCTGTATGGACCCGCTTTGTTCACAGGGGCATTGTCATGCTGAAACAGGTAAGGGTCTTCCTCAAACGGTTGCCACAAAATTGGAAGCACAGAATTGTCTAGAATGTCATTGTATGCTGTAGCGGTCAGATTTCCCTTCACTGGAACAAAAGGGCCTAGCCCGAACCATGAAAAACAGCCCTGACCACATTACTCCTCCTTCACTAACCTTTACAGTTGGCACTATGTATTGGGGTAGGTAGCGTTGTCCTGGCATCCGCCAAACCCATATTTGTCCGTCGGACTGCCAGATGGTGAAGCGTGATTCATCACTCTAGAGAATGCGTTCCCACTTCTCCAGATTCAATGGCGGCAAGCTTTACACCACTCCAACCGATGCTTGGCATTGCGCATGGTGATCTTAGACATGTGTGCGGCTGCTCTGCCATGGAAACCCAGTTCTTGACACTCCCGAAGAACAGTTCTTGTGCTGACGTTGCTTCCAGAGGCAGTTTGGAACTTGCCGGTACTGTTCCGTGAGCTTGTGTGGCCTACCACTTCGTGGCTGAACCGTTGTTGCGCCTAGATGCTTCCACTTCACAATTACAGCCCTTAGAGTTGACCGGGGCAGCTCTAGCAGGGCAGAAATTTGACAATGACTTGTTGGAAAGGTGGCATCCTATGATGGTGCCAAGTTGAAAGTCACTGAGTTTTTCAGTACAGGCCATTCTGTTGCCAATGTTTGTCTATGAAGATTGTATGGCTGTGTGCTCGATTCTATACACCTGTCAGCAACGGGTGTGGCTGAAATAGCCAAATCCACTCATTTGAAGGGGCATCCACATTAGAGGTCTACCGATTATGATTTTTCAACACCGATACCGATTATTGGGGGACCAAAAAAGCTGATGCCGATTTTAAAAAAGTATTTTTTTTTATTTATTTGTAATAATGACAATTACAACCATACTGAATTAACACTTATTTGAACTTAATATAATACATCAATAAAATAAATTTAGCCTCAAGTAGATAATGAAACATGTTCAATTTGGTTTAAATAATGCAAAAACAAAGTGTTGGAGAAGAACGTAAAAGTGCAATATGTGCTATGTAAGAAAGCTTACGTTTCAGTTCCATGCTCAGAACATGAGAACATATGAAAGTTGGTGGTTCCTTTTAACATGAGTCTTCAATATTCCCAGGTAACAAGTTTTAGGTTGTAGTTATTATAGGACTATTTCCCTCTATACCATTTGTATTTCATTAACCTTTGACTATTGGATGTTCTTATAGGCACTTTAGTATTTCCAGTGTAACAGTATAGCTTCCGTCCCTCTCCTCGCTCCTCCCTGGGCTCGAACCAGCAACACAACGACAACAGCCACCACATTGAAGCAGCAGAGCAAGGGAAACAACCACCCCAAAGCGAAGGAAGTTTGAACCGCTATTAGCGCGCGCTAACTAGCCAGCCATTTCACTTCGGTCACACCAGCCTCATCTCAGCCTCATCTCGGGAGTTGATAGGTTTGAAGTCATAAACAGCGCAATGCTTGACGCACAACGAAGAGCTGCTAGCAAAACGCACGAAAGTGCTGTTTGAATGAATGTTTACACGCCTGCTTCTGCCTACATGCCTGCTTCTGCCTACCACCGCTCAGTCAGATACTTAGATACTTGTATACTCAGTCAGATTATAGGCAACACAGGACACGCTAGATAATATCTAGTAATATCATGAACCATGTGTAGTTAACTAGTGATTATGATTGACTGTTTTTTATAAGATAAGTTTAATGCTAGCTAGCAACTTACCTTGGCTTACTGCATTTGCGTAACAGGCAGTCTCCTTGTGGAGTGCAACGAGAGAGAGGCAGGTCGTTATTGCGTTGAACTAGTTAACTGTAAGGTTGCAAGATTGGATCCCCCGGGCTGACAAGGAGAAAATCTGTCTTTCTGCCCCTGAATGAGGCAGTTAACCCACCGTTCCTAGACCGTCATTGAAAATAAGAATGTGTTCTTAACTGACTTGCCTAGTTAAATAAAGATTAAATAAAGGTGTAAAAAAATAAAAAATCCGCCAAATCGGCCTCCAAAAATACCGATTTCCGATTGTTATGAAAACTTGAAATCGGCCCCAATTAATCGGCCATTCCGATTAATCGGTCGACCTCTAATCCACGTATTATTGTATATATAGTGTATAGCGGTCACATTTGCTCCAATTTATTATACATATTTAATAATAGCAGATGTATTTATTTTTTCAGTAGATTTGAGTTGGTTTATGGATATACTTGACCAATATGATCTTACAGATTATTTTTCCATTCTCCATTAGCCTTTACATATGTGTTAAATCAGTGATTCTTAGAAAAACTTCATATTTTGGGGAATTGGCCATGAATAGATACATCATAAACTGAATTAGTTTAATAACTTAACAAGTACTTAATGTCTAGGTTTCTCTCGATCAATGGTAGACCTGGTTTATGTGAGGTTTGCTGAATAATCATAAGGGTAGACCTGGTTTATCAGTGTTGGGACATAGCTACAGGTGTAAACCTGGTTCGTAGGGGTATTTGATCTGGAATATGCAGGTGTAGCTCTTTATATTAGCATTGGGACCTGGTTTGTAAAAGTTCTGGAGCTGAGGTGCAGGGGTGGTTTACAGTTTGAGTATTCAGGCTTGGAGGACATTTAGACCTGGCTTAGTTTTACATTTTAGTCATTTAGCAGATGCTCTTATCCAGAGCTACTCAAAGTCGTGAGTGCCTATATTTTCTAACTGGTCCCCAAAGGGGAATTGAACCCACAATCCTGCCTTTGCTAGCGCCATGCTCTACCAACTGATGCACATGGGACTAATTGACTAATTGGGTTTATGCACAGGTGCAGACTTTGTAGGAATGTAAATTGGAGCTGAAGTACAGGTGTGGACCTGTTTTGTATGAATATTAGGGCTGAAATGCTGGAGTACACCTATTTTTACAATTGGGGCTGATGTAGCAGTAGACCTGTTTAAAAAAAAAAAAAATGTAGCTTTTTTTATAGCTAGGCAAGTCAGTTAAGAACAAATTCTCATTTTCAATGACGGCCTAGGATTTTGACAGAGATTTTTACCTTTTCAGCTCAGGGATTCGATCTTGCAAACCAGTTTTTTAAAACCAGTTTTCACTTTGATGAGGAAAATGTTTTATTTAATCCTTTTTCGAATAAGGATGTTACGTAACAATGTGAAAAAAGTCAAAGGGGTCTGAATACTTTACGAATGTACTGTATTGGGGCTAAGGATTAGGGGAAAATGGCAGTTAATTTTATTATAGGCAGAGCACTATGTTTCACTCTCTACTCTCCTCTCTCTCTAAAAAGCAATATGGATTACATGTTAGGGTTACTAATCGCATACGATTTGCATAGTGACTTGTCTGGGAAAAATGTGGGAATGAATGGTTTAAGTATTACCTGGTCTAATACTATTGTTACAGTAGTTACTATCACCTGTTCCTTAACTACAATTTCCACCACTTGTTTTGTATTCCAGGCAGAGGCTATAAGCAGGTGTTGTTGGTGGGGTGCCCGTGGAGAGAGTGATGCGAGACAGTGGAGACAGCTTGGCACAGAACCACTGGACCAATGAGCTGACACTGGCAGGGGAACCTGAGACAGTCAGACAGGAGGCCACTGGACCAGGATATCTGGTGGACTCCAGAACGCCTCACCATGTCCATAGAAGTTCCATGCATTTCAAGCTAGGGCGGCCTGAGGAGGAAGCTAGCATGTGGGGCATGGAAGAACGTATGGATATGGACCCTGAGGAGGATTTCAGTTGGGAAGAACCAGGAGAGGATGATTGGACTGCACCACTTCTATCGCCATCACTTCATCAGAGTAGATCCACAGCCAGTGACTCTGGTAGCCCCTCACAAATAAAAACACAGCCCAATGGGTTCAGGATGCGGAGGCTGCTGCGCTGGTATAGACTCAGTAGGACTGTGAACCGCCACACTCGCTTGGCCCTGCATTGGAGGACATGGTGCCAGCTGGCTAAATGGGCTGGGTCTTTGGGCCTGGGGTACAGGCGAGCTAGGCCTAGGAGGTGGCACCTCGGGAGCAGGAACAAACATCTCCACAACAGACGGAAGCCAGGAAGATCCTATCTGCATGGGGGAACTCAGGGCTGCTTTAAGGGAAGGGAAGATATAGAGGCTGGAGATGGTATGTATAATATTGTTGTTTTTGGACCAAATTTAATGTTGCATGTGTCATGAAACATGAATATATATTAATATATGCCAACATGTAAACTGGAAGTTGCATCAGAATGACTTGTTTCCCTCCACCCCCTTTACTTAATTTTTGTTTTCAAAAATGAGCAGTAGCATTTCATGAAAGAGAATGATCACAGACTGTTCTGTAGAGCTGAAATGGTTAATAAATGTTAATATTTTTACATGATCTGCACCCATCTCCTATTTTTTCCTCAGACCCTTGGGTGTGTGGGACAAATGGACACATAGGGAATGAGGTGGCGAGTAATGCAGCCAAGGTTGGGGACAGGGATGGGCTGGGCTTCCGGGAATCTCCTGTAAGCCTGCCAACCATCCACAGGGATAAACCACCACCTCAGCAGCAACTCAGCAGTGAACACATCTCCTGTGTACAAGGTAAAACAGCTTTGAATACTAGTCTACTTTTCTGTTAAAAACAAATGGAAAACCACACTAGGTAGGGCTGAACCCATTTAGTCGACTGGTCGATTCTTTGGACTGAGATTTCTTTAGTTGAGCAAATTCATGGTGCGCAAGACACCTGTCTGATTCGCTCCTGTCTCAGTAGACTAATCCATTGTGGGGGCCCACGGGGATTGCACAGTCCATCACTCGTAAGACATGTAATACTGAAGTTGTATGTGGTTATATTATGTAAAAATAATGGTGCAACACTAAGAAATTGAATATTATTTTATAACATTTGCTTTCTCCCGCGTTGTATACGATCGCTGTCTGCGGTTCTGAATCATAATCTTAGGTGCGTCGTAGAATTGGCACCTTTCCCTATGTTGCTATGTGCATAAAAGCAAAGTTAACCAGCGTATTTGGATTGAGAACAATGCGGCGGAGGCAGCAGCAGCAGAGACAAGAAAACAGCCCTTGCCTAAGAAAATTGAGGAGATAGGAAACCCAAACTTAATTATGTCTATAATCAATAGCTTAACTGTTAAATGTGCCTGGCTTTATAAATCATCCATATACAGTATATTCGGAAAGTATTCAGACACCTTCACTTTTTCCACATTTTGTTACATTACAACTAGGGATGCACGTTACAACTTGGGATGTCCAGTTTAACGCCGGTGTGCAAAACCGGTAGGTAAATGACGTAATGACGCCACGTAAAATTATGCGCTACACTTGCAACACAGCATTCCTAACCTAGTCCGCAATGTCTGCAGTGTGGATCGAGCAGTCAACAAGTCGAGCAGTCATTTGAAAGAGTAACAATTTCAGCGAGACAACTCAAAGGCGACTCCATTAACGCCAGGATAATGGAATTCATTGCCCTTGACAATCAACTGTTCTCTGTCGTGGGTGATGTTGGCTTTCGCCGACTGGTCAAGCACCGGTACACACTACCAAGTGCACTATTTTTCAGATGTTGCCCTAGCGGAGTAATAGCGTCACTGCTATTAGCTTCACGACATACTATGGAACGCTGTTTGGGTCTTTGCGTGTCAAAAAAGATCCATGTCAAATAACACAGTTCTATTATAGAATGTTGTGTGTTCTGAATTTGCACGTGCAAGCCAAGCGCCACTACTACAATCAGTAGCACTGTCAAAGCTGTACAAAAAAGTCTGCAAACACTGGCCACGAACGATGTGTTTACAATACCACGTTGGTAATAAAGCATTATTTGTTTGACCGCAACTTCTGGACCTAGCTAGCACCAATACAACCAGCCTGAAAACAATGACCAGTAGAAACTGCAGTTATTGTCATTATTCTTAGCAATGATTTAGGAATCCTTTTGTTTGGTTCCAAGAATATGAAATATACTTATTCATGTTACTGAGGGAGAGAGGGTAATGTATAACGTTTACATTATGTCAGGATATGTTATTGTTAGCCATCAGGGATCTTCTGGGAAGAGAAGAGACACGGCCTGGTACCAGGCACCATGACAGCCGTGAGTTGGGGAGGAGTGAGCACTGGGGTAGAGGTCAGATGACGTGAGGAAGAACCGATATCACTAAGGTTCTGTCTAGCAACAGAAATGCATTGACTCTTCAGATGTGTAGGAGGAGCCTCAGTCTAGGAGTAACGGTTAAATATTAGAGGTCGACCGATTTTATGATTTTTTTTCAACGCCGATACCGATTTATTGGAGGACCAAAAAAAGCTGATACCGATTAATCGGCCGTTTTTTATATATATATACAGTGCCTTGCGAAAGTATTCGGCCCCCTTGAACTTTGCGACCTTTTGCCACATTTCAGGCTTCAAACATAAAGATATAAAACTGTATTTTTTTGTGAAGAATCAACAACAAGTGGGACACAATCATGAAGTGGAACGACATTTATTGGATATTTCAAACTTTTTTAACAAATCAAAAACTGAAAAATTGGGCGTGCAAAATTATTCAGCCCCCTTAAGTTAATACTTTGTAGCGCCACCTTTTGCTGCGATTACAGCTGTAAGTCGCTTGGGGTATGTCTCTATCAGTTTTGCTCATCGAGAGACTGACATTTTTTCCCATTCCTCCTTGCAAAACAGCTCGAGCTCAGTGAGGTTGGATGGAGAGCATTTGTGAACAGCAGTTTTCAGTTCTTTCCACAGATTCTCGATTGGATTCAGGTCTGGACTTTGACTTGGCCATTCTAACACCTGGATATGTTTATTTTTGAACCATTCCATTGTAGATTTTGCTTTATGTTTTGGATCATTGTCTTGTTGGAAGACAAATCTCCGTCCCAGTCTCAGGTCTTTTGCACTCCATTAGGTTTTCTTCCAGAATGGTCCTGTATTTGGCTCCATCCATCTTCCCATCAATTTTAACCATCTTCCCTGTCCCTGCTGAAGAAAAGCAGGCCCAAACCATGATGCTGCCACCACCATGTTTGACAGTGGGGATGGTGTGTTCAGCTGTGTTGCTTTTACGCCAAACATAACGTTTTGCATTGTTGCCAAAAAGTTCAATTTTGGTTTCATCTGACCAGAGCACCTTCTTCCACATGTTTGGTGTGTCTCCCAGGTGGCTTGTGGCAAACTTTAAACAACACTTTTTATGGATATCTTTAAGAAATGGCTTTCTTCTTGCCACTCTTCCATAAAGGCCAGATTTGTGCAATATACGACGGATTGTTGTCCTATGGACAGAGTCTCCCACCTCAGCTGTAGATCTCTGCAGTTCATCCAGAGTGATCATGGGCCTCTTGGCTGCATCTTTGATCAGTCTTCTCCTTGTATGAGCTGAAAGTTTAGAGGGACGGCCAGGTCTTGGTAGATTTGCAGTGGTCTGATACTCCTTCCATTTCAATATTATCGCTTGCACAGTGCTCCTTGGGATGTTTAAAGCTTGGGAAATCTTTTTGTATCCAAATCCGGCTTTAAACTTCTTCACAACAGTATCTCGGACCTGCCTGGTGTGTTCCTTGTTCTTCATGAAGCTCTCTGCGCTTTTGACGGACCTCTGAGACTATCACAGTGCAGGTGCATTCATACGGAGACTTGATTACACACAGGTGGATTGTATTTATCATCATTAGTCATTTAGGTCAACATTGGATCATTCAGAGATCCTCACTGAACTTCTGGAGAGAGTTTGCTGCACTGAAAGTAAAGGGGCTGAATAATTTAGCACGCCCAATTTTTCAGTTTTTGATTTGTTAGTTTGAAATATCCAATAAATGTCATTCCACTTCATGATTGTGTCCCACTTGTTGTTGATTCTTCACAAAAAAATACAGTTTTATATCTTTATGTTTGAAGCCTGAAATGTGGCAAAAGGTCGCAAAGTTCAAGGGGGCCGAATACTTTCGCAAGGCACTGTGTGTGTATATATATATATATATATATATAAAACCTATTATATATATATATATATATATATATATATATATATATATATATATATATATATATATATATATATATATATATATATATATATATATATATAAAACCTATTATATATAATTTATTTGAAATTATTACAATTACAACAATACTGAATGAACAATGAACACTTTTATTTTAACTTAATATAATACATAAATAAAATCTATTTAGTCTCAAATAAATAATGAAACATGCTCAATTTGGTTTAAAAAATGCAAAAACACAATGTTGGAGAAGAAAGTAAATGTGCAATATGTGCCATGTAAAAAAGCTCACGTTTAAGTTCCTGGCTCAGAACATATGCAAGCTGGTGGTACAATATTCCCAGTAAAGAAATATTAGGTTGCAGTTATTATAGGAATTATGATGCGTCGACTATTTTTCTCTATACTATTCATATATCTTTGACTATTGGATGTTCTAATAGGCACTTTAGTGTTGCCAGCCTAATCTCAGGAATTGATAGCTCTGTTTGACTTCAAGCCTGTGGTCAAGCATTGCTAAGAGCTGCTGGCAAACGCAGTAATCCGGAAACTATCATCTCAGAATCAAGACGTTTATTCTTTCAGTGAAATACGGAGCCGTTCCATATTTTATCTAACGGGTGGCTTCCATCAGTCTAAATATTCCTGTTACATTGCACAACCTTCAATGTTATGTCATAATTACGTAAAATTGTCATTATGGGGTATTGTGTGTAGATTGATGAGGAATATAAAACTATTTAATTCATTTTAGAAAAAGGCTGTAACATAATAAAATGTGGAAAAAGTCAAGGTGTTTGTTTAATAGCCTTCTGATTCTGTGAGCACCAAGCCTCTTGCATCGGCAAAATGGCGGCTAAAGCAATTTCACAGATTTGTCTATTTTTAATCTTTGCTATGCTGTAATAAAAGCTTTACAATGTCTTCCTGTTAGAACAGACTGGTATTACTTATTTACACTGTTCCAAACAGGCCTAAAATTATATTGTAATCTAACAGCACCTGTTTGTCACACACTATGCACACAGCTCTCGCTCCTTTACCCTCCTTTTTATTGATCTCCGTTATTGTTGTTGTTGTTTAAATTATTATATGATCATTATAATAATAATAATAATAATAATAAGTAATGTTGTTATCATTAGTAGGCTTTGTATAGTATCCTTGCATAACCACCATCAAGCTGTAGGCCTAAGAGCACATCCTGTTTAGTCTTAATACTGTAACTTACTTAGCCTAAATATTGAAATATAGGCCTAAGTGTATCAATCAGTCATGAATTCTGTTCATGCTATCACACAGCATACAAGACATTGAATGCTGTGAAATGTAATCCAACATTTTAGTTTAAAAATTAAATAACAAATGGAGCTTTTTAATAATTAGCCTAAACAATAAATAAACCGCAATTCACGAATGCATGCAACTGTTTTTAGTCTGCTTTAATAAAGGCTTTAAATTTTGCTTTTTGCTCCTATACCCTCCTTTTTTCTGGATCTCCAGTAGTTTCCTCAACTAAGTCAAATGTCTTCCACAGACCTGAATTCCCATTTCCCACCTCAGCAACCAGTAAACTAACATTTGCCCATTTCAAGTTTATTTTTGACGTCCTCCTTGTTGTTACTGTGTTCTGAGTTTTTTTTTTGTATTACCAAATTTATTGACGTGATTATGATAGGCTATAGGTCATATTGGTCACATGCATGCGATGCTTACATGTTTCACTTAAAGAGAGCAAGGGTTGAGGGGAATAGGAAATGTTTTTCCTAAATTAGGGATTTCGGTAGCAGAGCATTTCTGTCAGAAATGGCTGTAATGATGTTGCAGCTTCAGCACGGACAGAGCAATGAACACTTGTTGTGCCGTGGTGCCTTTTCGCTGCAGTAATTAGGAGAGTAAGACAACAGCGCCAGTCACACATGCACTCGCTGTAAAACAAAATTAACACCGTGTGAGTCATTTGCATGTCTTCATTATTTAATCAAACAGTGTGCTTAAAGCATCAGACAAGCTCTGCTTATGTAGTTGATTTTATTCAAACTCATAGGGTGTCTGTCTATATGGAAAAAATAAGTTGAACCATTTTGATTGGTCGAAAGAACTGGACGTCTCTCGGTCGACCAAGATGTATTTTAGTTAGGTACAGCCCTTAATTAATTCACTCCAGATGTGGTAGGCTAATGAAGAAAGATTCCTAAATGGTCCGTTAATGGGTTAGGGTCAATGTTGACTGGGCAAATTGTGCATTGATTGAGCTCAATCTCCAGACTGAAGCCATAGACACCATATTACAAAGTCATTAAAACATGTAATTTGGTGATTTATATAATAAAGGTGTTATTTAATTTGTGTGGCTTTGTGACCGTCTCCCATCTCTCCCAGGTATGTTGAATGAATTCCTGCACCAGTATGGGAGCATGATCCCTATCCATGTGGATGAGGTGGTGGACAAGCTACAGGAAATCTTCCCCAGCAAGAGCTTCTCCGAGCCCCACAGGTTTGTCATGATAATTGGCCTTCAACCTCATCATGCTCATTCGCATTTCAGCATCCTGGGTCATTTTCATTAGGCACACGATGGGAATTACATTTCAGTGTTTTGCAGTGGGAAATTAAAACAAGCGTTTCTTATTGTACAAGTCCAAGTAGTCCCTCCCCGTCACACTGCTGTTCGAAACATTTGGTCTCTGTCTAATGAACATGTGTTTTTGTATTTTCATGTTGAAAAGTGTCTCATTAAGTGTTGTTGTGTCCCTTCCAAAGGAAAGTTGTTGTGCAGCACCTCATCCAGTCTTACCAGCGTTTGTCTGGGACTGCCATGGTGAGGGGGTTCCGTGTCAACTACAAGCGCCACACCCTCACAATGGATGACCTCAGCACATTGTATGGACAGAACTGGCTTAACGACCAGGTACTTCTACTCTTTAACATTTTGAAAAGAACACTGTATTCTCTGAGCCACGATAGCACATCTCAGTTGGTCTGTCTTGGTCAGGCCAAATCAACTCACTTTTTTTTAACATTTTGTGAGTTTTTCTTTTTTACATTAGCAGTTTATGAAATATTTCAAATGTACTAATGATTTTCCAATTCTATATATAGAGAACAGAGTGTGAGATTTTCATTTATTTTTCAGTGTGTGATTTATGTAAACATTGTGACTAAATAATATAAATATTTGTGTTTTTAAGAAATTATATTAAAGTTTTGTCTTTAATAATATCTTGTCTTGAACCACAGATCATGAACATGTATGGGGATATGGTTATGGACACAGTCCCAGAAGAGGTGAGAAAATTATCATGCCTAGTAATATGAATGTAAAATATATGTTTAGGAGAGAGAAATTCTGATGACATTTAGGTGCTGGCATCCTCTTACCTCATCGGTCATGTTATGCCCCATTCCTCATTTGACATTTGCCTGCATTTTTCCCGCCAACACAGGAAAGCCCCACTATTGTGTGTGTGCGCACAAACTCAACTTGTGTATTATGTGTTCCCATTCACACCGTGGCTACTCTCCTCTTTCTTTCAGGTTCATTTTTTCAACAGCTTTTTTTACGACAAGTTGAGGACAAAGGGCTATGACGGGGTCAAACGGTGGACAAAAAATGTGAGTTATCCCTGGCGGAATTTTATTTAGCAGGAGTTCCATGGTTGACTTATGTTGTCAAGTGTGTTTGTTGGTTTGTTTGTATACGTTTTTTTGTTTTTGAATCAACATGCCAGAAGTGTTATTCTAATTTATTTTACGTGAACAATGCACACTGATCAGCATTTCTGTACATGTATCACTGTAGTCCCTGGAGAGTAAAGAAAAGTAGAGGGAAAAAATATGTAAAAAAATAAAATTACAATTCCGTCCATATCTTTTTTTTCCAGGTGAACATTTTCCAGAAGAGGCTACTGTTGATCCCTATCCATCTGGAAGTGCACTGGTCTCTGGTGTGTGTGGACGTCCCACAGCGCGCCATCACATACTTTGACTCCCAGCGCACCCTCAACCGCCGCTGCCCAAAGGTCTGTGTAGTGTAATTCCCTGGGCTTAAAGCCTATCTGTGCAGTCAGACCCGTGCAGTTATACGAATGTGGAAAGTATAAATCTGCCTTTTATGCCAGTCCAAACAATACATTTGGTCAGTCTGTAATTTCGATCTATAGAAGTGGTATTCAAACTTTTTCTGGGGGAACTCCATTTTTTTTTCCCGCCAGAATTTCGGGGGACCCTATTTTTTTTCCCAAAAATAACGACCCCAACCCAAATCTAATGATACAACCTTAAAATCTGTACATTAAGATTTTAGCAGATTTTTTTTACAAATAGCCTTCAATTCATTGCATTTTTATCTCTTATCAAAATTAAAAGAAGCCGGTAAATACACTTTTGAGTAAATGTTTCACATGATCGGTCTCAAACTTGTGTATACTGTCCCATACAATAATCTGTACTCTTGATTTTTTTTGTTCATAAAATGTTTTGTTCCCCCGCGACCCCGACTTTGAATACCACTGATCTATAGGATTACACATCTGCTCCTCTGTGGATATACTTGAATTTTTGTTATCCCTCAGTGGATTCATATTCACCCATGTATTTCTCTTGGTTTTTTAGCACATTGCAAAATACTTACAAGCTGAGGCAATCAAGAAAGAGCAGAAGGATTTTATCACAGGGTGGAAGGGTTTCTTCAAAATGGTAAGAGGGCTTTTGGATTTTTGGTGGGTAATGTTTACTTGTCAGTTGATACCATGTTTATGTGATTGTTCTGGTCTCATGTGTTTCCCAGAATGTGGGCAGGCAGAACAATGACAGCGACTGTGGAGCATTTGTCCTCCAGGTGGGTTAACTTAAATATCATTATTCATATTTCAATAACAGAACCTAAAGTGCAATCTGTCTATCTAATCATGTTGTGTGTTGGTAACAGTTTTCATACTTCATTGTATGCTACACACAAACTGGTAGAAAAGTAATTTGCTTTGATATCTATCATAAATGCAGTACTCTACTGAACTCAGCAAAAAAAAAAGAAACGTCCTTCCATGTAACAGCCAGTATCTGGTGTGGCCACCAGCTGCATTAAGTACTGCAGTGCATCTCCTCCTCATGGACTGCACTAGATTTGCCAGTTCTTGCTGTGAGATGTTACCCCACTCTTCCACCAAGGCACCTGCAAGTTCCCGGACAATTCTGGGGGGAGTGGCCCTAGCCCTCACCCTCCGATCCAACAGGTCCCAGGCGTGCTCAATGGGATTGAGACCCGGGCTCTTCTCTGGCCATGGCAGAACACTGACATTCCTGTCTTGCAGGAAATCATGCACAGAACGAGCAGTATGGCTGGTGGCATTGTCATGCTGGAGGGTCATGTCAGGATTAGCCTGTAGGAAGGGTACCACATGAGCAGGATGTCTTCTCTGTAACGCACAGCGTTGAGATTGCCTGCAATGACAACGAGCTCAGTTCGATGATGCTGTGACACACCGCCTCCGACCATAACGGACCCTCCACCTCAAAATCGATCCTGCTTCAAAGTACAGGCCTCGGTGTAACGCTCATTCCTTTGAAGATAAACGCGAATCCGACCATCATCCCTGGTGAGACAAAACCGCGACTCGTCAGTGAAGAGCACTTTTTGCCAGTCCTGTCTGGTCCAATGACCGTGGGTTTGTGCCCATAGGTGACGTTGTTGCCAGTGATGTCTAGTGAGGCCTACAATCCCTCAGTCCAGCCTCTCTCAGCCTATTGCGGACAGTCTGCGCACTGATGGAGGGATGGTGCTTTCCTGGTGTAACTCAGGCAGTTGTTGTTGCCATCCTGTACCTATCCCGCAGTTGTGATGTTTGGATGTACCGATCCTGTGCAGGTGTTGTTACACCTGTTCTGCCACTGCGACGATGATCAGCTGTCCGTCCTGTCTCCATGTAGCGCTGTTTTAGGCGTCTCACAGTACGGACATTGCAATTTATTGCCCTGGCCACATCTGCAGTCCTCATGCCTCCTTGCAGCATGCCTAAGGCACGTTCACGCAGATGAGCAGGGTCCCTGGGCTCTTTCTTTTGGTGTTTTTTAGAATCAGTAGAAAGGCCACTTTAGTGTCCTATGTGACCATAACTGTGACCTTAATTGTCTACCGTATGTAAGCTGTTAGTGTCTTAACGACCGTTCCACAAGTGCATGTTCATTAAACAAGCATGGGAAACAGTATTTAAACCCTTTACAATGAAGATCTGTGAAGTTATTTGGATTTTTACTAATTATCTTTGAAAGACAGGGTCCTTAAGAAGGGACGTTTCTTTTTTTGCTGAGATAATATCATTACATTTGCCATTGATATTGACATTAACTTTGCTTAATTTGTCTGTTTTTTCTCTACAGTACTGTAAGTGCCTAGCCTTAGAGCAGCCTTTCCGTTTTGGCCAGCTGGATATGCCAAAGCTAAGGAGACTCATGTACAAAGAGTTGTGTCATTGCAAGCTCTCACTGTGAGTTTGAATGAAAGAACTATCGTAGAACGAAAAGACGTAGACTATTCACCCTTCCCTTCCCCCAGCTCTCTTGGCAGATATGTTTTTTACAAGATGGACATTGTTGCATTTTTATTTTCTTGCTCACACCCACTCACTCTTTATATCTGTTTATTTTCCTTTTTGATACAAGTAAACTGTACTCCTATGAGGACACTAAACAAAAGAACGGTTGTTGCACTTAGGGTGTGATGTGGGAGATTATTATAATATTTTTAAAAATATATTTTACCATATTTTACTTTTTCTGATTTCGTGATATCCAATTGCGCTCTTGTCTCATCACTGCAACTCCCTAACGGGCTCGGGGAGGTGAAGGTCGGGTCATGCGTCCACCGAAACATGACCCGCCAAACTGCTCTTCTTAACACCCGCCCGCTTAACCCGGAAGTCAGCCTCACCAATGTGTCAGAGGAAACACCATTCAACTGATGATTAAAGTCAGCCTGCAGGCGACCGGCCCACCACAAGGTGTCGCTAAAGTGCGATGAGCCAATAAAGCCCCCTGGTGAAACTCTCCACTAATATGAACGACCCTGGGCCAATTGTGCTATCCCAATGGGACTCCCAGTCACGGCCGGTTGTGACACAGCGTGGGATAGAACACTGCTCTGTAGTGACGCCTCAAGCACTGCGATGCAGTGCCTTAGACCGCTGCGCCACTTGGGAGGCCACGCAAGATTATTTTTTGGTCCTTGATGTTGTTGGGGGATAGCCAGGGGTATAGTGTTGAAAATAAAATAAATGAAAGTTAAGTCTTGATGAAGTGTTGATGGATCACAACCTTATTTTCAGTTGATTTGTATTCATTTTTAGGGAACATGGTTTGTGGTCCATTTAGTTTTTGGCGAATTAATATTTCCTATTAGATGACAAGATAATTGATTTATTTTTATTTGAATCTGAAATCATTCAACACAAACGGTTTTGTTTTGTCTAAAGGAAATATTAATTAACGAGAATTAATGATTTGATTATTCAAATGTTGTGTTTTTACTTATCGGTTCTGGTTCAGCCTGTGCACCAGTACGTTTTGGCCAATAGAATAGTCGTGGCTTGCTGACAACACAAATTATAAATGGGTCGTTCTTCATGTTTTTGATTTGACATATGTAATCGAATAAATGGATAAACGTTATTTATTTTGTAAATATATTATTTTCATTCCATTGATTTGATGATTGACAGTCACTATAGTGGGTCATGTGCCCAGTCCAAATTGGCCTAGGTCAGTGAGAAAGCCACTTTTACAACCCTAAGCACTTCAACTTGTAGTCAATATAATTGTGGATAGGCTCAATAACATGCAGCTGATCACCACAAGCTTCAGTGCCTATGAGCTTAGAAAACATAACCGCTCGATTTTACAGGAAAGCACAAATGTCATTCAATATTCCGTTACAGAGACATTTAATTGTGGGAAGGCAGCCGCGGTCTGGTGAAATTTGTGAGTTCATGATCTACACTATGGTCATGACCCATGGGGAACAGTTTCTAGTTTTGCCCATTTCAGGATCTGGACATTTCTCATGAGCCTATAAACTTTACTGAACAAAAATATAAACGCAACATCAAACAATTTCAACAATTTTACTGAGTTATATACAGTTCATTTAAGGAAATCAGTCAATTAAAATAAATGCATTAGGGCCTAATCTATGGATTTCACATGACTGGGCAGGGGCACAGCCATTGGTGGGCCCCTGCCCACCCACTCAGAATGAGTTTTCCCCCACAAAAGTGCTTTATAACAGACAGAAATATGGAGGTCCTGGGCTGGCGTGGTTAAGCATGGTCTGTGGTTGTGAGGCCAGTTGGACGTACTGCCAAATTCTCACAAATTATGTTGGAGGCGGCGTATGGTTGAGAAATGAACATTACATTCTCTGGCAACAGCTCTGGTGGACATTCCTGCAGTCAGCATGCTAATTTCACGCTCCCTCAACCTGAGACATCTATGCCATTGTGTTGTGTGACAAAACTGCACATTTTAGAGTGGCCTTTTATTGTCCCCAGCACAAGGTGCACCTGTGTAATGATCATGCTGTTTAATTAGCTTCTTGATATGCCACACCTGTCAGGTTGACGTATTATTTTGGCAAAGGAGAAATGCTCACTAACATGGATGGTAACACATTTGTGCACAATTTTAGTTAAGTAAGCTTTTTGTGCATATGGAACTTTCTGGTATCTTGTATTTCAGCTCATGAAACATGGGACTAACACTTTACATGTTGCGTTTATATTTTCATTCAGTATACATCAATAATTAGGTATGATATAAAAACTGAGCTCTGTCCACGGACCAATGAGCCTATGACGTGTCTTTTGAAACTCCGATGCGCCACCAAGCGTTTTTAAAAGGCGCTGCATTGTCAATCTGATGTCTGCACTGGCTGTGCAGCATTTAAGGTGATATGGTCTCTGCAGAAGTCAGGGCAATCATACTTCTTGCACTTCGCGGAGCATAGCAGAGCTTTTGTGAAGGAAGTTGTCAAGGAAGTGAGTTTGTGTTTATACAGGACCTCCTGCTCTCACCTATCATCAACCAACCATGTCAATGCGGAGATACACGGAGCCCTCCGCATTGTTACAAAAATTGAGAGGCGCACAGCGATGCGGTACGGAGCTCAATTTGGTATCTGTATGCCTCCAGAGGCTCTGCAATTGCGTCACCCCGTCCATATTGTAAGCATAAATTTGCTTTTTAAAAATGTACATCTTTTTTTAAACCTTTTATTTAACTTTAAGGCGCTGCATGGTCAATCCAACATCTGCATTGGCCGTGCAGCATTTACGGTGATATGGATGCAATATGGACGCAATTTTCGTCACACCATCCACATGGCCCTCCTACCACACCCGCCGGGTCTCCTGGACCGCGTCACCTTCAGTGATAGTTCTGGGGAAAAGTGCCTCACAGTTCGACAACCAAGTTGTCAATGCTATTAGGATATGGTTTACAATATATATCTACTTGAGTAAAAGTAAAAATACCTTAATAAAAACATTGCTAAAGTGAAAGTCACCCAGTAAAATACTACTTGAATTAGTATAAATATTTGGTTTTAAATATACTCATGTATCAAAAGTAAATGTAGTTGCTAAAATATACTTCAGTATCAAAAGTAAAATAATTAAAAATTCCTTATTACTTATTAAGCAAACCAGACAGCACAATTTTCTTGTTTTTTATTTATTTACGGATAGCCAGGGTCACACTCCAACACTCAGACATCATTTAAAAGGCAGAGGCCAGGGATGTTCTATTGATAAGTGTGAATTGGACCATTTCTGTCCCGCTAATCATTCAAAATGTAATGAGTACTTTTGGGTGTCAGGGAAAATGTAAGGAGTAAAAAGTGCATACATTTCTTTAGCAATGTAGTGAGGTAAAAATGGTTAAATATAAATAGTAAAGTACAGATACCCAAAAAAACTACTTAAGTAGATCTTTAAAGTAGTTTTACTTAAGTACTTTACCCCACTGCAACAGCCCTAGCAGCCACCACAATGCTTGCCATTTAAATGTAAGAGTAGTACTCAGTGACGTTGTGGTGGATTTGCCCCAAACATAACAGTTTGTATTCTGGACAAAAAGTTAATTTCTTTGCCACGTTTTTACTTTAGTGCCTTATTGCAAACAGAATGCATGTTTTGGAATATTTTTTATTCTGTACAGGCTTCCTTCTTTTCACCTTAATTTATGTTAGTATTGTGGAGTAACTAAAATGTTGATCCATCCTCAGTTATCTCCTATCACAGCCATTCAACTCTGTCACCGTTTTAAAATCACCATTGGCCTCATGGTGAAATCCTGAATATATTAAGGCTTGCCATAACAAAAGGGTTGAATATGTGTTGACTCAAGACAACTTTTCATTTTTTTTATCAATTAATTTCTAAAAATATTCCACTTTGACATTATGGGGTATTGTGTGTAGATCAGTGACACACAATATCAATTTAATCCATTTTAAATTCAGGCTGTAACAACAAAATGTGGAACAAGTCAAGGGGTGTGAATACTTTCTGAAGGCAGTGAAATGTGTTGATGGTTTATGTAAATTTTACATGCAACCACTATAACAAACTACAGTATGATATGTGGCTGTGCATGTTTTCTTACATTTTTAAGATTATTTTTTATTGGGGTATTTTACAATTACCAAGACAGGAGGAAAACGAGTGACAGGGAGACAGGGTGGCGAACCCAGGTCTTTGGGTGGCACTAATAGCATATGCCTTGATGTCTGGCACATTACCGCTAAACCACGACGTTAGCATTACTGTGTTAGTTTTATGTCACAATCTATAATGCGATGCTTGAGAGTAAACCGGTTCAGCTACCAGGAATTGAAGTTCTTCCTGATAGCCCATTTCCTGGATCCAAGTAGAGACCTTCTCATCTCAGCAGTGCTAGAATGGTTATGCACGCAGTGCGGTGTTATACATGGCAACTCACAGTAGCTGTCCTTTATAAAATGCATTACGTGGCCACAGTATGTATGGTTGCTGCATTAATATATTCGCTAACGATTTGTTATTACCTCTTTGCTACCGTTTGCCGTACCAGGCGGTGATACAGCCCGACAGTAAGCTCTCAATTGTGCATCTGTAAAAGCTTGAGGGTTTTAGTTGACAAGCCAAATTTTTTCAGCCTCCTGAGGCTGTTAATGAAATGTTGTTTCAAGCAACTGTATTCATTTTCTAGTGCGTTTCATTAAATTAATTCATACATTATATTGGTCCAAAAATAATGATTACACACACACACACACACACACACTAACACAAACACTGACTGCTACAGTAGCTTAATGACATGTACAAACACACGGGTGTGATGATTCTACCGTGATCCATGCAGCGTACGCTCAACCGGTGTGATTAGAACATTAGAAACTTCTCGTTACAGTTGACACATCAGTCAGCATTTGAGCTGACCACACAGTTTTTTCACAAACATTTTGCAGTAACACAGTCTTTACAACTTTATGTCCTTAATGTGAGTTGTTTATTTTTGGATGCAGATGCTCAGAAGTAGCAGTTCTCATCCAAATCGGAAAATGTAGGCTACATTATTCTGAGGAAAGCTGCTGTAATATTTAGGTAACTCTTGGCTGACAGAAGTCATAGTATGTATTAGCTAATAGCAATGACTATTTACAAATTATCAAGTTATATGATGGGTGAGCTCACCAGTGATCAAAATAATTGAGTAAAACAGGTCGAAATTAATCAGACGGTGGGTAGAGCTTGTGCATGCCGCCATGTTTGTGTTTCTGCGTCAACCAAAGAAAAGAATAGGTGACAAGATGAGATGGGTCTGTTTGCAGTATGCATGTTGAGGCGAAGGGGTGTGAAGTCTACATCATTCACTTCTGGAAGTTTACTCGACATCTTTGGTCTGACAGTCGTTTACGTGACACCAGAGATTTAAACTCAGCAAAAAAAAGAAATGTCCTCTCACTGTCACCTGCGTTTTATTTACAGCAAACTTAACATGTGTAAATATTTGTATGAACATAACAAGATTCCACAAATGAGACATAAACTGAACAAGTTCCACAGGCATGTGATTAACAGAAATTGAATAATGTGTCCCTGAACAAAAGGGGAGTCAAAATCAAAAGTAACAGTCAGTATCTGGTGTGGCCACCAGCTGCATTAAGTACTGCAGTGCATCTCCTCCTCATGGAATGCACCAGATATGCCAGTTCTTCCTGTGAGATGTTACCCCACTCTTCCAACAAGGCACCTGCAAGTTCCCGGACAATTCTGGGGGGAATGGCCCTAGCCCTCACCCTCCAATCCAACAGGTCTCAGACATGCTCAACGGGATTGAGATCCGGGCTCTTCGCTGGCTATAGCAGAACACTGACATTCCTGTCTTGCAGGAAATCACGCACAGAACGAGCAGTATGGCTGGTGGCATTGTCATGCTGGAGGGTCATGTCAGGATTAGCCTGCAGGAAGTGTACCACATGAGGGAGGAGGATGTCTTCCCTGTAATGCACATTGAGATGTTGAGATTTGCTTGCATTGACAAGTTCAGATGATGCTGTGACACACCGCCCCAGACCATGACGGACCCTCCACCTCCAATTCGATCCCGCTCCAGAGTACAGATCTTGGTGTAATGTTCATTCCTTCAACGATAAACGCGAATCCGACCATCACCCCTGGTGAGACAAAACCGCGACTCGTCAGTGAAGAGCACTTTTTGCCAGTCCAGTCTGGTCCAGTGTCGGTGGGTTTGTGCCCATAGGCGACGTTGTTGCCAGTGATGTCTGGTGAGGACCTGCCTTTACAACAGGCCTACAAGCCCTCAGTCCAGCCTCTCTCAGCCTATTGTGGACAGTCTGAACACTGATGGAGGGATGGTGTGTTCCTGGTGTAACTCAGGCAGTTGTTGTTGCCATCCTGTACCTATCCCCGCAGGTCTGATGTTCTGATGTACCGATCCTGTGCACGTGTTGTCACACGTGGTCTTCCACTGCGAGGACGATCAGGTTGTCCGTCATGTCTCCCTGTCTTGGGACATTGCAATTTATTGCCCTGGCCACATCTGCAGTCCTCATGCTTCCTTGCAGCATGCCTAAGGCACGTTCACGCAGATGAGCAGGGACCCTGGGCTCTTTCTTTTGCTGTTTTTCAGTCAGTAGAAAGGCCTCTTTAGTGTCCTAGGATTTCATAACGAAGACTAATTGCCTGCCATCTGTAAGCTGTTAGTGTCTTAACGACCGTTCCACAGGTGCATGTTCATTAATTGTTTATGGTTCATTAAACAAGCATGGGAAACAGTGTTTAAACCCTTTTAGAATGAAGATCTGTGAAGTTGTTTGGATTTTTACGAATTATCTTTGAAAGACAGGTTCCTGAAGAAGGGACGTTTCTTTTTTTGCTGAGTTTATATACAATGAATTTTGAAAGTATCCTGACACCTTGACTTTCTCCTCATTTTGTTAACTTACAACCTTATTCTAAAATTGATAACATAATTTCCCCCCCCTTATCAATCTACACACATAATACCCCATAATGACAATGTGAAAACAGGTTTTTCGAGCAAAGTACGGAGAGATCCTTGATGAAAATCTGCTCCAGAGCGCTCAGGACCTCAGATTGGGGCAAATGTTAACCTTCCAACAGGACATCAACCCTAAGCACACAGCCTAGACAGTGCAGGAGTGGCTTCAGGACAAGTTTCTGAATTTCCTTGTGTGGCCCAGCCAGAGCCCGGACTTGAACCCAATCGACCATCTCTGGAGAGCCCTGAAAATAGATTTCTAACGACGCTCCCCATCCAACCCGACAGAGCTTGAGAGGATCTGCAAAGAAGAATGGGAGAATATCCCCAAATACAGGTGTGCCAAGCTTGTAGCGTCATACCGAAGAAGACTCAAGGCTGTAATCATTGCTTCAACAAAGTACTGAGTAAAGGGTCTGAATACTTATGTAAATGTAATATTTCAGTTTAGAATTTGTTTATACATTTGCAAAAATATCTAAAAACCTGTTTTTGTTTTGTGATTATGTGGTAATGTGTATAGATTGATGAGGAAAAAACAATTGAACTAATTTTAGAATAAGGCTGTAACATAAGAAAATGTGGAAAAAGTCAAGGTCTGAATACTTTCCGAATACACTCTATAACGACGAGGTGCTCATGTCTCTGCCCTAACGTTGTCCCAAAGGCGGGAAGGCAGGCAATAGCCTTAGGTACAAAATAAGCCAATAGAAACACATTGGGCTTATTTTGGACAGTTTTGGAGATGGATAGTAAAACCTTCTGCTTTGCCTCTTCCTCTCTGGTGATACCCAGAATGCTTTATGTCAACCAACATGGCTCCACACATATCTGGCAAATATCTTAGCGTAGTCAATACAACCTTTTAAGTATTTTACACGTGTCCATTACAATCTATGCAAGAATCGGAATGCATCATTTATCACCACTACTTGAAAATGTGAATAAAAAACAGTAATAAAGTAATGATTACCACACAAACTATTTTGATAGTAATTTATTGATACAAGTGGTGCGTATTGCTATTATTCTACTGATGATTTGACGCAACAGATGGTTGGTTTACTTTTCTACCATTGTGGCTAGATGGAGTAGCTAGGCCTAAAATGGCTCTATCTAGTGGATGCGTCAGGGACAACAGTTGTTGACAACTGTAGCATTGTAGCTAAGCCTCGTACGACAATTGGTACAGCAGACCCACACTCTTCCAGCATCTTCCAGTTCAAGGACGAAGGTTGACAGCTGGCAGTAAAGTGGCATGACAAACGAGCCCATGTCCTTTCCACTGTCCATACAGCAACCATGTCAGACATGATAAACAGCTTTGTGGAATGCCATTGGGAAAATGCCAGGTGGTGTAAGAATATATTTTTCCATCTGATCGACACTGCTGTCTTCAGTGGCCACATAATTTACAGTCAGCTAACAGGTGAGATGATTACTGAACAAGGTATTTTTTGTAATTGGATATACAAATACCATACAGTTCTATTATACAATTATATTGACAATATCTCACCCACCTGCCCACTCACTTATCCTTTCCACCCCCTCTCCCCCACAAGTGAGGTGATTACCTACCAAAAGTACAGAGAGAACCTCATGAGAGAGCTGCTGGAGGAGCACCACACCCCTCGAAGTCCATCCACGTAGGGCCATCCTGCTGCAGACAGTGGGTCTAGGGTTTCTGGAATAATGGTGTTGATGTGAGCCATAACCAGCCTTTCAAAGCACTTCATGACAACAGATGTGAGTGGTACGGGCACAGGGCACAGGGCCGATGGTGGTCTGTTTGAAACATGTTGGTTTACAGACTCAGGCAGGGACAGGTTGAAAATGTCAGTGAAGACACTTGCCAGTTGGTCAGCGCATGCTCGGCATACACGTCCTGGTAATCCGTCTGGCCCTGCGGCCTTGTGAATGTTGACCTGTTTGAAGGTCTTAATCAGACGCGCTACGGAGAGCGTGATCACACAGTCATCCAGAACAGCTGATGCTCTCATACATGCTTCAGTGTTACTTGCCTCAAAAGCGAGCATAGAAGTCATTTAACTTGTCTGGTAGGCTGTGCTGTGCTTCCCTTTGTTGTCTGTAATAGTTTGCAAGCCCTGCCACATCCAACGAGCGTCGGAGCCGGTGTTTCGGAGCCTGTTTGCTTCAAATCAAATCAAATCTTATGCTTATGGATGTATAAAGCTCATTGAGTGTGGTCTTAGTGCCAGCATCGGTTTGTGGTGGTAGGTGGACAGCTGCGAAAAATACAGATGAAAACTCTAGGTAAATAATGTGGTCTTCAGCTTACCATGAGATACACTACCTCAGGCGAGCAAAACCTTGAGACTTCTTTAGATTTCGTCCACCAGCTATTGTTTACAAATATACATAGACCGCCACTGTCTTACCAGAGGCCCCTGTTCTATCCTGCCAAAAAAGCTTAAAACCTGTCAGCTGTATGTTATTCATGTCATCGTTCAGCCACGACTCTATGAAACATAAGATATTACAGTTTTTAAAGTCCCATTGGTAGGATATACAGTGCCTTGCGAAAGTATTCGGCCCCCTTGAACTTTGCGACCTTTTGCCACATTTCAGGCTTCAAACATAAAGATATAAAACTGTATTTTTTTGTGAAGAATCAACAACAAGTGGGACACAATCATGAAGTGGAACGACATTTATTGGATATTTCAAACTTTTTTAACAAATCAAAAACTGAAAAATTGGGCGTGCAAAATTATTCAGCCCCTTTACTTTCAGTGCAGCAGACTCTCTCCAGAAGTTCAGTGAGGATCTCTGAATGATCCAATGTTGACCTAAATGACTAATGATGATAAATACAATCCACCTGTGTGTAATCAAGTCTCTGTATAAATGCACCTGCACTGTGATAGTCTCAGAGGTCCGTTAAAAGCGCAGAGAGCATCATGAAGAACAAGGAACACACCAGGCAGGTCCGAGATACTGTTGTGAAGAAGTTTAAAGCCGGATTTGGATACAAAAAGATTTCCCAAGCTTTAAACATCCCAAGGAGCACTGTGCAAGCGATAATATTGAAATGGAAGGAGTACCAGACCACTGCCAATCTACCAAGACCTGGCCGTCCCTCTAAACTTTCAGCTCATACAAGGAGAAGACTGATCAGAGATGCAGCCAAGAGGCCCATGATCACTCTGGATGAACTGCAGAGATCTACAGCTGAGGTGGGAGACTCTGTCCATAGGACAACAATCAGTCGTATATTGCACAAATCTGGCCTTTATGGAAGAGTGGCAAGAAAGCCATTTCTTAAAGATATCCATAAAAAGTGTTGTTTAAAGTTTGCCACAAGCCACCTGGGAGACACACCAAACATGTGGAAGAAGGTGCTCTGGTCAGATGAAACTAAAATTGAACTTTTTGGCAACAATGCAAAACGTTATGTTTGGCGTAAAAGCAACACAGCTGAACACACCATCCACACCATCTCATGCAACCACAAAATGTCGGATGAAGCATATATAGTACTGTACAGTATTTGTTCATCAACATCTTCATGCTTTCATTAATCAAATAATGACACAAATATTCTCAAAATGCAGATGTTTATTTCAACTATCAGCAGGATAATAGACTCTTGCCGAGTCAAATCAAATTTTATTTGTCACATACATGTGGTTAGCAGATGTTAATGCGAGTGTAGCGAAATGCTTGTGCTTCTAGTTCCGACCATGCAGTAATATCTAACACGTATCACAACAAATACCGTATACACACACAAGTGTAAAGGGACTTGTTTAGGGACTTTAAATGTATTCATGGATGTTTGTGAGGCATGTCACTTCTCCCATCTCTTTTGCATAGCCCACCAAATGCGCTGTTTTCTAACCACATCTGGATGGCTCCATAACGAATTACCATGGGAATAAATATCCCTGAATGACAGAGCATGTGGACCGGTCTCGATAAATCAATCAGATTTTTATTTAGAAATGTTAGAATTATTTTGCTCTTCAATATTAAAAACGTTAAAATGCATTATTGATGAATTAAATTGCTTTAGCCGACAAGTTGTGGCTCATCTGATGAAGGTGCACATCAAATCAAATCAAATTTTATTTGTCACATACACATGGTTAGCAGATGTTAATGCGAGTGTAGCGAAATGCTTGTGCTTCTAGTTCCGACAATGCAGTAATAACAAGTAATCTAACTAACAATTCCAAAACTACTGTCTTGTACACAGTGTAAGGGGATAAAGAATATGTACATAAGGATATATGAATGAGTGATGGTACAGAGCAGCATAGGCAAGATACAGTAGATGGTATCGAGTACAGTATGTACAAATAAGATGAGTATGTAAACAAAGTGGCATAGTTTAAAGTGGCTAGTGATACATGTATTACATAAGGATACAGTCGATGATATAGAGTACAGTATATACGTATGCATATGAGATGAATAATGTAGGGTAAGTAACATTATATAAGGTAGCATTGTTTAAAGTGGCTAGTGATATATTTACATCATTTCCCATCAATTCCCATTATTAAAGTGGCTGGAGTTGAGTCAGTGTCAGTGTGTTGGCAGCAGCCACTCAGTGTTAGTGGTGGCTGTTTAACAGTCTGATGGCCTTGAGATAGAAGCTGTTTTTCAGTCTCTCGGTCCCAGCTTTGATGCACCTGTACTGACCTCGCCTTCTGGATGATAGCGGGGTGAACAGGCAGTGGCTCGGGTGGTTGATGTCCTTGATGATCTTTATGGCCTTCCTGTGACATCGGGTGGTGTAGGTGTCCTGGAGGGCAGGTAGTTTGCCCCCGGTGATGCGTTGTGCAGACCTCACTACCCTCTGGAGAGCCTTACGGTTGAGGGCGGTGCAGTTGCCATACCAGCCCGCCAGGATGCTCTCGATTGTGCATCTGTAGAAGTTTGTGAGTGCTTTTGGTGACAAGCCGAATTTCTTCAGCCTCCTGAGGTTGAAGAGGCGCTGCTGCGCCTTCTTCACGATGCTGTCTGTGTGAGTGGACCAATTCAGTTTGTCTGTGATGTGTATGCCGAGGAACTTAAAACTTGCTACCCTCTCCACTACTGTTCCATCGATGTGGATAGGGGGGTGTTCCCTCTGCTGTTTCCTGAAGTCCACAATCATCTCCTTAGTTTTGTTGACGTTGAGTGTGAGGTTATTTTCCTGACACCACACTCCGAGGGCCCTCACCTCCTCCCTGTAGGCCGTCTCGTCGTTGTTGGTAATCAAGCCTACCACTGTTGTGTCGTCCGCAAACTTGATGATTGAGTTGGAGGCGTGCGTGGCCACGCAGTCGTGGGTGAACAGGGAGTACAGGAGAGGGCTCAGAACGCACCCTTGTGGGGCCCCAGTGTTGAGGATCAGCGGGGAGGAGATGTTGTTGCCTACCCTCACCACCTGGGGGCGGCCCGTCAGGAAGTCCAGTACCCAGTTGCACAGGGCGGGGTCGAGACCCAGGGTCTCGAGCTTGATGACGAGCTTGGAGGGTACTATGGTGTTGAATGCCGAGCTGTAGTCGATGAACAGCATTCTCACATAGGTATTCCTCTTGTCCAGATGGGTTAGGGCAGTGTGCAGTGTGGTTGAGATTGCATCGTCTGTGGACCTATTTGGGCGGTAAGCAAATTGGAGTGGGTCTAGGGTGTCAGGTAGGGTGGAGGTGATATGGTCCTTGACTAGTCTCTCAAAGCACTTCATGATGACAGATGTGAGTGCTACGGGGCGGTAGTCGTTTAGCTCAGTTACCTTAGCTTTCTTGGGAACAGGAACAATGGTGGCCCTCTTGAAGCATGTGGGAACAGCAGACTGGTATAGGGATTGATTGAATATGTCCGTAAACACACCGGCCAGCTGGTCTGCGCATGCTCTGAGGGCGCGGCTGGGGATGCCGTCTGGGCCTGCAGCCTTGCGAGGGTTAACACGTTTAAATGTCTTACTCACCTCGGCTGCAGTGAAGGAGAGACCGCATGTTTTCGTTGCAGGCCGTGTCAGTGGCACTGTATTGTCCTCAAAGCGGGCAAAAAAGTTATTTAGTCTGCCTGGGAGCAAGACATCCTGGTCTGTGACTGGGCTGGATTTCTTCCTGTAGTCCGTGATTGACTGTAGACCCTGCCACATGCCTCTTGTGTCTGAGCCATTGAATTGAGATTCTACTTTGTCTCTGTACTGGCGCTTAGCTTGTTTGATAGCCTTGCGGAGGGAATAGCTGCACTGTTTGTATTCGGTCATGTTACCAGACACCTTGCCCTGATTAAAAGCAGTGGTTTGCGCTTTCAGTTTCACACGAATGCTGCCATCAATCCACGGTTTCTGGTTAGGGAATGTTTTAATCGTTGCTATGGGAACGACATCTTCAACGCACGTTCTAATGAACTCGCACACCGAATCAGCGTATTCGTCAATGTTGTTATCTGACGCAATACGAAACATCTCCCAGTCCACGTGATGGAAGCAGTCTTGGAGTGTGGAGTCAGCTTGGTCGGACCAGCGTTGGACAGACCTCAGCGTGGGAGCCTCTTGTTTTAGTTTCTGTCTGTAGGCAGGGATCAACAAAATGGAGTCGTGGTCAGCTTTTCCGAAAGGGGGGCGGGGCAGGGCCTTATATGCGTCGCGGAAGTTAGAGTAACAATGATCCAAGGTCTTTCCACCCCTGGTTGCGCAATCGATATGCTGATAAAATTTAGGGAGTCTTGTTTTCAGATTAGCCTTGTTAAAATCCCCAGCTACAATGAATGCAGCCTCCGGATAAATCGTTTCCAGTTTGCAGAGAGTTAAATAAAGTTCGTTCAGAGCCATCGATGTGTCTGCTTGGGGGGGGATATATACGGCTGTGATTATAATCGAAGAGAATTCTCTTGGTAGATAATGCGGTCTACATTTGATTGTGAGGAATTCTAAATCAGGTGAACAGAAGGATTTGAGTTCCTGTATGTTTCTTTCATCACACCATGTCACGTTGGCCATGAGGCATACGCCCCCGCCCCTCTTCTTACCAGAAAGATGTTTGTTTCTGTCAGCGCGATGCGTGGAGAAACCCGTTGGCTGCACCGCTTCGGATAGAGTCTCTCCAGTGAGCCATGTTTCAGTGAAGCAAAGGACGTTACAGTCTCTGATGTCCCTCTGGAATGCTACCCTTGCTCGGATTTCATCAACCTTGTTGTCAAGAGACTGGACATTGGCAAGAAGAATGCTAGGGAGTGGTGCACGGTGTGCCCGTCTCCGGAGTCTGACCAGAAGACCGCCTCGTTTCCCTCTCTTTCGGAGTCGTTTTTTTGGGTCGCTGCATAGGATCCACTCCGTTGTCCTGTTTGTAAGGCAGAACACAGGATCCGCGTCGCGAAAAACATATTCTTGGTCGTACTGATGGTGAGTTGACGCTGATCTTATATTCAGTAGTTCTTCTCGACTGTATGTAATGAAACCTAAGATGACCTGGGGTACTAATGTAAGAAATAACACGTAAAAAAACAAAAAACTGCATAGTTTCCTAGGAACGCGAAGGGAGGCGGCCATCTCTGTCGGCGCCGGAAGTCTTGTATCAGATTCAAACTTTGAAGACTGAGATCGAGTCATTGAAGGCAGACCAGCAGAAAGAGAAACATTCTCTGAGGGCAGAGATACAAGCGACAGCTGATGCATTGGTCCAGAGCCAGGCGTTATTGGCGGAGAGTCAGGCGGCACTGTCGGAGAGTCAGGCGGGGAATGACATGTTGAAGAGGGCGAGGAACGAGATCGAGTCGCAACCCATGCCAGGCACACCTGTGAGCTCTGGAACGCCACCTCCTGTTTGTGAACTCTGCAAACAACGTGTCCTTGATGGGCTAGAAGCCAATCACCCTTGATGGGCTATCAGCAGGACAATAGACTCTTGCCAAGTTTAGGGATTTTAAATGGAGAGTATTAATGGGTGTTTGAGAGGCTGTTCACTTCTCCGATCTCTTTTACATAGCCCACCAAATGCACTGTTTTCTAATCACATCTGGATGGATCCATAACGATTTACCATGGGAATAAACAGAACTGAATGACAGAGCATGGGGACTGGTCTTTATAAATCAATCAGATTTTTATGTGGAAATGTAAGGATTATTTTGCTCTTCACTCGCAGTCACTTAGTAGCCTAGGCCTACTCCCTACCGGTCACCTTGTACAGTGCCTTATTTTCCTAACTGAAACCCTTAATTAAATCGCTTTAGCCGTGATTGTAAAATGAATCAAGGCTCCCTTTGTTATTTATTTTTAGAACTAAAATACTTGACTGTATTTAAAGACATGGATGACTTGTATGCTGTTTGACATGCACAAATTAATGAGTCATTGATTGATTTACTGTATATTGAAGTAGGCCTTTATGCCAATAAGTAAGTTACGCTAAAACACCTGCAATAAGGAAAGCATTTTCGTTTTTCTTGGGATAGAATAACATTCATCAATTTAATTCATTAAGCTACATTTCTAAAAAAAAAAAAAACAATCCCATATAGTCTGTTCTATTCAAGGCTCCCTTTGACTCTTACATGCTGACCAGACCGGAAACGTGGTTTGCAAAAATAAAATAAAAAAGCATTTCAGGTAAAATAACAACCCAATGTTTATATCCCAGGACAAATTAGCTAGCAACAGAAAGCTAGCTAGCTAAATTGCCATAAATGTTTAATGCTTTCGACCTGTTCCCAAATTAATATAATTGGTTCAGAGTTTCTTTTGATATTTCCATCTGCGTGTCCTGATCGTGTCTGGTGTGGGGGTACAAAATCAACATGCGCGCGTTGGCGCTAACGCGAAAGCGGGTTTGGTCAGCATTTTAGGCCTACAGCTCCATGTCATTTTTATAATTTAGCTTCTCAAAGATGCCCTCTGGTGGGCAAACTAGCACTTACTAGCATTAATGGCAACAATGGCTGACACTTTATAATTTTGCAGCAGCCCGCAAGCTGTGCTGCAGTACGACGCAACTTGTGTTACAGCCTGAATTTAAAATAGATTAAATTGAGATGTTGTGTCGCTGGCCAACACAATACACCATAATGTCAAGTGTACAGTTGAAGTCGGAAGTTTACATACACTTAGGTTGGAGTCATTAAAACTCGCTTTTCAACCACGCCACACATTTCTTGTTAACAAACTATAGTTTTGGCAAGTTGGTTAGGACATCTACTTTGTGCATGACACAAGTAATTTTTCCAACAATTGTTTACAGGCAGATTATTTCATTTATAATTCACTGTATCACAATTCCAGTGGATCAGAAGTTTACATACACTAAATTGACTGTGCCTTTAAACAGCTTGGAAAATTCCAGAAAATGATGTCATGGCTTTAGAAGCTTCTAATAGGCTTATAGACATCATTTGAGTCAATTGGAGGTGTACCTGTGGATGTATTTCAAAGCCTCCCTTCAAACTCAGTTCCTATTTGCTTGACATCATGGGAAATCTAAAGAAATCAGCCAAGACCTCAGAAAAAAATTGGTTACCTCCACAAGTCTGGTTCATCCTTGGGAGCAATTTCCAAATGACTGAAGGTACCTTGGGACCATGCAGCCGTCATACCGCTCAGGAAGGAGACGCATTCTGTTTCCTAAAGATGAACGTACTTTGGTGCGAAAAGTGCAAATCAATCCCAGAACAACAGCAAAGGACCTTGTGAAGATGGAGGAAACAGGTACAAAAGCATCTATATCCACAGTAAAACGAGTCCTATATCGACATAACTTGAAAGGCCGCTCAGCAAGGAAGAAGCCACTGCTCCAAAACCTCCATAAAAAAGCCAGACTACGGTTTGCAACTGCACATGGGGACAAAGATGGTACTTTTTGGAGAAATATCCTCTGGTCTGATGAAACAAAAATAGAACTGTTTGGCCAGAATAACCATCATTATGTTCGTAGGAAAAAGGGGGAGGCTTGCAAGCCGAAGAACACCATCCCAACCGTGAAACACAGGGGTGGCAGCATCATGTTGTGTGTGTGCTTTGCTGCAGGAGGGACTGGTGCACTTCACAAAATAGATGGCATCATGAGGTAGGAAAATTATGTGGATATATTGAAGCAACATCTCAAGACATCAGTTGGTTGGTCGCAAATGGGTCTTCCAAATTGACATTAGCCCGAGCATACTTCCAAAGTTGTGGCAAAATGGCTTAAGGACAACAAAGTCAATGTATTGGAGTGGCCATCACAAAGCCCTGACCTCAATCCTATAGAAAATATGTGGGCAGAATTGAAAAAGCTTGTGAACAAGGAGACCTACAAACCTGCCTCAGTTACACCAGCTCTGTCAGAAGGAATGGGCCAAAATTCACCCAACTTATTGTGGAAAGCTTGTGGAAAGCTACGTGAAACATTTGACCCAAGTTAAACAATTTAAAGGCAATGCTACCAAATACTAATTGAGTGTATGTAAACTTCTGACCCACTGGGTTTGTGGTGAAAGAAATAAAAGCTGAAATAAGTCATTCTCTCTACTATTATTCTGACATTTCACATTCTTAAAATAAAATGGCAATCCTAACTGACCTAAGACAGGGAATTCTTTATAGGATTAAATATCAGGAATTGTGAAAAACTGAGTTTAAATGTATTTGGCTAAGGTGTATGTAAACTTCGACTTCAACTGTTTATGCGGTGTGCTACAGTAGAAACAACATAAGTTATACAGAAACTATTATTATAATGTAATAAGGCACATACTTTGATAGGAACCCACACATGTGTAAATGTATTATAAGTAAGGAAAACAACAATGAAGGCAATTCGGGCGCCAGACGGAAAATGAGCCAGGGGAAAAAGTTAGTGCAGGTTCTGTTCTGACTGGAGATGCGCAAATGTCTGCAAACTCGTCTGGCTCATCTATCTAGTCCTCGCCTTACATTAGCATAGCATGCCTCAAATGTAAATTGTTCGCCACAGTGAAATGTGCTACTTCTATGTGAATTCATGAGGAGGTGGAAAACACCTCATGTCAAACTGTTTGAAAATAAACACACACACACACACACACACACACACACACACACACACACACACACATCAGCACTGACTATAGCTTCATTGGATATTGTTGTATGTGTAAGCAATAGCCAGATAGTTAAGAATTTACAGTAACTGCAGTTCAATATTACTCAGTCAATAAGCACCATCAGCCAGCCAAAAGATCTAGTTAACTTACAATGCCTTGAGAAAGTATTCACACCCCTTGACTTTTCCCACATTTTGTTGCGTTACAGCCTGAATTTAAAATAGATTAAATTGAGATGTGTCGCTGGCCAACACACTACCCCATAATGTCAAGTGGAATTATGTTTTTGTACATTTTTACAAATTAATAAAAAATGCCTTGAGTCAATAAGTATTCACCGCTTTTGTTATGGCAAGCCTAAATAAGTTTAGGAGTAAACATTTGCTTAACAAGTCCCATAATAATGTGCATGGACTCACTCTGTGTGCAATAACAGTGTTTAACGTGATTTTTCAATGACTACCTCATCTCTGTACCCCACACAAACAAGTATCTGTAAAATGCCTCCGTTGAACAGATTCAACCACAAAGAGAAGTTTTCCAATGCCTCGCAAAGAAGAGAACCTATTGGTAGATGGGTAAAACAAAACAGACATAGAATATCCCTTTGAGCATGGTGAAATTATGAATTACACCCATTCACTACAAAGACACAGGCGTCCTTCCTAACTCAGTTGTCGGAGAGGAAGGAAACTGCTCAGGGATTTCACAATGAGTCCAATGGTGGCTTTAAAACAGTTACAAAGTTGACTGGCTGTGAAAGGAAAAAACTGAGGATGATGGATCAACATGTATAGTTATAGTTATTCCATAACACTAACCTAATTGACAGCGTGAAAATAAGTAAGCCTGTACAGAATAAAAATATTACAAAACATGCCTCCTGTTTGCAACAAGGCACGAAAGTAATACTGCAAAAAATGTGGCAAAGCAATTAACTTATTTCCATGAATACAACGTGTTAGGTTTGGGGAAAATCCAATACAACATATTACTGAGTACCCCTCTCCATATGTTCAAGCATAGTGGTGGCTGCATCATGTTATGGGTATGCTTGTAATCATTAAGGACTGGGGAGTTTTCCAGGATAAAAAATAAACAGAATGGAGCTAAGCACAGGAAAAATCCTAGTGGAAAACCTGGTTCAGGTTTCTACAACTTGATTGGAGTCCACTTGAGGTAAATTCAATTGATTGGACATTATTTGGAAAGGCACACACCTGTCTATATAAGGTCCCACAGTTGACAGTGCATGTCAGAGCAAAAATCATGAGGTCGAAGGAATTGTCCGTAGAGCTCCGAGACAGGATTGTGTTGAGGCACAGATCTGGGGAAGGGTACCAAAAAATGTCTGCAGCATTGAAGGTCCCAAAAACACAGTGGCCTCCATCATTCTAAAATGGAAGAAGTTTGGAACTACCAAGGCTCTTCCTAGAGCTGGCCCGCCCGGCCAAACTGAGCAATCGGGGAAGAAGGGCCTTGGTCAGGGAGGTGACCAAGAACCCGATGGTCACACTGACAGCGGACCAACTGGCAAGTGTCTTCTGACATTTTCAACCTCTCCCTGACCGAGTCTGTAATACCTATATGTTTCAATCAGACCACCCTAGTCTGGCTCACATCAACACCATCATCCCGGAAACCCTAAACCCAGTCCCATTCGCACACCGTCCCAACAGCTCCACAGATGATGCAATCTCAATTGCACTCCACACTGCCCTTTCCCACCTGGACAAAAGGAACACCTATGTGAGAATGCTGTTCGTTGACTACAGCTCAGCGTTCAACACTATAGTGGCCACAAAGCTCATCACTAAGCTAAGGACCCTGGGACTAAACACCTCCCTCTGCAACTGGATCCTCGACTTCCTGACGGGTCACCCCCAGGTGGCAAGGGTAGGCAACAACACATCTGCGAGGCTGCTCCTCAACAAGGGTGCACCTCAGGGGTGCGTGCTTAGTCCTATCCTGTACTCCCTGTTCACCCACGACTGTATGGCCAAGCACATCTCCAACACCATCATTAACCTCTACGGGATCGGTGTCCCCCCACAGGATGGTTGAACTAATGTGCGCTAATGTGATTAGCATAACGTTTTAAGTAACAAGGACATATCTGATATGGGCAGAAAGTTTAAATTCTTGTTAATCTAACTGCACTGTCCAATTTACAGTAGCTATTACAGTGAAATAATACCATGCTATTGTTTAAAGAGTGCATAGTTATGAACTTGAAAATGTATGAATAAACCAATTAGGCACATTTGGGCAGTCTTTGATACAACATTTTGAACAGAAATGCAATTCGATAAGTCTAAAACTTTGCTCAGACACGATAATCTAAATTACGTCTAGATTCCTAAATCATATATTGGCCTTTCTCTTGCATTTCAATGTTGAAAAAAAAAACTCCTTTTTTTTGTTGTATTATCTTTTACCAGATCTAATGTGTTGTATTCTAATACATTCATTTCACATTTCCACAAACGTCAAAGTGTTTACTTTCATATGCATATCTGTGTTTCAGGTCCTGAGCTACAGGCAGTTAGATATGGGTATGTCATTTTAGGCGAAAATTGAAAAAAAGGGTCTGATCCTCCTTCTGCCCCAAACCATAAGACTGCTGAAAAATGTATCAAATGGCCACCCGGACTATTCTTCACTGCTGCTACTAGTTACTACTTATTACCTATGCATAGTCACTTTACCCATACCTACAGTGGGGCAAAAGTATTTAGTCAGCCACCAATTGTGCAAGTTCTCCCACTTAAAAAGATGAGAGAGGCCTGTAATTTTCCTCATAGGTACACTTCAACTATGACAGACAAAATGAGAGAGAAAAAATCCAGAAAATCACATTGTAGGATTTTTAATGAATTTATTTGCAAATTATGGTGGAAAATAAGTATTTGGTCAATAACAAAAGTTTATCTCAATACTTTGTTATATACCCTTTGTTGGCAATGACAGAGGTCAAACATTTTCTGTAAGTCTTCACAAGGCTTTCACACACTGTTGCTGGTATTTTGGCCCATTCCTCCATGCAGATCTCCTCTAGAGCAGTGATGTTTTGGGGCTGTTGCTGGGCAACACGGACTTTCAACTCCCTTGTTGCAGGAATTACATTTCTCTGTTTTAATACCCAATTAAAATCAAACACTCTGTCAATTCATAAGGATTTGTATGACCCTTATTTGTATAAAATTGATAGAGCCCAGTCTTAAAGTCAACCAGCAGCTTTTATTCACGAGAGTACTGCTCCTTACACATTTTACCACAGGTTATAAACTTAAAATGACGTCATTAGTTTCAGTACCAGCCTGTGTCATCTCCGCTCTAGTACAATGGCTGTATGGTTCTCACATGTCTCTCACTATTAAGATAATATATGACAGAGCCAAGGTCATGCTTGTGTAGATAAGCCTTCTAGACAGACTGGCTATAAGTTCATTCATTTCTACCATGGTACAGACAGTCATTGTTCTAATTCTTGATTATATTTACACACATTATATTCAGTACTAGGATTAAAAAGAAAATTCATACATATACAGTAACAATAGTATTCTGATTAGTACATATACAGTAACATAATAGTATTCTGATTAGTCAGTCCTGATTGAAATGTATACATAATTAGTCATCATTGATAAAAAAATTCCCTTAACATCCCTCCAAAGATTTTCTATGGGGTTGAGATCTGGAGACTGGCTTAGGCCACTCCAGGACCTTGAAATGCTTCTTACGAAGCCACTCCTTCGTTGCCCGGGCGGTGTGTTTGGGATCATTGTCATGCTGAAAGACCCAGCCACGTTTCATCTTCAATGCCCTTGCTGATGGAAGGAGGTTTTAACTCAAAATCTCACGATACATGGCCCCATTCATTCTTTCCATTACACGGATCAGTCGTCCTGGTCCCTTTGCAGAAAAACAGCCCCAAAGCATGATGTTTCCACCCCCATGCTTCACAGTAGGTATGGTGTTCTTTGGATGCAACGATGAGTTGCAGTTTTTACCAAAAAGTTATATTTTGGTTTCATCTGACCATATGACATTCTCCCAATCTTCTTCTGGATCATCCAAATGCTCTCTAGCAAACTTCAGACGGGCCTGGACATGTACTGGCTTAAGCAGGGGGACACGTCTGGCACCGCAGGATTTGAGTCCCTGGAGTCCCTGATTTTTGCTCACCGTTCTTGTGATCAATTTGACCCCACGGGGTGAGATCTTGCATGGAGCCCCAGATCAAGGGAGATTATCAGTGGTCTTGTATGTCTTCCATTTCCTAATAATTGCTCCCACAGTTGATTTCTTCAAACCAAGCTGCTTACCTATTGCAGATTCAGTCTTCCCAGCCTGGTGCAGGTATATCATTTTGTTTCTGGTGTCCTTTGACAGCTTTTTGGTCTTGGCCATAGTGGAGTTTGGAGTGTGACTGTTTGAGGTTGTGGACAGGTGTCTTTTATACTGATAACAAGTTCAAACAGGTGCCATTAATACAGGTAATGAGTGGAGGACAGAGGAGCCTCTTAAAAAAGAAGTTACAGGTCTGTGAGAGCCAGAAATCTTGCTTGTTTGTAGGTGACCAAATACTTATTTTCCACCATAATTTGCAAATAAATTCATTAAAAATCCTACAATGTGATTTTCTGGATTTGTTTTCTCATTTTGTCTGTTATAGTTGAAGTGTACCTATGATGAAAATTACAGGCCTCTCTCATCTTTTTAAGTGGGAGAACTTGCACAATTGGTGGCTGACTAAATACTCTTTTGCCCCACTGTACATGTACATATTTTCGCGACTAACCTGTACACCCGCACATTGACTCAGAACCGGTATCCCCTGTATATAGCCTCATTATTGTTATTTTATTGTGCTGCTTAAAAAAATATATATTGAGTTTATTTAGCAAATATTTTCTTATCTCTATTTTCTTAACTGCACTGTTGGTTAAGGGCTTGTAAAGTAAGTATTTCGGGATAAGGTCTAAACCTGTTGTATTTGGCCATGTGACAAAAACATTTGATTTGATTTATAGAGATGGGAGAACCTTCCAGAAGGACAACCATCTCTGCAGCACTCCACCAATCAGGCATTTATGGTAGTGGCCAGACGGAAGCTACTCCTCAGTATAAGGCACATGTCAGCCCGCTTGGAATTTGCCAAAAGGCAACTAAAGACTCTCAGACCACCAGAAACAAGATTTTCTAGTCTGATGTAACCAAAATTGAACTCTTTGGCCTGAACTCCAAACATCACATCTGGAGGAAACCTGGTACCATCCCTAAGGTGAAGCATGGTGGTGGCAGCATCATGCTGTGGGGATGTTTTGTCAGTGGCAGGGACTAGGAGACTAGTCAAGATCGAGGCAAAGATCAATGACGCAAAGTACAGAGAGATCCTTGATAAAAACCTGCTCCAGAGCGCCCGGGAGCTCAGACTGGGGTGAAGGTTCACCTTCCAGCAGGACAACAACCCCAAGCACATAGCCAAGATATTACAGGAGTGGCTTCTGGACAACTCTCTGAATGTCATGGACTGGCCCAGCCAGAGCACGGACTTGAAAACCTTCGAACATCTCTGGAGAGACCTGAAAATAGCTGTGCGGCGACGCTCCCCATCCAACCTGACAGAGCTTGAGAGGATCTGCGGAGAAGAATGAGAGAAACTCCCCAAATACAGGTGTGCCAAGCTGTTAGTGTCATACCCACGAATACTCAAGGTTGTAATCGTTGCCAAAGGTGTTTCAACAAAGTACTGAGTAAAGGTTCTGAATACTTAAGTAAAAGTTAAGTCAGTTTTTGTATTTTTAATACATTTGCAAAAATTCTAAAAAACTGTTTTGCTTTGTCATTATGGGATATTTTGTGTAGATTGATGAGGAGAAAAAAAACTATTTATGCCATTTTGAATTCAGACTGTAACGTAACAAAATGTGGAAAAAGTCAAGTCAAAGTCAAGCAGGTTGAGGGACTAACTTACTTCCACTAGCTACTACTAGCATGTCTATAACCAGAAACAAGGTAGGGCTAGCCAACTTTGTTCAGTTGTTGTTGAGTTTGTTCTATTGGCATGCTAACTTCAATATCAGTTATGTATCTTAGCTACCATTGTCATTTTTATTGTCCTGTCACACTCACGGTATAATTAAGCAATAAGGCCAGAGGAGGTGTGGCATATAGCTAATATACCACAGCCAAGGGCTGTTCTTAAACACGACGCAACCCGGAGTGCCTGGACACAACCCTTAGCCATGGTATATTGGCCATATATCACAAACCCCCAAAGAGCCTTATTGCTATTATAAACTAGTTACCATCGTAATTAGATAAGTAAAAATAAATATGTTGTCATAGGTGGTTTATACAGTGCCTTGCGAAAGTATTCGGCCCCCTTGAACTTTGCGACCTTTTGCCACATTTCAGGCTTCAAACATAAAGATATAAAACTGTATTTTTTTGTGAAGAATCAACAACAAGTGGGACACAATCATGAAGTGGAACGACATTTATTGGATATTTCAAACTTTTTTAACAAATCAAAAACTGAAAAATTGGGCGTGCAAAATTATTCAGCCCCCTTAAGTTAATACTTTGTAGCGCCACCTTTTGCTGCGATTACAGCTGTAAGTCGCTTGGGGTATGTCTCTATCAGTTTTGCACATCGAGAGACTGACATTTTTTCCCATTCCTCCTTGCAAAACAGCTCGAGCTCAGTGAGGTTTGATGGAGAGCATTTTTTGAACAGCAGTTTTCAGTTCTTTCCACAGATTCTCGATTGGATTCAGGTCTGGACTTTGACTTGGCCATTCTAACACCTGGATATGTTTATTTTTGAACCATTCCATTGTAGATTTTGCTTTATGTTTTGGATCATTGTCTTGTTGGAAGACAAATCTCCGTCCCAGTCTCAGGTCTTTTGCAGACTCCATCAGGTTTTCTTCCAGAATGGTCCTGTATTTGGCTCCATCCATCTTCCCATCAATTTTAACCATCTTCCCTGTCCCTGCTGAAGAAAAGCAGGCCCAAACCATGATGCTGCCACCACCATGTTTGACAGTGGGGATGGTGTGTTCAGCTGTGTTGCTTTTACGCCAAACATAACGTTTTGCATTGTTGCCAAAAAGTTCAATTTTGGTTTCATCTGACCAGAGCACCTTCTTCCACATGTTTGGTGTGTCTCCCAGGTGGCTTGTGGCAAACTTTAAACAACACTTTTTATGGATATCTTTAAGAAATGGCTTTCTTCTTGCCACTCTTCCATAAAGGCCAGATTTGTGCAATATACGACTGATTGTTGTCCTATGGACAGAGTCTCCCACCTCAGCTGTAGATCTCTGCAGTTCATCCAGAGTGATCATGGGCCTCTTGGCTGCATCTCTGATCAGTCTTCTCCTTGTATGAGCTGAAAGTTTAGAGGGACGGCCAGGTCTTGGTAGATTTGCAGTGGTCTGATACTCCTTCCATTTCAATATTATCGCTTGCACAGTGCTCCTTGAGATGTTTAAAGCTTGGGAAATCTTTTTGTATCCAAATCCGGCTTTAAACTTCTTCACAACAGTATCTCGGACCTGCCTGGTGTGTTCCTTGTTCTTCATGATGCTCTCTGCGCTTTTAACGGACCTCTGAGACTATCACAGTGCAGGTGCATTTATACGGAGACTTGATTACACACAGGTGGATTGTATTTATCATCATTAGTCATTTAGGTCAACATTGGATCATTCAGAGATCCTCACTGAACTTCTGGAAAGAGTTTGCTGCACTGAAAGTAAAGGGGCTGAATAATTTTGCATGCCCAATTTTTCAGTTTTTGATTTGTTAAAAAAGTTTGAAATATCCAATAAATGTCATTCCACTTCATGATTGTGTCCCACTTGTTGTTGATTCTTCACAAAAAAATACAGTTTTATATCTTTATGTTTGAAGCCTGAAATGTGGCAAAAGGTCGCAAAGTTCAAGGGGGCCGAATACTTTCGCAAGGCACTGTATATACCACAGCTGTTAGCCAATCAGCATTCAGGGCCCGAACCACCCAGTTTATAATTATTTATTTGTGCTGCCAACCTGGACAGGAAACACACCTCCTAAACCTAGTAAATGTTCTATTAGATATATATATATATATATATACATTTTCGGTTTTATTGGTGACTCACTCTTTGATAGTATGCACATCTCTCTCATGGTGTGGCTTTAAAATATTTATTTTATTATTCTGGAGAAAAAAATCTAGCCAGAACATTACTGTTTTCAGCATCTGAATATATTTTACCAGGTTCAGTACTGGCAGCACTGTATTTTGTCATTCACCGGAGCCAAAATGATGTCTACTGCGTCATAATTAAGAACGATTAATTCATTTTTCCTTACGTTTCTTCAATGGTGTTGTTGCAGGGGAGGAACGAAAAGACGCATCCTTTCACTCCTATTTTGTTGAAAAAGGCGTAGACCACAAGTTTAATGACGTCTTACATACCCAATAAAATATCACAATGGGTGTGGCCAACATTGAACGATAGTCCCCTTCTGCAATCAAAACTGTACTTTCCAGATCACGTTGTGGTACCTAAAACATTTTTTTGCGGCGTATTCGCCCTTTGTGACAATGTCGGCAGATTATGAAGAGAGGTAAAGAGCCCAGCTATTTTTTTTTATTATAACCAGTAATACTTTGATATGATAACACTGTCAGTCCAGCAATTCCGTGATTCCCCCCCCCCCCCCCCCCCCCCCGTTATAAAATGCAGCATGCAATTTTATCTAGCTTTGCGTTAGCGATTTCCTTGTGCTGTCGTTTTAGTGCAACGTTAGCAACTGTAAACTAGCTTCTGGTAGTCTGGTTGGAGTTGCTAGCCATGTCTCTAACGCCAAGCCGTTTGCACATTTTATCACGTTATAACGTGTTAACTAGCTAGTTAGCGAATATTGTGCCATGAATTGTACACACTGATTTGCTGGTCAGCTCGCGAATTGACTGACTTTGAAGGCGAACTGCTAATCAGTTCACTAAAATAGTTAGCTAACGTTAGCTATAATTTGGCAGGCGAACACCAGACAGAGGTTGCGGGGAAATGGTGGCCTGTCTCACCACCAGCGAGCCCCGCAATCGTGCACAAATTATGTTCTGCCCCAGTGAGTGTCTTTAGTCATGTTTAGCTACATTAGCTAACGGACGTTGTCTAACAATCCCAGAACTCGAGATAATTTGCGAGATAATTTTGTGTCTAGCGTTAGCTGGCTAACGTTAACGTTACATTTCTTAGCTACCCCAAATGTTAACGTTATGTGTACGAGCTTGTACAAAATGGAAGGATTTGCTATCGGATAGGGCATTTGATTGACCGTTGCTAGTATTTTGTCTAATTCCAGCTAAATTAGTATGGTTATCCCTGCTGAATGTGTAGTAGTGCCGTTTTGCTAGCTAGCTACTAGTAGTAGGCTAGGCGTTTAATCACGGGGTTTTAATTTCCACTGACGTTAGCGCATAGCCAGCGAACCCCCACCAATTTTGTTATCCACAATGACCACTCGTGCTGTTCTCTTCAAAACCTCTTAACACAATAAACTGTATTTGTATTGGCGTGTTTAAATCGTCTGCATTGGGAAGACGTGATCAAATGTATCAGAAAACACGTTTCCATCCACCGTTTTTATGTGAGTAAAGTCATAAAAAGTGTGATGGAAACAGGAAGTGTTGGTACAATGTTATAAATGTCAACAGACGACCAATATTTTTGTGTCTACAAAATGTATCATGTGACGAATTGCGGTGGAAACGTTTCTTTTCACAATTGTTGTTAGAATAACCATGTGTAGGTACATTTCAGGGGTTATGGTTCTGTCACTGTGTACGGTTACATGCACACCGTGAGATTATTGTGGATAGTCAGATTAATATAATATTTCGATTAAAACGTTTACATGCTTTGCAAGAACGATTTCCCTAATAATCCTATTTACATGGACACGTCTTTTCAGATTTTCATGATGGATGCTGGTGCAAATAAACGTTCTACAACAGTGACCATGCTATTTTTGGGAAGCATATTTGATTGAGTTTAGACATAAAGTTTGTATGTGAAACTACTTCTAACATGCTGTCTAGATGGGGCGTGCGTGCGTGCGCATGTTGAGTTTGTCCACACCAGACGCGATCAGGACACACAGGTTGAAATATCAAAACGAACTCCGAACAAACTATATTAATTTGGAGACAGGTCGAAAAGCATTAAACATTCATGGCAATTTAGCTAGTTTGCTGTTGCTAGCTCATTTGTCCTGGGATATAAACATTGGCATGTTATTTTACCTGAAATGCACCAGGTCCTCTACTCCGACAAGTAATCCACAGATAAAAGGGTAAACCAAGTTAGTTTCTAGTAATCTCTCCTCCTTCAGTCTTCTTTGGACTTCATATGGCGGTTGGCAACGAACTTTAATGTGCATTACCACCCAACTGGACTTGAGTGTGGACCTCAGTAAATATTTCAATCACCCATGTGGTTACATGCTCCTAAAAACCAATAAGGAGATGAGAGGGGCAGGATTTGCAGCGCATGAAGCATCACAAATAGAACCAAGTTTCTATTGTAGTGCCTGGCAACGCGGATGCTCGTTGATGCGCGGAGCAATTTAGAAGCAATGATTGAATAACATGTATGTGTACATTTATTTTGCAACACTCGCGCACATAACGTGAGCTGTGTGGTCTTACATCATACATTGGGTGTTTCTCAAAATGCATGTTACTGTGCTACAAGCATGCAAATTGGAGCACTGGAGGGTTGGAGAATGAGTCCAAATCAAAATGGGTGAAACGGAGCATGGAGGGCAGTTCTCTAATGCATACTCCGTTTGTCCCTAATTTGAAGTTTGCATCGTTGCACGCTTCATCGGAAAGTATGCAAAGAATTATGACACAACCGCGTAAAAAACAAGGCAAAATTTCTTGATATCGGTGGTGCCATTATTTGAGCTGAAAGCGAGATAAAATATACTCTGACTAAGGAATGAAACGTTGCCTATTCACATCTCATATGATGCCGGTGGGGCTTACCCCAATTAGTCGAATGGTCATCGATTGGTAGTTTGGCTGTTGGTCGACTGAGATTGTTTTAGTTGAGCTGTAACAAATATATGTATCTATGTATATGTATGTACAGTGGGGAAAAAAGTATTTAGTCAGCCACCATTGTGCAAGTTCTCTCACTTAAAAAGATGAGATAGGCCTGTAATTTTCATCATAGGTACACTTCAACTATGATAGACAAAATGAGAAAAAAAATCCAGAAAATCACATTGTAGGATTTTTTATGAATTTATTTGCAAATTATGGTGGAAAATAAGTATTTGGTCAATAACAAAACTTTATCTCAATAATTTGTTATATACCCTTTGTTGGCAATGACAGAGGTCAAACGTATTGCAGATTCAGTCTTCCCAGCCTGGTACAGGCCTCTCTCATCTTTTTAAGTGGGAGAACTTGCACAATTGGTGGCTGACTAAATACTTTTTTGCCCCACTGTATATATACATATACATATATGTATGTGTGTGTGTATATATATATATATATATATATATATATATATATATATATATATATACAGTGCCTTGCGAAAGTATTCGGCCCCCTTGAACTTTGCGACCTTTTGCCACATTTCAGGCTTCAAACATAAAGATATAAAACTGTATTTTTTTGTGAAGAATCAACAACAAGTGGGACACAATCATGAAGTGGAACGACATTTATTGGATATTTCAAACTTTTTTAACAAATCAAAAACTGAAATATTGGGCGTGCAAAATTATTCAGCCCCTTTACTTTCAGTGCAGCAAACTCTCTCCAGAAGTTCAGTGATGATCTCTGAATGATCCAATGTTGACCTAAATGACTAATGATGATAATACAATCCAGCTGTGTGTAATCAAGTCTCCGTATAAATGCACCTGCACTGTGATAGTCTCAGAGGTCCGTTAAAAGCGCAGAGAGCATCATGAAGAACAAGGAACACACCAGGCAGGTCCGAGATACTGTTGTGAAGAAGTTTAAAGCCGGATTTGGATACAAAAATATTTCCCAAGCTTTAAACATCCCAAGGAGCACTGTGCAAGCGATAATATTGAAATGGAAGGAGTATCAGACCACTGCAAATCTACTAAGACCTGGCCGTCCCTCTAAACTTTCAGCTCATACAAGAAGAAGACTGATCAGAGATGCAGCCAAGAGGCCCATGATCACTCTGGATGAACTGCAGAGATCTACAGCTGAGGTGGGAGACTCTGTCCATAGGACAACAATCAGTCGTATATTGCACAAATCTGGCCTTTATGGAAGAGTGGCAAGAAGAAAGCCATTTCTTAAAGATATCCATAAAAAGTGTTGTTTAAAGTTTGCCACAAGCTACCTGGGAGACACACCAAACATGTGGAAGAAGGTGCTCTGGTCAGATGAAACCAAAATTGAACTTTTTGGCAACAATGCAAAACGTTATGTTTGGCGTAAAAGCAACACAGCTGAACACACCATCCCCACTGTCAAACATGGTGGTGGCAACATCATGGTTTGGGCCTGCTTTTCTTCAGCAGGGACAGGGAAGATGGTTAAAATTGATGGGAAGATGGATGGAGCCAAATACAGGACCATTCTGGAAGAAAACCTGATGGAGTCTGCAAAAGACCTGAGACTGGGACGGAGATTTGTCTTCCAACAAGACAATGATCCAAAACATAAAGCAAAATCTACAATGGAATGGTTCAAAAATAAACATATCCAGGTGTTAGAATGGCCAAGTCAAAGTCCAGACCTGAATCCAATCGAGAATCTGTGGAAAGAACTGAAAACTGCTGTTCACAAATGCTCTCCATCCAACCTCACTGAGCTCGAGCTGTTTTGCAAGGAGGAATGGGAAAAAATGTCAGTCTCTCGATGTGCAAAACTGATAGACATACCCCAAGCGACTTACAGCTGTAATCGCAGCAAAAGGTGGCGCTACAAAGTATTAACTTAAGGGGGCTGAATAATTTTGCACGCCCAATTTTTCAGTTTTTGATTTGTTAAAAAAGTTTGAAATATCCAATAAATGTCGTTCCACTTCACGATTGTGTCCCACTTGTTGTTGATTCTTCACAAAAAAATACAGTTTTATATCTTTATGTTTGAAGCCTGAAATGTGGCAAAAGGTCGCAAAGTTCAAGGGGGCCGAATACTTTCGCAAGGCACTGTATATGACTTTTTATATGAATTTTTCCCTCATCAATCTACACATACCCCATAATGACAAAATTAAAACAGGTTAAGAAATTGTAGCCAATTTATTTAAAAAAACTGATATCAAATTTTACATAAGTATTCAGAACCTTTACTCAGTACTTTGTTGAACCACCTTTGGCATCGATTACAGCCTCGAGTCTTCTTGGGCATGATGCTACAAGCTTGGCACACCTGTATTTGGGAAGTTTCTCCCATTCTTCTCTGCAGATCCTCTCAAGCTCTGTCAGGTTGAATGGGGAGGGTTGCTGCACAGCTATTTTCAGGTCTCTCCAGAGATGTTTGATCGTGTTGAAGTCCGGGCTGGGCCACTCAAGGATATTCAGAGACTTGTCCCGAAGCCATTCCCGCATTGCCTTGGCTGTGTGCTTAATGTTGTTGGTGAACCTTTGCTCCAGTCTGAGGTCCTGTCTCTGTACTTCGCTCTGTTCGTTGTTCCCTTGATCCTGACTAGTCTCCCAGTCCCTGCCGCTCAAAAACATCCCCACAGCATGATGCTGCCATCACCATAGTGATGGTGCCAGGTTTCCTCCAGATGTGACACTTGGCTTTCAGGCCAACGAGTACAATCTTGGTTTCTTCAGACCAGAGAATCCTTAACTTTTTTCATATTTTGTTACGTTACAGCCTTATTCAAAAATGAATTACATAATATTTCCTCATCAATTTATACACAATACCTCAAAATGACAAAGTGAAAACAGGTTTTTAGATTTTTTTGCACATTTTTAATTAAATAAAAATTAAATAAAAATTGAAATACTTTATTTAAGTACCTATGCTATGATACTCAAAATTGAGGCCGGTGCATCCTGTTTCCATTGATCATTCTCTTTTCTTTTTTTTTTTACCCCTTTTTCTCCCCAATTTCGTGGTATCCAATTGTTGTAGTAGCTACTATCTTGTCTCATCGCTACAACTCCCGTATGGGCTCGGGAGAGACGAAGGTTGAAAGTCATGCGTCCTCCGATACACAACCCAACCAGCCGCACTGCTTCTTAACACAGCGCGCATCCAACCCGGAAGCCAGCCGCACCAATGTGTCGGAGGCTACACCGTGCACCTGGCAACCTTGGCTAGCGTGCACTGCGCCCGGCCCGCCACAGGAGTCGCTGGTGCACGATGAGACATGGACATCCCTACCGACCAAGCCCTCCCTAACCCGGACGACGCTAGGCCAATTGTGCGTCACCCCACAGACCTCCCGGTCGCGGCCGTTTACGACAGAGCCTGGGCGCGAACCCAGGGACTCTGATGGCACAGTACAGTCACGGAGAGATCTGTATATTGGCCTTTCGGGCCAACGGAGCTCTTAAAGGGACATTGGTGTCTTAGAAGGACAGTGGCATACTTTGTATTGTGTTCACCCATAACATTTTAAATTCATTCAAGGTTTATAAAAAATATGCCCACTCAATATAACATTAGGTTAGAAAAACAATAATCCAAACCCCATGTCTCTACCATTTATGGTTAAAAAGTTAGAATATTTACAATGAGAATACTTTACAATTGTTTTGCGAATAATAATAATAATAATAATAAGGATGTTTCCAATGAGGTAAATGCAGATAGACAAGCCTCCTTTTCAAGCCTGCCGGTAGGCCTATGTATTTATAGCCCTTATTTTGCGTCATCACGCAACGCCTTGTATCTGATGGAAACACACTTCTGGTGGGGAAATACAAAAAAAAGGTAATGCACATTTTCTGAGGTTCTATCTGGACCTCGACACATTTCTCATAAATAATTGTTAAATTAAATACTGATGAAGCAACCCTTTTTTTCAATGTAGACATACAGCACAGCTTGGAAGGTCCCAGACAGTGCCCCATACTTGTCCAATCGCGTGCGTTACTTAAATCACTTCACGAAACTCAGCCAATCAAAGCAAATGTTTACAATGACTCTTCACAGTGGAGACTGATGTTAGGAGACTGATGTTGTCATAGAGAGAGACCGCAAGAGAAGCAAAGGCGGAAGCGAGAGGAGAAATTATAGAATGGCGTACGCAAAAGTCAGGAAAGTCGATACAGAAAATGGAGCTTTCAAAGAGGAGTGGACAGACAAATATGCCTTTATCCTTCCCGCAGCGAGTGTCCAACCACTCTGCCTGATATGTTCAGCGACTGTGATTCTAATAAAAAGTGCCAACGTGAAGCGCCACTATGAGACAAAGCACGATCTTTTGAGCAAAAATATCCACAGCAGTCTGAGTTGAGGGTACGCAAAATAAACAAACTCAAAGCCCAGTATGATCGGTCCACCAGAGTCCTCTCCCATGCATTCACTGCCCAACAACGTGCAAGTGAATGTTAACTAAAAATAGCTTGGATTTTGGGTCAACACCAAAATCCGTTTTAATGATGGGGGAGTGGCGACGGAGTGCACGAATGCTGTTGCTGAAACTTTACGAGCTGTGTGAAAAAATCAAGAAAATCCCAATGTCGTGTACAACAACAGCAAGAAAGAGTGAAATACAAGCAGAGGATGTATTAACACAGCATGATGAAGCTATTCGGAGTGCACCACGCAGAGCATTAGCTGTTGATGAATCTACTGATGTGAGTGATAAGGCCCAGCTTCTGGTGTATGTTAGATTTTACCACACAGAGAAGACAAAATTCTGCGAAGACCTGTTAGGTGTAACACCACTCGAGACACATACAAGAGGAAAGGACATATCCATGGCCATAAAGGACATGCAGAGAAAGAGGGGAATAGATCTAAAACAAGTATTCTCTATCACCTCAGATGGGGCCCCTACCATGATAGGAAGAGAGAGGGGAGCTGTGGCACGGCCGAAAGAGGAAAACCCTGACCTCGCAGCAATCTGTCGGAAGAGTATGCTGAAGTGATGAATACAATGATGAAATTAACATTAACTAACATTAACTTCCTCAGGGCATCCCCATCTCATCAGCATCGCCTGCTGAGAGAATTCATGAAAGAAGTTGAGGCAAATGCAAAGACCTACTGCTGCACAACAACGTAAGATGGCTCAGTAAAGGCAGGGTGTTGAAACGCTTTTGGTCCATTCGAAAGGAAATAACAGCTTTCCTAGTACAGCTCAAGAGTCAGAAGGCAACACAGTTTTCACTTTTTTTGCAAGACGAGCAAAATGGATATGGTTGCTTTTTTGGTAAACACCACGTCACACTTTAATGAGCTCAACAGGGCTAGAACAATTAAGTTTGTGATTTGATGACATCTGTCCTCTCCTTCCAGAAGGAACTGAAATTGTTCAATGAAGATCTTCAAGAAGACTGTGCACACTTCTCAAAAGTGCAGAAACAGATTCAGGGTGAGAGAGATGCTTCTCCTCATGTTGACTTCATAGATAAAGCTGATTGGAAACTTCAGCAATCGCTTTGACAGCTTCAGCCTTAGATAGCATTTCCTTCTAATTGAGAATCCATTCATCATCACAGATGTCAGGGGATTTTCAAAGGAGGTGACACAGACCTTCAAGTGGGCACATGTTGGATCTCTACAGATGGAACTGATTGATCTGCAAGCAAATGTTGCACTAAGAGAGCACTTTCAACTAACTGATCATGACGCTTTCTGGCTGCAGGCTGTGTCTGAGACTGTTCTCCCTGGTCTAACCAAAGTAGCACTACACACCTTGACCATGTTTGGCACCACATACAGTTGTGAGTCTTCTATCTCCACTATGAACATCATTAACAATAAGTACCGTTCTAGACTCACCAATGAGCACCTACATACAGTATGTGCATGACAATGGCAACTGACTCCATTCCAGCCAAGGTTCAAATGACTGGCAGGGCAAGCAAAAGCCTATTTCTCTCACTAAAGAAGAGAGGTGGGAGAGAGTTGTAAAGATACATATTAAACCTGTGGCTTCTTATTTGTTCAAAAATCAAAGCACTGTTTTCAGAAACAGGCACTTTAAAAAAAAAAATGTTGTGAAGATGCGGCCTTGTTTTGCTTGAAGTGAAAACATTTGTGATAGGCCTACTTTTATTTATGATTACGCTGCATATTTGTTTTACCTGTTTAAAGTGTCTACATTGAAAATGTGCAATAAATATTGTTGAATTGTTATTGAAATGTAGTACTTTGTTTATTAGCTATACATATACAAGAACTACATATGCCCCCAAAACATAGCGCACGTTAGACATTTTAATGGTTTGGACCTGTTGTGAATCACTGGACCTCTTTGAATTCTGATTGTGCACGCACCACTGCTTTATGTAATGACAAGATCCGTCTTATCTGTGCCCTAACAATGGGAGTCGTTGGGGGAAAGTCAGGCGGAAGGAGGTGAGATCAGGCATGAACATTCTAGCCAATGAGAGGGCAGATAACGCTTGTGCACAACAGACAACTACGATATAAAATATTTTTTCTCAAAGTTGCGGAGATGCCATGTGCGTCCACTTATATCAGTACGTTCATAACAAACTAAACATTACGAAACGTATATTAGATCAAATAAGCCTCACTTAGCAAATTAGTAATAAAAAATATTGTTGACCATATCTGACACTCATAGACCTCCATAAAAAATAAAATCCCCAATTGGTCTGCGTATCGCTGTATTTTCACATTGACAGATTGATGGGAGTGGAGCTTCTTGCTTCATCTCGTCCTCAGAATGTATCACGCAAGTTAGGTGTGTGCCCCAGCTTTTGCATTGCTGTTTGTCAGCAACGATATGCAAGTTTATTGAACATGGCTGCCTCAATGCAATCATTGTAATGAGCCAATCACATTCTGGCAGACCCCTTATAGATTTTTGGTCAGAAATGTTTTTTTTCCCCCAATATATCATTATATTTAGCAAATGTATGCAAAATGACATGTATCCTAAAGTATCAACATTTAACGTTTTCCTACAGAGACCTCTCCAACAGAGACAATGGCCCAGAGGGCATGGAGCCAGATGGCATCATTGAGGTAAGTGTTTGTGTGTGTGTGTGTGTGTCAAGCTACACTTTGTTAAATGTTGGATAAAGGACATGTTGCATTGTTAAATATCGAATGGCATGTTGTCTAATGGAATGGAAGAAAAGATGCATGAATCTCACACTTGTTTTTTTTTGTCTCCGCTGGCAAAAAAAACAGTACTGGGGTTTGTGTATAAGAAGTACAGTACTGGGGTGCTATTTATACTGACCGTGCTCTACAATCATTTTTTTCTCTCCACAGAGTAACTGGAATGAGATCGTGGACAGCTTCGATGAGATGGCCCTGCGTGAGACTCTCCTGAGAGGAATCTATGCCTATGGTTTTGAGAAACCGTCTGCCATTCAGCAGAGGGCCATCCTCCCTTGTATCAAGGGTAAGTACAAGCTTCCTAAAGTATAAACTCACACACACAGGATATAACCTCTGCATGTTGTTTATTTTGTTCACGTTTCAGTCAGACCTTTTTCAAGATGGGTATAAGCTAAGGTTCCAAAATGCCTATTAATGTGTTGATTCTTGAACATTGCTTCTTGCTTCAAGATGATCTAGCCTAAATTGTCGCTGACTGAAGTTGCATGAGCATCTATACTTACTTACTTAAAAATTGTATTTAAAAAAACATTTAACCTTTATTTAATTACTTAATCGTCTTAATTCCTGTGTCGAACATAAGGTTTTCTTGAGAGATCATACTATACTGGCTTTTATTTATTCCAGAGTATCCTACTGGTGAGGTTTGGAGACCTTCTCAATCTTGCCTTTCATTTTTTATTATTTTCATGCAAGTTAATGATTAAGCGGACACATTTCCTAAGCTTCAAAACAGAGTGACCCAAATGCCTTTAAAGCGTATCCTTGGTCTTAGCAACTAGGAACCAAATGGGATGAAACGGGTAGGGACCTACCTGAATTTGTCCAATAAGAAACACTTGTTTTTGTTTTCTGTTACAAAATGTTTTGCTACAGTGTGAACAAATTAATTTTAATTTCCCACCAGGTTATGATGTCATTGCGCAGGCCCAGTCAGGCACAGGGAAGACTGCCACGTTCGCCATCTCCATCCTCCAGCAGATTGATATCGAGCTGAAGGGCACCCAGGCCTTGGTCCTCGCTCCCACCCGAGAGCTGGCTCAGCAGGCAGGTTGCACAAACATTAAATTGGCCTAAAAACAGTTAACTGTGAATGCAACTCCTGCACCCTTTACACAGTCGCACCGATGCTGTACCATGGTGCCTCTGGTATTTTAATATGACATGGTCCTTTCCAGTACGGTTCTAGCAACTATGGTGGACCAGACCAGCACGGTAAAGCGTGGCTCGGCTCTGCTCCATAGTGTGACTCAAACCATGTACTATATTGTACCATCTCTGTCTCTGGGAATGAAAGTGTCTTTGAGTGGCACTGAGTGTTATATCTGACAAGGGGAAACGGACAATGCCATATTCATCCCAGCCGACTCGGTGCTGGTTCATGCTAAGAGCACAAACTCATAACTGAGTTGCAAAAATCTGATTCCTTATGAAGATTGTTGCTTGCCAAATTAATACAAATTTGTATGAAAAAGCTAAAAGTATCTTGACCATGGAATTACCTCGACTAAGAACATATGGAATAGAATTGTAATGTGGGTCTTCGTGAGTATTGTGTGCATGTAAATGTAGTAAAATGTGTGCCAGAGGGGGAGCTTTCTCTTGCCACTGTGCTTCTGCTTGCTCTCTGGGGTCTTGGCTGTGTTACTCTAAAAGCACTTTGTGACAACTGCGGATTTGAAAAAGGGTTTTAATAAATTGTATTGACTCCCTCTCCTCTTCAATAGATCCAGAAGGTGATCCTGGCCCTCGGTGACTACATGGGAGCCTCCTGCCATGCCTGTATTGGCGGCACAAACGTCCGTAACGAGGTGACAAAGCTCCAGGCTGAGGCTCCGAACATAGTGGTTGGAACGCCAGGACGCGTGTTTGACATGTTGAACCGCAAGTTCCTCTGTGAGTAATGTCCTCAGGGTCTTTGTTTACTTTTGTGTTATTCTGCATTAATTATCTTTTTTTTGTAACCAGATTTGTATAGATATCTTCTTGCGACTAGGGGGCGATATTTACATTTTTGGATGAAAAACGTTCCCGTTTTAAACAAGATATTTTGTCACGAAAAGATGCTCGACTATGCATATAATTGACAGCTTTGGATAGAAAACACTCTGACGTTTCCAAAACTGCAAAGATATTGTCTGTGAGTGCAACAGAACTGATGTTACAGGCAAAACCCAGATAAAAATCCAATCAGGAAGTGCCGCATTTTTTGAAACCGCCTCATGCCAATGACTCCTTATATGGCTGTGAATGAGCTACGAATTAGCTTACGTTTTCTGCGTATTCCCCAGGTGTCTACAGCATTGTGACGTCTTTTTACGCATTTCCGTTGAAGAATAGCCGTAAGGGACCATATTTTCATGAATAGGAAAAGTTTCTAGGGGTATTTATGTCCGCTGCGTTATGCTAATTCGTTTGAGGCTATGATTACACTCCCGGATCCGGGATTGCTAGTCGCAAAAGGATAACAATAGATTGGAATTGGATTTGTTTCCCAAAGAACAGAATCAGAACAGCAAACGAAAGTGATTTATACTGTTCCGGAACAGAACGGTTATTTTAAAAGCATGGGTACTGGTTAACCCTGTAGGTCTAAGCCCTTAGATCGCAATATCTACTATGCTAACATATGAAATTGTTTTAAGATAATCATAAAATTTATAATTTAGCCATTTGATTTGGAATTTTAGGACCTCTGTACGTATAGAAAATATATATTTCATGAAACATTGAATTTAGACTTTACTGCTATAACCCATAGAAACACTTTGAATAACACCATTCATAAATGGCAAAACACAAAGTAAAAAAATAAATAATAAAAACACGGTTTTGAAGTGTTTTTTTAACCTTTTGGCACATTTTACCCCCTAATGCACTTTTTGCAATTTTTACAGCCCGGTACTGGCGTAGAGCAGAACAACCGACACCTTCTTGTTTGTGAGAGTCCCCTTTTGATATTGGTGGCATATTAGTTTGTAGCTCCAACGGTTCAGTCTGGACAGTCAGTTTTTTGAGAAGACCTCTTCGAAATGAGGACATCCGCGACAGAGTTCAGACAACTGCCGTAAAGCTTGTGGATATCATTGACCCAAACAACAGAGACTGTCGTGTTCGTGGGAATCTCCACTTTCGTTATTGGGGACATATTAGGTTTTACAGTTGTGAAGCACGGGTGCATCAATTGACTCCAGTTTTTTTTAAATAATGTTATTTTACGTTCTCAAGCATTTTTTTCAGTCCCCCAAAAAAACGCAACAAAGTGCCTATGCAAAGCCCACACTTTGCCACTCAGAAATGTATTCCCGTGTCTGCCTGCCTGCCCGCCAGCTGAAAATCTTTTCCAGCTTCTGTGCGTGTAGACAACCTGCCCCTACCCCTCCAAAGCATAGTCTCGTAGCCTATTAACGTTTCAAGCGTGATTCAGAAACGAGGTGAGAGATTTTTAATTTGAGAATAGATTAACCTATTCAATGCTAGTTAAGGATACTATCGTTTTCATGTTTCACATTGGATTTATAAACTACAAAAAGGTAAGACTTGTTTTAAATTAAAATTCTGGTGCTACTCTGCACACACATGCTTGCTTGCTAGCTAGCTGGTCCAACGTTAAGCCAACTCTGAAGTTCAAAGACATTCAAAATTCCTTCATAGAAGCTGCTCCTGCGTTAGTATAATTGTATAAATGCTTGTCACAACAACAACATCCACAGCACTTCAAGCCTCTTCCTCCACCCTCTCTCGCTCTCTCCCCACCCACAACATTTCTGGCACATCTCGCACCCTACACTCATCTGTCCAATGCATGTAAATAGCTTGCCTGCTCCATAGCAATTAAGCTGCTCTATCCCCACTGATTGGTAAGGTAATGTAATGGCAAACTAAATGTTTAAAAAAATTGATATTTCACAAGTTTAAAAAGGAACTGAAAGGAACGATATAAACATACTTTTTTTGCGTTCGAACCGGTTCAGATCTTTATTTTACTGGTTGGAACAGTGGAACGGAACGAACAAAATAATTGTTCTGTCCAGAACGAAACGATTGGAAAATAATCTTAATTCTAACCCCTGGAGATAACATAACTGTTTGTCATACTTTTCTCAAGTTGTTGTTTACATCAGTATGTTTTATTAAATTATTTGTTTACTGAATGGAGTATTGGGATTGGACTATTTTGTGTTCAAGTTGTCTGAACTAAGTGCTCATCTTCCCCCTACAGCTGCTAAGTACATCAAGATGTTTGTCCTGGACGAGGCTGATGAGATGTTGAGCCGGGGTTTCAAGGACCAGATCTATGAGATTTTCCAGAAGCTCGGCACCAGCACACAGGTAAGAGGACCACACGCACAAGTAAGGGCACAGACTGTCAAACAGTCCGTTAGAAAGCTATGATCATGACAAAATTGCGCCGACAGACACGGTCACCCTGTTATTTCTTATATTTCTTATATTATTTGCACAGAATGTTTGTAGTATTATTTCCTACAGCCGAAAATAACTTTTGGACATTCGATCGGTGGCCACTTCTCTGACCTGGATCCTTCCCGAGGCAGCCCCATTCATCCTTGGTGTTACACCAAACCGTTGACATTGGAGGAGAGGGAGAAGTGGGGTTCTAATCAGGCTCAGTCGGCGAGAAAATCATCCATTGCTTCAGAGTATATTACTTGCTAACGAGCTCAGGGCGAGGATCTTCTTTCAGTGAGACATAAGGGACTGTAACATACTCAGTTTTACAGAATCATGGCTGTATGGATTTATTGTCTCCATACAGCCAGCGGGGTTCTCTGTTCATTGCGAGGACAGGAAGAAATAACCATTTGGTAAAAACAAAGGTGGAGGGGTATGTCTCATGATTTAACAACTCATGGTGTGATTGTGGTAACGTACACCAACTCAAGGCCTTTTGTTCTCCCGATCTGGTATACCTGACCATTAAATGCCAACCGCATTACCTTCAGAGAGAAATTTATTGGTTTATTTGGTTATTTGGTTCACTGTCATGCATATTCCCCCAAGCAATGGCTCTCAAGGAACTACACCGGACTTTGTGCAAACTAGAAACCGCATATCCCGAGGCCACATTTATCGTAGCTGTTGACTTTAATAAAGGAAATCTGAGGTAAATGTTTCCAAAATTCTACCAGTACATCTCCTGTGCTACACGTGGAGAGAACAAGGCCTTCCTCCGCCCTCCCTTTGGCAAATCAGATCACACCTCCATCCTGCACTTCCCCACCTATAGACAGGAACTTATGCATGAAGCACCTGTGGTAAGGGCTGTTCAATGTTGGTCTGACCAATCGGAATCTATGCTTCAAGACTGTTTTGATTACTCGGACTGGGAAATGTTTCCGGTTCCCCTCTGGGAATAGTATTGACGTATACACTGACTTGGTGACTGGATTCATCAGGAAGTGCATAGAGTATGTTGTTCCTACTTTGACGATTAGCAATTATCCAAACCAAAAACCTTGGATAGATGGCAGCAATCGCAAAACTGAAAGCGTGAACCACCACATTTAACCACGACACGGTGACTGGGAACATCTATGACCTCCGTAAGGCAAAATTATAATACAGGGACAAAGTGGAGTTGTAATCTAACGGCTCAGACACTAGATGCATGTGTCAGGGACTCCAGACAGATAATCACAGATTATAATGGGAAAGCCAACCACATCGCGAACACCGATGCCTCACTCCTGGGCAAGCTAAACACCTTTTCTTTGCCCATTTTGAGGAAAACAAGCAAATTGGGCTAACAAGGACTGTGTGCTCCCTATATCTGTGGCCAATGTGAGTAAGGCCTTCAAGTGTGTTAAATGATAAGAAAAAGTCATACAATTCCAGGTGAACTTACAATGCAGTATAATGGTCCTGTTACGTTTGTTTGACCGCTAGGGCCAGGCAATGAAGTTATATACTGAACAAAAATATAAATGCAACACGTAAAGTGTTGGTCCCATGAGCTGAAATAAAAGATCCCTGAAACGTTCCATATGCACAAAAAGCTTATTTCGCTCAAATTTTGTGCACAAATGTGTTTAGATCCCTGTTCGTGAGCATTTCTCCTGTGTGAAGATAATCCATCCACTTGATGGGTGTGGCATATCAAGAAGCTGATTAAACAGCATGATCATTACACAGGTCAATATCCAGCAACTTCGCACAGCTATTGAAGATGAGTGGGACAGCATTCCATAGGCCACAATCAACAGCTTGATTAACTCTGTGACGGAGATGTGGTACAGTACCAGTCAAAAGCTTGGACACACCTACTCATTCCAGGGTTTTTCTTTATTTGTACTATTTTCTACATTGTAGAGTAATAATGAAGACATCAAAACTATGAAGTAACACATGGCATAGTGTACAGTAGTAACCAAAAAAGTGTTAAACAAATCCAAATATATTTTCTATTTGAGATTCTTCAAAGTAGCCACCCTCTGCCTTGATGACAGCTTTGCACACTCTTGGCATTCTCTCAACCAGCTTCACCTGGAATGCTTTTCCAAAAATCTTGAAGGAGTTCCCACATGTGCTGAGCACCTGTTGGCTGCTTTTCCTTCACTCTGCGGTCCAACTCATCCCAAACCACCTCAATTGGGTTGAGGTCGGGTGATTGTGGAGGCCAGGTCATCTGATGCAGCACTCCATCACTCTCCTTCTTGGTGAAATAGCCCTTACACAGTCTGGAGGTGTGTTTTGGATCATTGTCCTGTTGAAAAACAAATCATAGTCCCACTAAGCTCAATCCAGATGGGATTGCGTATTATTTCATAGTTTTGATGTCTTCACTATCATTCTACAATGTAGAAAATAAAAACCATGGAATATGTAGGTGTGTCCAAACTTTTGACTGGTACTGTATATGTGACCAACAGAGGCATATCTTTATTTCCAGTCATGTGAAATCCTTTGATTAGGGCCTAATGAATTAATTTCAATTGACTGAGTTCCTTATATGAACTGTAACTTAGTAAACTCCTTGAAATTGTTGCATGTTGGTTTATATTTTTGTTCACTATAAATATAAATGTCTTTGTGTTTAATAAACAAAGTTATTTTTTAGCAGAGTGTTTGATTATTTGATTGACAGTTCTGGTTGCCTATTGATGGACTTTAGTCCCTCTTCAGTGGGCATTCCTTTACAGGCAAGTAAAATGTCCATTCATATCACCAAAGAAGGTTCCATGTCGGCATTTAAAAACTGTAGTGTAGCCTACCCTAACAGACAGATAAACAAACAACACGTTTCAGCCGAGGCTGAAACGTGTAATCAATACAGGCTACAGGTAGCCTACTGTAATTTAATATTAGGCAAAACCGAAGACTGGCCTGAAGACATCGGTTCCATGAATAGACTAGGACAGTGGTCACCAACTTTTTCTGAGTCAAGATCACTTTCGCAGTCAAAAAGCAAGCTGATATCTACTGCTCAGATTTTTTTTTTTTTACATTAACCTCACACAAACAGGTTAGTAGGAATAAGGTTTGGGCAGTAGGTCTAATACATTATCACAGCATATTGGCTATATGATTGGCCTGCCAATATTGTTAATCAGACCATATTACATTTCAAAACTCGAGCTTTGATAACAAAATAGATCAGTTGGTTTAGCACTTGTGAGGCACTGTGGAGCATGAATTGAAATAATTAGCTTTTTATTTTATTTTACTGGACTGATGGTACCTGCATCTGATGGTCAACGAGGTCAAATCACAACGTCAGTGGTCTTCAGGTCGAAAAGTCAAGAGTTTCCGACTTGGAATTCCGACTTGGATGACCGTTCAAAACTATTTTTCCCAACTGCCTCTCACAGTCCCTGCTCTCTCATTCCTTTCCTCTGGTGAGACTGACCAGAGAGAGGGGACACCGTCTTCCACCTGATGGCAAAACTTGAGTCACACCGCATCTGCCTCATGCAGAAATTCATGTTGTTCCTATGACCAAAGAAAGTTAAATATTCCTTAATATTAAAATTTGACACGACGAGCTGCTAATAATAATAAAACGCAGGGCTATCGATACTTGGCTAGTCATTCATTGCAGCCCGAGCGAGTACGGAGAAGCGTGTTTTGTAATAGTGTTGAATAAAAACAGTGACCATGCTGATTATAAACTTAAACATGAACTCACTCAGCTCTTTGCTGTATTCGTTGACAGTCTCTCTGTGGTCATGATTTTAAAAGATATTAAATCTTACGTAGGCTAGTAGCCTATTAAACTTGGCTGTGGCCAGGGTCATGGAAGCTCTGTAGCCACGGTGATTTGAGCAATCGGATTGGGCAGCGCAGTAGGTGCACTCGATTTAGTCACAGAATTGCCGGTCCGCCAGGTATTTTGTCTCATGGGAACGCTTTGCTTTGCAGGACTTTTGAATCAAGTGCACCTACTGGCAACAGCTCAACATGATTTAAATAAAGGAGTGCAAGCCTTTATTGTTCGTTGGCTTTTCTACAGAAATATTTGGTGATCGACTAGGAATGCCTTGAAGATCGACGATCGACCGGTTGGCGACCACTGGATTAGGATATTCTAAATGCAACAGACTGAAGACTGAACACACACTTGCATCCTTAGCAATGAGACAGAGCAAGTAGAGCAGGCAGGCCAGCTTGAGGAAGAGAGAGGCAGAAGCTTGCTCTTATGTTTTGGTAATCTGCATCTCGCAATGTCTTGTCTTGCATGACTTCCAAATTCACCAAGTAGCCTAAAGTTCGCCTCTTCCTCTTTAGTTTTATTTGAGTTGCACAACTTCCCCAGGCCTTCACAACCTATTGGCTGTATCTCGGAAAATGTTTCGTGATAAATGAACAGTGATTTTAATTAAGTGGGGGGGGGGGGGGACAAAGAAATGTGTTTAAACATTCCCACCCTTAGTTTCGGTACTAGTTCATTTTTGTTTATTTAAGAAAATACAAAGTGTTGGTATTCCTGATTCCATACAGTATATGATCATGTAATATAATGCCTCATGAGAGCACAATAAGGAATACCAGCACTTTGTATTTTCTTAAATAAAACACACGATTACGCAAACAACAACACTAAAATAAAGCGCTATATCCATGTGAAATCAATATGTAAACATGTTTCAGACATTGTATAGGTTTATGCTATGTTTTGTTACAAAGAGAAAAAGATGCATACTTGTGTGACTCAAAGGGCATGTCTGTAGTACGCTATTTCTCATTTCCCACTCCAGGCTAATGTGATGGGCTTGTCACTGTTAAGTAGCCTTCTGTAGCCTTGCGGGTCTATCCATCTGTAGTAAGCTTGTAGTGGCCAACTCATTGACAACTTCGGCTTTAGCTTGCTCATTGCTTATGCCTTCAGAAAGTATTCACACCTCTTGACTTTTCCACATTTTGTTACAGCCTGAATTTAAAATGTTTAGATTAGATTAGACGTTTAGATTTTGTGTGACTGATCTACACACAATACCCCACAATGTCAGTGGAATAATGCTTTTAGAATGAGTTACAAATGAATAAAAAATGAAAAACTGAGTCAAGTATTCAACCTGTTTTTATGGCGAGCATAAATAATTTAGTAGTACAAATGTGCTTAACAAGTCAGATAGTTGCATGGACTAACTCTGTGTGCAATAATGGTGTATAACATAATTTTGTAATGACTACCCATCTCTGTACCCCACACATACAATCATCTGTAAGGTTCCTTTGTCAGGCGTGTGCGTACTTGTGCTGAAGTCAGGTGCAGGAGAGCAGAGAATTGTGAACAGGCGCACACTTTATTTCGGCAGGAGAGAATATACCGACGGACGCAGCTGCGTACAAAAACCTCCAGCCGACAAGGCAAAGTGTAAAACGTGCAAAAACAGTCACAACCGTCAAATGTATACAAACAGGCTTCGTGAAATAACACGAGGGAAAACGCACGCAAGCCTAGTGCGTAAAAAAACACGTATCACAAAAACAATCTTACGCAAAGACACGAGGGGGAACAGCGGAATAAATACATGTAGATTGATTGGGGACTGAAAACCAGGTGTGCAGGGAACAAGACAAAACAAATGGATACATGAAAAATGGAGCGGCGATGGCTAGAAAGCCGGTGACGTCGACCGCCGAACGCCGCCCGAACAAGGGGAGGAGCCGACATCAGCGGAAGTCGTGACACCCTCTGTCGAGCATAGAATTTTAAGCGCAGATTCAACGACAAAGACCAGGCTGGTTTTCCAATACCTCGCAAAGAAGGGCACCTATTGGTAGACGGGTAGACATTGAATATCCCTTTGAGCATGGTGAAGTTATTAATTATACTTAGGATGGTTTATTAATATGCCCTGTTGCTACAAAGATCTACAGGGATCCTGTTGATGGAGTGTAAGGAAACTGCCCAGGGATTTTACCATGAGGCCAATGGGGAGTTAAATGTCTGTGATAGAAAACTGAGGATGGATCAACATTTATAGTTACTCCACAATACTAACATAAATTAGAGTGAGAAGGAGGAAGCCTGTACAGAAGAAAAATATTCCAAAACATGCATCATGTTTGCAACAAGGCACTAAAGTAATGCTGCAAAGGAATTGGCAAAGAAATTAACTTTTTGTGCATAATGTTTGGGGCAAATCCAATACATCACTGAGTTACCACTCTTTATATTTTTAAGCATGGGGGTGGCTGCATCGTGTTATGGGTATGCTTGTAATCGGCAAGGACTAGAGTTTATTTTGGGTGGGGGGTGGGGGTAAAGAGAAAAGGAATGGAGCTAAGCACAGGCATATTCTTAGAGGTAAACCTGGTTCAGTCTGCTTTTCAAATAAACAAATAATGAAAGAATAGCATTGCCAGTTTGAATTTTGTAAAGTTAGTGTGGGAGAGGTGGAAAAAGTATTATCGATCAATAATGGCAAACCTCCTGGCATTGACAACTTAGATGGAAAGCTACTGAGGATTGTAGCTGACTCAATAGCCACTCCTATCTGTCATATTTTTAATCTGAACCTAGAGGAAAGTCTTTGTCCTCAGGCCTGGAGGGAAGCCAAAGTCATTCCAATACCCAAGAGTGGTAAAGCGGCCTTTACTGGTTCTAACAGCAGACCTATAAGCTTGCTGCCAGCTCTTAGCAAACTGTTGGAGAAAATAGTGTTTGACCAAATACAATGCTATTTCTCTGTAAACAAATTAACAACAGACTTTCGGTATGCTTATAGAGAAGGGCACTCAACATGTACTGTACTGACACAAATGATGGATGATTGGTTGAAAGAAATTTATAATAAGAAGATTGTGGGAGCTGTACTGTTAGATTTCAGTGCAGCCTTTGATATTATTGACCATAACCTGTTGTTGAAAAAACATATGTGTTATGGCTTTTCAACCTCAGCTCTGAATCCATGATATGGCAATCTATCTAATAGAACTCAAAGGGTTTTCTTTAATGGAAGCTTCTGTAATGTCAAACATGTAAAGTGTGGTGTACCGCAGTGCAGCTCTCTAGGCCCTCTACTCTTTTCTATTTTTACGAATGACCTGGCACTGGCATTAAACAAAGCATGTGTGTCCATGTATGCTGATGATTCAACCATATACGCATCAGCAACCACAACTAATGAAGTCACTGAAGCCCTTAATAACCTCTTGTTAAATATCGCGCAACATTTCAACGTCCTGCTACTCATGCCAGGAATATAGTATATGCATATTAGTATGTGTTGGATAGAAAACACTCTGAATTTTCTAAAACTGGTTAAATCATGTCTGTGACTATAACAGAACGTGAACAGCAAGCAAAATCCCAAGAAAAACCTGGTCACACAAAAAAAAAAGTATTCATCCGCCAGTCTCTGAATTGTCTATGGCAAGAGAAAATAGATAGCGACCACACAATGTCGCCAGTACTGGCAATTCTGTTGGAATTAATCCTTGGTGGAATGAGAAATAGGCACTTCCTGTCGTCCAGTACACAGGAAGAGGCTTATGGGAGAGAGGCAATGGACCATGATTTCAAGAGTAGCTGCTATTGAATACAGATCGCCCCGTGATCAATTTGATCGATTATTAACGTTTACAAATACCTAAAGTTGGGTTACAAAAGTAGTTTGAAGTGTTTTGTCAAAGTTTATAGGCAACTTTTTTAATTTAAAAAAATTACGTTGCGTTTTGGAAAGCTGTTTTTTCCTGGATCAGACGGGCTATATAAATTGACATTTTGGGTATACATGGACGGATTTAATCGGAAAAAGACCCAATTGTGATGTTTATGGGACATATAGGAGTGCCAACAAAGAAGCTCGTCAAAGGTAATGAATGTTTTATATTTTATTTCTGCGTTTTGTGTAGCGCCGGCTACGCTAATTATTTTGTTTTACGTCCCCTTCAGGTATTTCGGGGGGTTGCATGCTATCAGATAATAGCTTCTCATGCTTTCTAACATGTATTGACTCAGGCGGTTGAATACTTATCTAATCAAAATATTGTTTTACTTTACAATTTTTCTTCCACTTTGACAGTATTTTGTGTAGATCATTGACAAAAAAATTGCAATCAAATCCATTTGAATCCCACTTTAACACAACAAAAGTGGAAAAAGTCTAAGGGTGTGAATACTTTCTGAAGGCACTGTAGAGCTTGTATTACCTATTTGCTGAAATGGGTGTGAGAGGGCGAAGTTCGTAACGTGGCTCGAAACACAATGTTGTTCTCAATGAACAAGAATGTGAACATATCTGCGGATATAAACATACTTATCGCTCTCGAATGTCTTTGGCCCGGTCAGAATTTGCTGTGAAGGGCTGCTTGAATGCAGACGGGAGCATTGAATACTGGGGTGGTGTTGGCGTAAATGTGTCAACATGTTTGAGGTGTTGGCAGCTGCATAGGCTATTCTCGTTGAGCAGTGGCGACATACTCTATCTATCCATCGCCGTTGTAATCTACTGGGAAGCCAAAATGTTTTTCAAACTGGAGATTTAAACGATGAGGGAAAATCCTCCTGGTTTATCGACCCCCAACACTAGTCATTGCACAGAACTAGTTCCCGGCTGCGCCTCTCTAAAGTACAGTTTGGAATTCGCCAATTAAAATTTGAATTCTCATTACATCGTGTGCAATAGGCTTTAGTTGTTTTAACGGAATAGACCATGTTTACTTCAGCTCAGATTTACTCAAGGCATACACCGCAGTGTAGTCATAGCCTATTCCTAGAGTTTTTTTTATTTTGTACATACACATTTTTTAAATGTAATCATTCAGGTTCAGTGCAGACCGACCCGAGGTGTCCGTACCGAACGGTTCGATACGAATACGTGTACGGTTACATCCCAACAAGAAAGCAAAGGCTACTGAACTGAACAGTGTAGCACTCACTTCTGTCATCAGGAAGTGCATTTAAGGATCATATCACCTCCACTTTACCCGACACCCTAGATCCACTACAATTTGCATATTGCACCAACAGATCCACGGATGACACAATTGCCATTGCACTGCACACTGCCCTATCCCACCTGGACAAGAGGAATACATATGTAAGAATGCTTTTCATCAACTACAGCTTAGTGTTCAACACCATAATGCCCTCATAGCTCATCACTAATCTCAGGGCCCTGGGTCTGAACCCCTCCCTGTGCAACTGGGTCCTAGACTTCCTGACGGGCCGACCCCAAGTGGTGAAGGTAGGCAACAACACCTTTGTCAGGCTGATCCTCAACACACGGGCCCCACAGGGGTGTGAGCCCAGCACCCTCCTGTACTACCTCAGGAGGCTGAAGAAATTTGGCTTGGCCCCTAAGACCATCACAAACTTTTAAAGATGCACCATCGAGAGCGTTCTGCTGGGCTGTATCACCACCTGGTACGGCAACTACACTGCCTGCACTCAATGACATCTACCGTGTGTCACAGGAAGACCAAGAATCTCATCAAAGATCTCAGCCACCCGAGCCACGGCCTGTTCACCCCACTACCATCAAGAAGTTATTATTTATTTGGACATCACACATTATAGTCTTATTCTTATACAGACATTGTACACACTCTCACTAAATCACATCCAATATCATACACATCAACATACTCAGATTTACTACACACATAAGATCTTGTCTCAATTTTCTAACATCTGTGGCATTGGCTCACAGGCAAACACGCAAGGGAATAAAACAAATATTGCTAGAACCTATTTCTTGAAATCAGACATTTGAAAGCTCTAGTTTTGACCGTCGTAATACCTCTGATGGCAGTAACTTTACAAGCACTAATTATTGTCAATTTAGACTGAGAATAGTATCTAGTTATGGTAAGGGGTGAAATAAGTATAGCCAGTAATAATTGTAATGGTTTAGCAGATTATTAAAAAAAGATCCGTCTTTACATTTCTAAAAGAAAAGGAATGTAACAATTACTGTTTACAGGAAACTCACTCTACATCCTTAGATGAAGTTGCGTGGAAAAAGGAATGGGGTGGTGAAATCATTTTCTGTCATGGACAAAGGAACTCAAAAGGTGTGATGATATTAATAAACAAATATTACGATCTGAATGTGTAAATAGTCAGGAATGTTTCGCAAGGAAGGTGGATCCTTTTGAATATGAAAGTGGACGAAAACGAGATTTGGCTCATTAATCTATATTGTCCAAATCAGGATTATCCTTACTTTTATATCCGTACATTTATACCAATTTATGGTTGAGTGTCCGCAGGGTACCGTGGTATTGGGATTCTCTTGGCTCCAGCGACACAATCCCTCATTGACTGGGCTACTGGTGCCATTGTGGGCTGGAGCCTGTCCTGCCACACTCATTGCCTGAAGTCAGCTCTGCCTGCCGCAGGAAGTGTTCCTGGGGGCTTGGAAATTGCCCCGACCTCTCCGCCAGCTTCGCAGAGTACCAGACCCTCCTGGAGGGGTTCAGTAAGGCCCGGGCCACTTCGATTCCGCAGCACCGACCGGTATCCAAGAAGGTCAAGCCTGAGGCGCTGGCATGCCGCTATAGTGCCGCGACTACACCCCCGGAAGCCGAGGCCTTTCCCCCCCGCTCCAAGATCATTGGCCCCTCTGCTGTTCATCCTCTGTTGCCCCTTACTCTCCGTATTTTTCCTACCCTTTCTGTGTCTAGAGTCAAAAACCATGTCTGACTGCCCCTTGTCTTCTGTTTCTAGGCCCATCCCTTCCCCCTGTGTCATTGGTGGCCAGCCAGCGTACACGGTGAGACGCCTCCTGAGGGTTCGGGGCAGGGATTTCCAGTACCTGGTTGACTGGGAGGGTTATGGCCCGGAGGAGAGGTGCTCGGTTCCCGCTAAAGACATCCTGGACCCGGGCCCTCATTGCCAACTTTCACCGCCGGCACCCCCAGTCAACCAGGTATCCGCCCAGGTGGAACGCCAGGTGGCGTCCCTAGGGGGGTGGGGGGGGGTACTGTCACGTCCTGATCTGTTTCACCTGTCCTTGTGCTTGTCTCCATCCCCTCCAGGTGTTGCTCATCTTCCCCACTTAGCCTCTTGGTATTTATACCTATATTTTCTGTCTGTATGTGCCAGTTCGTCTTGTTTGTTCAAGTCAACTAGCGTTTATCTCTGCTCCTGTTTTTCCCCAGTCTCTCCTTTTCTCATCCTCCTGGTTTTTGACCCTTGCCATTCTTGACCCTGTACCCGCCCGCCTAACCACTCTGCCTGTCCCTGACCCTGACCCTGCCTGCCGTACTGTTCCTTTGCTCCGCCTCTGGATTACCGACCTCTGTCTGACCTGAGCCTGCCTGCCGTCCTGTACCTTGGCCTCTACTCTGGATTATCGACCCCTGCCTTCCTTGACCTGTCGTTTGCCTACCCCTGTTGTTACAATAAACATTGTTACTTCACACAGACTGCACTTGGGTCTTACCTTGATTCCTGATATATAGATTACTGCAGTGTTGGAGCTAGAAACATAAGCATTATGCTGTACTTGTGATAACATCTGCAAATCTGTGAATGCGACCAATATATTTGATTTGATTTCATGCTCTTCCTGCTGCCTCTCTGGAAATTCAGGACTTTTAATTAAGATTGTTTTGCTGACAAATTGTTTTGCAACAGAATTAAGCATAATCTTGGCGAATATAGAATATTTATTTCTGAGAGAGAGAGAGAGAGACTTTCCTCTGTCAGGAATTTTGTTCTATAGAGCCTAGCTAATACCTTTTCTCAACCCTATTTTCCAGGTGGTGCTCCTGTCTGCCACCATGCCTCAGGATGTGCTGGAAGTCACCAAGAAGTTCATGCGTGACCCAATCCGTATCCTTGTGAAGAAGGAGGAGCTCACCCTGGAGGGTATTCGCCAGTTCTACATTAACGTGGAGAAAGAGGTATTGCTGTTCTAGTTGCTTGTTCTAGAAAAGTATATATAGATAAAATATAAGGCTCTTTATATATGCTTGTGATACAAGAGTTTCGTGAGGCTCTTTGCTCTACTAGTAATAAATAATAATAAATCAACTCATGGAGCATCCTATATGTAAGTAAAACAGTTGATTTTAACATTTTAAAAAAAATGTATCTAAAAGAAGAACAAAGGTCATGAAGTAGACACATTTTGTCAATACAACACAGTAACTCTTTGGGCTTGGAATTGCCTGGGATCTCAAGATACGATATGCAATTTATTGCCCATCGAGGTTTCAAACATATTGCTCACCATACGTCTGCTTCAGAGGGACAAGAGAGAGCCGTGAGAAAACGAGTTTTGATCAGTTATGGAAATAAGTGCTCAAATCAAATTGGCTCCCTATTTAACACCAGACTGCAACATAACATAATTAATAAATGTATTATATGCTATCTCAAAAATATTCCTTTTTTTGATTGTGTTAACGAAGGCCTTGGATAGCATTGGAATACGATTTGTATTTCATTTAAAATAACACAATAGTGTTTTCATTAGTTTGTTACTGTAGGCTATATGTAAAAACAAAACAAACAAACAAATTCATTAAAGTGTTTCGCTAAGAAGCAGTGCGGCTTGGTTGGGCTGTGTATCGGAGGACGCATGACTTTCAACCTTCGTCTCTCCCGAGCCCGTACGGGAGTTGTAGCGATGAGACAAGATAGTAGCTACTAAACAATTGGATACCACGAAATTGGGGAGAAGAAGGGGTAAAATTAAAAAACAAACAAAGAAAAGTGTTCAATCTATTTTATTGGTTGAGTGCCTGTGTTACAACTACAGTATGAAACAGAAAGCATATGTGTTGGAACACGGTAACAGTTTTTTATAATGACAACATTTAAAAAAAAATACCCCAACCACGAGCCGTCTAATGATGAAAACATCTGTAACCTAAACATCATTATAAGTGTCAAGTGGCCTTGTTAAAGTCAGAACAAAAGCAATAAAGGCATTATAATGGGCTCCAAAGGTATTGAGACAGTAAACAAAACTTATTTTGTTTCGGGGTGATTATCAGCTGGGAAATGCACTTTCACTTTACGGGAGAAGGAGCAGAGCAGGCCCTACTGTCGGGAGAAGGAGGGGCAACGGGGGGAACCATACAAATATGACACGCCCTCCTAAAACTGGTTAGAACTCCAGTTCTGATACTGTATGTAACTATCGATATTTGCAACCCCCCCCCCCCCCCCCCTCAATAGTAACTGTTCTGACCACATACAGTTGTAGTCGGAAGTTTATATACACAATAGCCAAATACATTTAAACTCAGTTTTTCACAATTCCTGACATTTAATCCTAGTAAGAATTCCCTGTTTTAGGTCAGTTAGGATCACCACTTTATTTTAAGAATGTGAAATGTCAGAATAATAGCAGAGAGAATTATTTATTTCAGCTTTTTATTTCTTTCATCACATTCCCAGTGGGTCAGAAGTTTACATACACTCAATTCGTTTTTGGTAGCATTGCCTTTAAATTGTTTAACTTGGGTCAAACGTTTTGGGTAGCCTTCCACAAGCTTCCCACAATAAGTTGGGTGAATTTTGTCCCATTCCTCCTGACAGAGCTGGTGCACCTGAGTCAGGTTTGTAGGCCCCCTTTCTCGCACACACTTTTTCAGTTCTGCCCACAAATTTTCCATAGGATTGAGGTCAGGGCTTTGTGATGGCCACTCCAATACCTTGACTTTTCTGTCCTTAAACCATTTTGCCACAACTTTGGAAGTATGCTTGGGGTCATTGTCCATTTGGAAGACCCAGCTTTAACTTCCTGACTGATGTCTTGAGATGTTGCTTCAATATATCCACATAATTTTCCTGCCTCCTGATGCCATCTATTTTGTGAAGTGCACCAGTCCCTCCTGCAGCAAAGCACCCCCACAACATGATGCTGCCACCCCCGTGCTTCACGGTTGGGATGGTGTTCTTCGGCTTGCAAGCCTCCCCTTTTTTCCTCCAAACATTACGATGGTCATTATGGCCAAACATTTCTATTTTTGTTTCATCAGACCAGAGGACATTACTCCAAAAAGTACAATCTTTGTCCCATGTGCAGTTGCAAAGTGTCGTCTGGCTTTTTTATGGCAGTTTTGGAGAAGTGGCTTCTTCCTTGCTGAGTGGCCTTTCAGGTTATGTCGATATAGGACTCGTTTTTACTGTGGATATAGATACTTTTGTACCTGTTTCCTCTATCATCTTCACACGGTCCTTTGCTGTTAATTGATTTGCACTTTTAGCACCAAAGTACATTCATCTCTAGGAAACAGAATGAGTCTCCTTCCTGAGCGGTATGACGGCTGCGTGGTCCCATGGTGTTTATACTTGCGTACTATTATTTGTACAGATGAACGTGGTACCTTCAGGCGTTTTGGAAATTGCTCTCAAGGATGAACCTGACTTGTGGAGGTCTACAATTGTTTTCTGAGGTCGTTCAACAGGGGTAGATTGTTCTTTTGTCGAACCTTTGTTGTGACAAATGATGCTGGAAACAGTTTTTGGTGAATCATTTTGAATTTGTGGGGCACGTGGTGTCATCACGTAACTATAAAGCTCAACATTTAGTTCTAAATTATACCGCTTGCAAAATCATTTTTTCGAACTATAAAAAAGTTTTTTTCAGAACATTGACTTTAAAGAATGCCGGAATTGCTTCGCTTTTCTTTTCTGGTTGGCTGGCAAGTTTCACCGCTACAGGAGTGCAAGTTTCACCGCTACAGGAGTGCAAGTTTCACCATTCCACGAACCGTGGCTATATGTCAACACATGAGAATTATTAGAATATGGCAAATATTAGTCAATTATTGCATTCTATGTATGCTGGTGTGAGGGCATACAGGCTGTCGGCAATGCATTAATGCGTAATTTAATGGTAACACTTTAATCTCTTCATTTTGTTTTGACACTGTAGGGTTTCTGCGAAAGTGTGACGTCATTACATCCAGCTGAGTTTATCGATACAAGATATTTCAATGGAAACGCACCGTAGCAGGCAATTGTCGCATGTATTTTCTGTGCAAGCATTCTAAATGTTGACCATCACTGGAAAGGTTCATGAAAACATAGCTAGTGATGAGTTTAGAGATCGCCTCTCCTTCGTTAAACTTGTAGTACTTGATTATTTGATTATCAAAATGGTTGATTTTGTATGAAAAAATCTTTCTACAGTGATACTAATAATGTGTAGCTATATCCTTTTAAGCACTCTTTTAAATGTTTTTGGGGTCCCGAGTTCCCTCCGTCTCCCATGCTGTTAGAGGAACGGTGTTCTTTGGCAAAGAAAGCAGACTGCTCTCCACCGTGGCTGGGATCTCTCCCTCTCCACTACTTAGCTATAAAGTAACGTTACTCCCATGTCTTCAGTCTCAATTCAACCCCCTTTCCATTGTTAGGAGTGGAAGCTGGACACCCTGTGTGATCTGTACGAGACCCTGACCATCACCCAGGCTGTGATCTTCATCAACACCCGCAGGAAGGTGGACTGGCTGACTGAGAAGATGCATGCCAGGGACTTTACTGTCTCTGCCCTGGTAAGAGCTCCTGCACCTCCAGCTCTGTGTCCATGTCCCACAGTGTTGTCATACCTAACACCCAGGTATGTGTTTGGTGATGGACATACAGTGGGGCAAAAAAGTATTTAGTCAGCCACGAATTGTGCAAGTTCTCCCACTTAAAAAGATGAGTGAGGCCTATAATTTTCATCATAGGTACACTTCAATTATGACAGACAGAATTAGAAAAAAACAACAGAAAATCACATTGTAGGATTTTTAATGAATTTATTTGCAAATAAGTATTTGGTCACCTACAAACAAGCAAGATATCTGGCTCTCACAGACCTGTAACTTCTTCTTTAAGAGGCTCCTCTGTCCTCCACTCGTTACCTGTATTAATGGCACCTGTTTGAACTTGTTATCAGTATAAAAGACACCTGTCCACAACCTCAAACAGTCACACTCCAAACTCCACTATGGCCAAGACCAAAGAGCTGTCAAAGGACACCAGAAACAAAATTGTAGACCTGCACCAGGCTGGGAAGACTGAATCTGCAATAGGTAAGCAGCTTGGTTTGAAGAAATCAACTGTGGGAGCAATTATTAGGAAATGGAAGACATACAAGACCACTGATAATCTCCCTCAATCTAGGGCTCCACGCAAGATCTCACCCCGTGGGGTCAAAATGATCACAAGAACGGTGAGCAAAAATCCCAGAACCACACGGGGGTGATCTAGTGAATGACCTGCAGAAAGCTGGGACCAAAGTAACAAAGCCTACCATCAGCAACACACTACGCCAGGGACTCAAATCCTGCAGTGCCAGACGTGTCCCCCTGCTTAAGCCAGTACATGTCCAGGCCTGTCTGAAGTTTGCTAGAGAGCATTTGGATGATCCAGAAGAAGATTGGGAGAATGTCATATGGTCAGATGAAACCAAAATAGAACTTTTTGGTAAAAACTCAACTCGTTGTGTTTGGAGGACAAAGAATGCTGAGTTGCATCCAAAGAACACCATACCTACTGTGAAGCATGGGGGTGGAAACATCATGCTTTGGCGCTGTTTTTCTGCAAAGGGACCAGGACGACTGATCCATGTAAAGAAAATAATGAATGGGGCCATGTATCGTGAGATTTTGAGTGAAAACCTCCTTCCATCAGCAAGGGCATTGAAGATGAAACGTGGCTGGGTCTTTCAGCATGACAATGATCCCAAACACACCGCCCGCGCAACAAAGGAGTGGCTTCGTAAGAAGCATTTCAAGGTCCTGCAGTAGCATAGCCAGTCTCCAGATCTCAACCCCATAGAAAATCTTTGGAGGGAGTTGAAAGTCCGTGTTGGCCAGCAACAGCCCCAAAACATCACTGCTCTAGAGGAGATCTGCATGGAGGAATGGGCCAAAATACCAGCAACAGTGTGTGAAAACCTTGTGAAGACTTACAGAAAACGTTTGACCTCTATCATTGCCAACAAAGGGTTTATAACAAAGTATTGAGATAAACTTTTGTTATTGACCAAATACTTATTTTCCACCATAATTTGCAAATAAATTCATAAAAAATCCTACAATGTGATTTTCTGGATTTTTTTTCTTCTCATTTTGTCTGTCATAGTTGAAGTGTACCTATGATGAAAATTACAGGCCTCTCATATTTTTAAGTGGGAGAACTGCACAATTGGTGGCTGACTAAATACTTTTTTGCCCCACTGTATGGGTTGATAATGGTTAGTGTTATGTGCGTTGATGTTTTAGTAATAATATGTTGTCATATACCACTCAGGTATGTGGAGGATGATGATGAACAAAGGCATACAGGGCCTTCAGAAAGTATTCACACCCCTTGACTTTTTCCACATTTTGTTGTGTTACAAAGTGGGATTAAAATTGATTGAATTGTTTTTTTTTTTGTCAACAATCTACATAAAATACTCAAAGTGGAAGAACATTTGTATATAAAAAAAGACGAGCTAAATAAAACCCTAATATATCTTGATTAGATAAGTGTTCAATCCCCTGTGTCAGTACATGTTAGAATCTCCTTTGTCAGCAATTACAGCTGTGAGTCTTTCTGGGTAAGTCTCCCATTTTTATTTTTATTTTTTTTAACTCTTCAAGCTATGTCAAATTGCTTGTTGATCATTGCTTGACAATCATTTTCAGGCTGTAGCACAACAAAATGTAGAACAAGTGAAGGGGTATGAATACTTTCTGAAGGCTCTGTATTATGTAACTTGTTAAGCAAATATTCAAACCTTTGCATTGCTGGCTCTCTGCGGTTTTAGGCTGGGTTTCTGCATCAGCACTTTGTGACATGCGGTTGTGAAAATGGCCTTATAAATCCATTTGATTTGATACTCCTGGACTTATTTAGGCCTGCCATAACAAAGGGGTTAAATGCTTTTTGACTCAAGACATTTCAGCTTTTCATTTTGAATTTATTTGTAAAAAAGAAAATTGGAAAAACTTAATTAAGTGTTGTGTGTAGGCCAGTGACAAAGAAATCTAAATGTTATACATTTTAAATTTAGGCAGTAACACAATAAAATGTGGAAAAAGTAAATTGGTGTGAATACTTTCTGAAAACTGATAACAGTTTATGAGCTGGGTTTCCAGGTGCCGATTTATGCCTAGTCCTGGATTAAAAGCATGATCTCTCGGACTAGCTCAATCTGTGTCTGGGAGAGTGCCGTTGATTTTTTAAAAGTGGTTAGTTCCACCCCCTGTCTTTTGAGTGGCACTGAGTCTTATCTGCCAGGGGGAGAGAGACAAAGCCATATTCATCCCAAACCGACTCTGCCGTGAGCAACGGGTTGGTACATGCTATCGGCACAAACTCGTCATTGAGTTGAACACTTAATACGGGCACAGGGTTGAAGTGTCTGTAATTTATCCTATTGAGATGTCATCGTTTACATTAAACACATTAGTTTGCAATATCTACAGAAGCCACAGCCTTCGATCTCCACAGTATAGTTCCTATCTTTGTCACAAAGTTCCTCCTGTACTTCTTAGTGCCTCTATTTGTGCAGAAATTATCCCGTTGATCTGGTTAGATCAGCATTTGTATGATTCCCATAGATCATTATTTGTATGATTCCCATAGATCAGCATTTGTATATTTTCCATAGATCAGCATTTGTATGATTCCTATAGATCAGCATTTGTATGATTCCCATAGAACAGCAGTTGTATATTTTCCATAGATCAGCATTTGTATTATTCCCATAGATCAGCAGTTGTATGATTCCCATAGATCAGCATTTGTATGATTCCCATAGATCAGCATTTGTATGATTCCCATAGATCAGCATTTGTTGTGTATTTTTTATGATTTTTGTAACTGTTTGATCTTGGTACGGTATCGAGATTCATGAAATGCTTGTGGTGTTCATTCACTAAGGTGATGTCAGATCCAGGCCAACTATCTTGTCTGACTATAAGGGGCTCGGTATAAGAGTGTCTGCTAAATGTAGAGTCGTCCTTCCTCCCCAGCACGGTGACATGGACCAGAAGGAGAGGGACCTGATCATGAGGGAGTTCCGCTCTGGCTCCAGCCGTGTTCTCATCACCACAGATCTGCTGGTGAGTTGAGTTCAGGACTACCTTGGTAGAGCACGCTGTGCCCTGAATCTTTTCATATGTTGGATGTAAAATTATGTTAATATCTTAATTGAATGTGTAAGTGGGCTCTATATGATTTATTTAATTAGCCTACTCTTAATGAACAGTGATGACAAAGTTTGAATCAAGTGGCAACATGTATACATTTTTAGTATGTGATCACTGTTGGATCTGAACCCATAACCTTTGGCATTGCTATCACCACACTTTCTTACCAACTGATCCACACAGGACTATGCTAGCCTGCACCAGTGTTCAGGGTAATAAAGCAATGGCAGCTAGAGGTCAGGCATTGCAGGAGTGCTGATCATGTTTCTCCTTTCAGGCCCGAGGAATTGATGTTCAGCAGGTGTCTCTGGTTATCAACTATGACCTGCCGACCAACCGTGAGAACTACATTCACAGGTAGGAGGGACCCTTAGGGATGAGTGGTATAGCGTATTTTACTATATACTGGTAATGATGCAGAGGCCTGAATGTTTGGTTTGTTAAATGTGATATGCTACTCCGCTAAATATGATATGCTACGACCACTTGCGCTCAGTCTGCATAGTTAATACAGCACTTGCGACAAGATGTTGATGACAACGATGCTCATTTCCACTTTGCTTCTTAATATAAATCCACGAGCGTTGTGTGTCTTGCAGTGTGCAAACAGCTAGTGTCTTTTTTTAGCAAGTTGTTACTAAAATTGTATAGTTTTAGCTGCTAATGCTAATCACCAGTTAGCTAATACAGCCTGATACCAACCAGTGCTGGTGAAGGCCTAAGTCATCATTGTTTTTGTGCAACAGTATCTTCTAAATCAAAGAGGAATAGGCGAAGCATGTAAATGTTAGCTATATGATGTAGCTAAGAGAAAACATTTAATGTAGCTAGATTATAGGGTCCCCTAGGTAACACTGACCAACACTTTGGTTCCTATCCTGTCACAATAATTCCTCCCTGGGCTTTTTCATTCGTTGTCATGTCAAACAACAGTGTATTCAAAGTGCTCACTATTATATTGTTACTATAGAATTTGAATAATCATTCTATTGCCTTGATTCCAACAGTTCACCCAAGTGTTTTGATCTAAATCGCAATTACAATGTTTTGGTAAATATGAGATTTTTAGGGCACATATCGTGCAGCCCTATGTAGCAGTGTGGAAATGATCTCAAAGGAGTGCAGAAATTGATTAAAATGCTGAGTATTTAGTTTGATTTAACAATATTAAGCAATCAGAATGGAGAACGCCCCATTGAAATCCCTTAGTGGGGAATTCCGACCCGAGTTTAAGCGTGTGTAAATTTAACGGAATTCCCTTTTTATGCACTTTTCTATCTATGTGTATTCTGACCTTAAACTTAAGCATGAGAATAGCATGATATTCACCCGCTTTTCGTTTGGGCTGAATATCAAAGAAATGGTTTGGCGGATCTGCGTCTACAGGATACTGTATTCTCACCATGACTTAATTCCAACATAATTCCACCACCTTTACGGACGATGAAACCTGTCAGTTCCATGGGGAATTTTTTTTTTATATAGAGAACACCATTCTCCCTGCATTGTAATTGATAAAGGAAAATTGATAAGAGCTATTGATAAGAACTAGGTAAATGAGTAAGACGTTTAAATAAGGCATTTGTAAATATAAATTAGTATTGTTTTAGATCTATTTTACCTTAACGATGGAGACAAATGTGAAACCAGTCATATGGCAGCAATGTCCACAAGGAAGTTTATATGAAATGCTGGCCTTGGGATAGCATTTGGAGACCCAAGCTATAGGCCTCTGCAGCCGTGCGCAAATTACAGTGTAGCAACAAACCAACGGAGTTGATTCATGATTTCTAGAATGTTTTAATTATACCCAGACTTTTCACTGTATTTTTTACCATTTGTATTGTGTTAAATATTAGCCCACTATCAGTAGCCACTGTCAGGTATACCCGCATTACATTTACATTGCCTTCGGAACGTAAGCCAGTCACACCCCTTTTTTCACACACCCGTTTTTCAATGCATCGCAAAGAAGGGCACCTTGAGGAAAACCTGGTTCAGGCTGCTTTCCAACACACTGGGATACTAATTCAACTTTTAGCAGGACATTAACCTAAAACACAAGGCCAAATCTACACTGGAGTTGCTTAGCAAGATGACATTGAATGTTCCGGAGTGGCCTAGTTACAGTTTTGACTTAAAAATCGTCTTGAAAATCTATGGCAAGATTTGAAAATGGCTGTCTAGCAAAAACCAACTTGAGAGAGCTTGAAGAATTTAAGAATAATGTGCAAATATTGTACAATCCAGGTGTGCAAAGCTCTTGCAATGTTTTTGATTCATCTGCAGTTTTCTCCTTTCACAGCCATTAAACTCTGTAACGGTTTTAACATCACCATTGTCCTCCTGGTGAAATCCCTGAGTGATTTCCTTCCTCCTCTGACAAGTGAGTCAGGAAGGACGCCTGTTTCTTTGTAGTGACTGGGTGTATGGATTAGGGTTGTCCCCGACCCCCAAAAATATTGCTTGGCCAAAAGTAGTCTCTTCTTTCGACCAATCGATTGGTTGACATTTTTAAATGTGTACTTTTCCATATATAGACACACACTTTGTGCTTTAATAAAATCAACTATATCTACTGAACTTGTCTGATGCTTTAAGCATGCTGTTTGATTAAATAATTAAGGCCCACAAATGTCTCGAGGAAGCTAGATATCACGATGGCCTAACCAGAAGAAAAGAACTTGTCTACCCCCTTGCGCATGCTGAATAAATGCTGTATAAATTTAATTCAACCGCTGAAACGATTGTCAATAAAGTTGTCAGTACATTTATCTAAATCCATCCTTTTAAATTTGCTGTACCTTTTTTTTTTTTCTTTTTTTTTCTTCTCGACACTCACTAACGCTTCAGAATATTAGGGATCAATGAAAGAAAGCCATGTAAATACACAAATTCGTCTCCTTTTCAGCACCAATTGGTAGATTTAAAAAATACTTTGATCTTGATACTCTGATTGTTCAATCCATGAAATATTGGAAGGTGAGAAAGTTGTACAATACGTTAGAACAAAAATAAGTTGATGTTGGCTAGTGAACAATGTCAGAAATGCAAAACAAACTTTGTGCAAAACGAACTTCCAGAAGTAATCAAGGCACAAGTGAATTTTTCCCAATACTTTTGGTCCCTTAAAATAGAGGGACTATGTACAGTGCCTTGCGAAAGTATTCGGCCCCCTTGAACTTTGCGACCTTTTGCCACATTTCAGGCTTCAAACATAAAGATATAAAACTGTATTTTTTTTGTGAATAATCAACAACAAGTGGGACACAATCATGAAGTGGAACGACATTTATTGGATATTTCAAACTTTTTTAACAAATCAAAAACTGAAAAATTGGGCGTGCAAAATTATTCAGCCCCTTTACTTTCAGTGCAGCAAACTCTCTCCAGAAGTTCAGTGAGGATCTCTGAATGATCCAATGTTGACCTAAATGACTAATGAGGATAAATACAATCCACCTGTGTGTAATCAAGTCTCCGTATAAATGCACCTGCACTGTGATAGTCTCAGAGGTCCGTTAAAAGCGCAGAGAGCATCATGAAGAACAAGGAACACACCAGGCAGGTCCGAGATACTGTTGTGAAGAAGTTTAAAGCCGGATTTGGATACAAAAAGATTTCCCAAGCTTTAAACATCCCAAGGAGCACTGTGCAAGCGATAATATTGAAATGGAAGGAGTATCAGACCACTGCAAATCTACCAAGACCTGGCCGTCCCTCTAGACTTTCAGCTCATACAAGGAGAAGACTGATCAGAGAGGCAGCCAAGAGGCCCATGATCACTCTGGATGAACTGCAGAAATCTACAGCTGAGGTGGGAGACTCTGTCCATAGGACAACAATCAGTCGTATATTGCACAAATCTGGCCTTTATGGAAGAGTGTAAGAAGAAAGCCATTTCTTAAAGATATCCATAAAAAGTGTCGTTTAAAGTTTGCCACAAGCCACCTGGGAGACACACCAAACATGTGGAAGAAGGTGCTCTGGTCAGATGAAACCAAAATTGAACTTTTTGGCAACAATGCAAAACGTTATGTTTGGCGTAAAAGCAACACAGCTGAACACACCATCCCCACTGTCAAACATGGTGGTGGCAGCATCATGGTTTGGGCCTGCTTTTCTTCAGCAGGGACAGGGAAGATGGTTAAAATTGATGGGAAGATGGATGGAGCCAAATACAGGACCATTCTGGAAGAAAACCTGATGGAGTCTGCAAAAGACCTGAGACTGGGACGGAGATTTGTCTTCCAACAAGACAATGATCCAAAACATAAAGCAAAATCTACAATGGAATGGTTCAAAAATAAACATATCCAGGTGTTAGAATGGCCAAGTCAAAGTCCAGACCTGAATCCAATCGAGAATCTGTGGAAAGAACTGAAAACTGCTGTTCACAAATGCTCTCCATCCAACCTCACTGAGCTCGAGTTGTTTTGCAAGGAGGAATGGGAAAAAATTTCAGTCTCTCGATGTGCAAAACTGATAGAGACATACCCCAAGCGACTTACAGCTGTAATCGCAGCAAAAGGTGGCGCTATAAAGTATTAACTTAAGGGGGCTGAATAATTTTGCACGCCCAATTTTTCAGTTTTTGATTTGTTAAAAAAGTTTGAAATATCCAATAAATGTCGTTCCACTTCATGATTGTGTCCCACTTGTTGTTGATTCTTCACAAAAAATACAGTTTTATATCTTTATGTTTGAAGCCTGAAATGTGGCAAACGGTCGCAAAGTTCAAGGGGGCCGAATACTTTCGCAAGGCACTGTACATGAATTGCTGTAATTTCTAAACGATTCACCCGATATGGATGAAAATTCCCTCAAAGTAAGGCTGATAGTCTGCACTTTAACTTCCTTGTATCATTTCAATTCCAAAGTGCTGAAGTACAGAGGCAAAACAACAATGTGTCACTGTCCCAATACTTTTGGAGCTCACTCTAATTAAAACATTCTAGAAATCATAAATAAACTCTGTAGGTTTGGCGTTATACTGCCATTTGTGCATGGCTACAGTAGCCTATACCTCGGGTCTCCAAATTTCACCCCAAGTTATAAGGCCAGCATTTCATGAACTTCACTGTGGGAAAGGTGATATGTTGATATGCTTCAGTTTGCTACCCTTTGACTGGTTTCACATTTATTTAGATTTATTTACAATCCCCTTATCCAAACGGCTTACTAATTTACCTAGCTCTAATCAATAGTGCATGGAGAATTGTGTTATTTCTGTTGGATAAAAGAAAGATGTTCTACTTGGAACCGACAAGTTGCTCGACGTTATTCATCGTGCGTAAAGGTAGTGGAATTATGAGGGAATGAGGTAGATGTCAGAATACGGCGTATAAAGACGCCTTTGCCACAACTTAAGTTTTTGGGTCTCCACCCCAGAATGAATAGCGTGTGAATAGCATGCTATTCTCATGCTTAAATTAAAGGTCAGAATATGCATAGAGAGAAGTGCATTAAAAGGGAATCATGTATAATTTTTGTGTGCTTAACTCTGGTTTGAATTCCACCTGTAGAATTTGTTGCCACCCTAGTTATAAAGCGAATGAATCAGGAATTCTTGTTTATTTTTTTACATTTCCAGAGTTATCTATATTGATCTGCTCACATTCCTCCTGGTTTGTTTCATTTCATGTTTATTTCACTACTGTTTTAATTCTAAATGCAGATCGGCAGCGTTCATATTAACCTTGTCTTTAAATGTTGTGTGCCAGGATCGGGAGGGGAGGCCGTTTTGGCAGAAAGGGTGTTGCCATCAACATGGTGACAGAGGAGGACAAGCGCACTCTCCGGGACATTGAGACGTTCTACAACACCACAGTAGAAGAGATGCCCATGAATGTGGCTGACCTGATCTAGAGTAGAGCCCCCTGCCCCTGGCGCCCTGCCTGCTGGTGGTCTACATACCACTATCATCATCTCACTGTTCTCTAAAATCTCCCATTTCCTACCTATCACCCACCTATATTCCCACCTATCCAAGCCTCTCCCGTGTATCCCAATTTTGCGCTCTTAAATGGGGTAGGGGAACCCCCGGTTTCCCCTCCTTTTCCATGCCCTCTGCGGTCCCTCAGCTCAGCCCCACTCATTTGGTTCTCTATGGCTTAAAGGAAAGAGACCACCTCTCCTGCTAGCCTTGCATTATAAAAACCTAGAATTGTATGTTTACTTGGCCACAGATGAGGATCAGTATGTTTGCATTAGCAGCAGACTTCATGTCCTTATGTTGTATACAAGGACCCCTTGGGACTCCATTTCAATAGGAAATGGTAACTTCTTTTGGGAATGGGGATTGCACTATGCAGTTGCAGTCTTTGTTATTTGCATTGAAGTTGTTATATTCTATCACTCTCCATTGCTGATATGCAGTAGATTTTCTGCAGGAGAGTTTTTAAACAAACAAAGGATGACATTGTTTATAAAAATGTTTTAAAAAATCCTCCATGTGCCTCCTTGAAAGTAGAGCTATTCATTTTAACACCGTTAATGAGTGGTAAGACACAAGCTGTTGGTAGATATTTTGATTGAATATATAAAACTACCCATATTTAATTCTAAAGTGTATAATTTACATTTCACAAAGGTTGGCATTTTGGGGGAGAAACTGAAGGTGTACAGAGGGGGCTATTGGGGGTTTTGCTTTGAGTGCAAAGACATTTGATGGACTACATGGAATAAAATTCCAGTATAAACATTTTATTTATTTTCCACACCTTTTTTTATTCATTAGTTTGGTTTCATTTTACAAATTGGGGAAGGGGGGTGACTTCAATAAAGTTACCAAATAAATAATGTGTTTGTTTTGCCAGTTATTTATCATGTTAATATAATCAATAGCTATGTTTCCATTAACTTGTCCAGTGATTTTTTATTTTTTTTGTCGACACTAACCAGGTTTTCATCCAACCTTATTATGCGAGTAAAGTACATGTTGCAGAAAAAATGTCATGACAGGCCTGATGGAAACAGAACATTCTCCGGTTAACTTTCCAAATGCAGACAACAAAATACGCTAGACAAGGTGGGATCTTTTAGTGTCTACCAAATAACCATCATATTGAAGTAAACTTGGGTGCCACGCGATGACGTGTTGTCCTCCCACAACGACTCATTGGGAAAGTGTGCAGTTTATTAGGCTACATATGAAATAAATGACGATGAACTTCACAGGGTGGTGAAAGTGCAATGTGATGAGCTTGATGCTCCTCTCTCTTGGGTCTTTTTTAAAATTCTGGTTACATGATCATCGATGCTTGGCTGCCGTTTGACAAATAAAAAGAATATTGGTCTGCCAAATTCCATCGATCCAGGCAGGATCCACTGGCTGTGGCACTCTTCTGATGAGTGCACCCGGAGGATAACTGGCAGCACGGTTGAGGAATCTGTATTCAAGGGAACATGGCTGAGAGCCGGTGGGAGTGACACAGGGAGGCCCTCCCTCGAAGACAACTTAACCGGCTTAGTGACGCCGCGGTGCCCAATACCGTACGATTGGAGGCGAGAGGAAATGCGGAAATGGATCAGCCTGGTAACTCAACGTATAGGGACGCAGGCCTTTGGTAATGGCAAGACCAGCAATACTTGGCTGGCTCATTCTCAGTGGGATTCAAGCAAGGCCAGTACATCGAAGGGCTTAAGTTGACGGCCAACATTTATCCCACCCCGGAGATGCTTGCAAGAGGAAGGCCAGAGAGGGATTCCTCATTGCAGGCGCTGTCCAGACCCCTACGAATCTTGTTCACACATCCTGGGTCGATGCCCGTCGATCCAAGGAGCCTGCATAAATAGGCACAACAAGGTATGTGACCTATTAGTAGAAGCCGAAAGCAACGGATGGAACGTTATCAAGGAGATAAGTTTATTTTCACAGAATGGGAAACTGAGGAAACCAGACTCATGAAAAAAGCTGCAGCTTTGGTGGTCAATATTACAGTGCCATACGAATTCGCCTTTGACACTCTTGAGTTGGCTAGATCTAAAAAGATAACGCACCATCTCCATACTGCCCCAGAAATCCTAGAAAAGTTTCCGGGAGTCCCGGTAGGGACCAGGGCCATGTGGCCCACTCGTAACAACCAAGTGCTGCGACACATGGAAGTATAGCAGTCCCAAAGGGCAGCCTTCGCAAAGCTGGTAAGCCAGAGAGTCCTGCTGTACTCCATAGATCTGCTCGAGGAAAAGGCTTTGAGTGACGAGGGTGCTTAAACCACCCGAGGCTACATCAGGTCAAGTGTGTTTGACATTCCTTGGTACTCCTGACAACGAAAACCCCTACCACGATTGGGAGACCACTTTGGCGGTCGTCAGAGCAAGGGGGCACTCTGACAATTGTGCAGGCCGAATGAGGTAAACAAGGGATGGCCTGGTAATGAAAGTGCCTTCTCTTCCGCTCACAACACACAGCCACCCAAACAGAGACGAACACAAGGTAAGGTGTGACGGGATGGAGCGGTAACAAGTATCCTACACACACTCATATCGGCAAAGCTCAAACCTTTTCTTATATAGTACCAGTCAAAAAATGTGGACATCTACTCATTCAAGGGTTTTTCTTTATTTTTACTATTTTCTACATTGTAGAATAATAGTGAAGACATCAAAACTATGAAATAATACATGTGGAATCATGTAGTAACCACTCTTTGACTTGATAGCAGCATTGCACACTTGGAATTCTCTCAACCAGCTTTACCTGGAATGCTTTTCCAAAAATCTTGAAGGAATTCCCACATATGCTGACCACTTGTTGGCTGCTTTTCCTTCACTCTGCGGTCCAACTCATCCCAAACCATCTCAATTGGGTTGAGGTCAGGTGATTGTGGAAGCCAGGTCATCTGATGCAGCACTCCATCACTCTCCTTCTTGGTCAAATATCCCTTAAACAGCCTGGAGGTGTTTTGGGTCATTGTCCTGTTGAAAAACAAATGATAGTCCCACTAAGTGCAAACCAGATGGGATGGCGTATTGCTGCAGAATGTTGTGGCAGCCATGTTGGTTAATTGTGCCTTGAATTCTAAATAAATCAGACAGTGTCCCCAGCAAAGCACCACCACACAATCACACCACCTCCATGCTTCACGGTGGGAACCACACATGCGGAGATCATCCGTTCACCTATTCTGCGTCTCACAAAGACACGGTGGTTGGATCTAAAAATCTCATATTTGAACTCGTCTCACCAAAGTACAGATTTCCACCGGTCTAATGCCCATTGCTCGTGTTTCTTGGCCCAAGCAAGTCTCTTCTTATTGGTGGCCTTTAGTAGTGATTTCTTTGCAGCAATTTGACTATGAAGGCCTGGTTCCCGCAGGCTCCTCTGAACAGTTGATGTTGAGATGTGTCTGTTACTTGAACTCTGTGAAGCATTTATTTGAGGCTGGTAACTCTAATGAACTTATCCTCTGCAGCAGAGGTAACTCTGGGTCTTCCTTTCCTGTGGCGGTTCTCATGAGAGCCAGTTTCATCATAGCACTTGATTGTTTTTGTGACTGCACTTGAAGAAACTTTCAAAGTTCTTAAAATGTTCCGCATTGACTGACTTTCATGTCTTAAAGTTATGATGGACTTTTGTTTCTCTTTGCTTATTTGAGCTGTTCTTGCCATAATATGGATTGGGTCTTTTACCAAATAGGCCTATCTTCTGTATACCCGCCTGACTGATTGTCTCAAACGTATTTAAAAGGAAAGGAATTCCACAAATGTAAGTTTTAACACGGCACACCTGTTAATTGAAATGCATTCCAGGTGACTACCTCATGAAACTGGTTGAGAGAATGCCAAGAGTGTGCAAAGATGTCATCACCCCAAACGGTGGCTACTTTGAATAATCTCAAATATAAAATATATTTAGATTTGTTTTTTGGTTACTACATGATTCCATATGTGTTGTTTCATAGTTCTGATGATGGCCTTCCTGTGACATCGGGTGCTGTAGGTGTCCTGGAGGGCAGGTAGTTTGCCCCCGGTGATGCGTTGTGCAGACCATACCACCCTCTGGAGAGCCTTGCGGTTGAGGGCGGTGCAGTTGTCGTACTAGGCTGTGATACAGCTCGACAGAATTCTCCTGAATGCCCTTACCTCCTCCCTAGAAGGTTGACTGACAGTCAGTCTGCAAGTAGTCCAAAAAATGAATAATAGTCTACCCGGCCATGTGGCGCAACCGAATGACAAATTGATGATATTGAAAGGAGACGAGCCCCGTTTCGCTGGCGCTCCTCATGTCAAGTAAAAAAATCTAATGAAGTGGTGTAAACGGCAGGTAATATGACCCTCTTGAGGTAGCCAAATGGTGACACACTGCTATAAAATGGCCAGTGGAGCGGAAGCTGGTCTCGTGTGTTATTTTTTTCATTCATAGAAGTCATACAGTGGGGCAAAAAAGTATTTAGTCAGCCACCAATTGTGCAAGTTCTCCCACTTAAAAATATGAGAGGGCTATAATTTTCATCATAGGTACACTTCAACTATGACAGACAAAATGAGGGAAAAAAATCCAGAAAATCACAATGTAGGATTTTTAATGAATTTATTTGCAAACAAGCAAGATTTCTGGCTCTCACAAACCTGTAACTTCTTCTTTAAGAGGCTCCTCTTTCCTCCACTTGTTACCTGTATTTATGGCACCCGTTTGAACTTGTTATCAGTATAAAAGACACCTGTCCACAACCTCAAACAGTCACACTCCAAACTCCACTATGGCCAAGACCAAAGAGCTGTCAAAGGACACCAGAAACAAAATTGTAGACTGAATCTGCAATAGGTAAGCAGCTTGGTTTGAAGAATTCAACTGTGGGAGCAATTATTAGGACATGGAAGACATACAAGACCACTGATAATCTCCCTCGATCTGGGGCTCCATGCAAGATCTCACCCCGTGGGGTCAAAATGATCACAAGAGGGGCCTCCCGGATGGCGCAGTGGTTAAGGGCGCTGTACTGCAGCGCCAGCTGCGCCATCAGAGTCCCTGGGTTCGCGCCCAGGCTCTGTCGTAACCGGCCGCGACCGGGAGGTCCGTGGGGCGACGCACAATTGGCCTAGCGTCGCCCGGGTTAGGGAGGGCTTGGTCGGTAGGGGTGTTCTTGTCTCATCGCGCACCAGCGACTCCTGTGGCGGGCTGGGCGCAGTGTACGCTAACCAAGGTGGCCAGGTGCACGGTGTTTCCTCCGGTGCATTGGTGCGGCTGGCTTCCGGGTTGGATGTGCGCTGTGTTAAGAAGCAGTGCGGCTTGGTTGGGTTGTGTATCGGAGGACGCATGAATTTCAACCTTCGTCTCTCCCGAGCCCGTACGGGAGTTGTAGCGATGAGACAAGATAGTAGCTACTACAACAATTGGATACCACAAAATTGGGGAGAAAAAGGGGTAAAATTCAAAAAAAAAAAAAAAAAAAAGGATCACAAGAACGGTGAGCAAAAATCCCAGAACCACACGGGGGGACCTAGTGAAAGACCTGCAGAGAGCTGGGACCAAAGTAACAAAGCCTACCATCAGTAACACACTACGCCGCCAGGGACTCAAATCCTGCAGTGCCAGACAGAAGTTTTCTAGAGAGCATTTGGATGATCCAGAAGAAGATTGGGAGAATGTCATATGGTCAGATGAAACCAAAATATAACTTTTTGGTAAAAACTCAACTCGTCGTGTTTGGAGGACAAAGAATGCGGAGTTGCATCCAAAGAACACCATACCTACTGTGAAGCATGGGGGTGAAAACATCATGCTTTGGGGCTGTTTTTCTGCAAAGGGACCAGGACGACTGATCCGTGTAAAGGAAAGAATGAATGGGGCCATGTATCGTGAGATTTTCAGTGAAAACCTCCTTCCATCAGCAAGGGCATTGAATTTGAAACGTGGCTGGGTCTTTCAGCATGACCATGATCCCAAACACACCACCCGGGCAACGAAGGAGTGGCTTCGTAAGAAGCATTTCAAGGTCCTGGAGTGGCCTAGCCGGTCTCCAGATCTCAACCCCATAGAAAATCTTTGGAGGGAGTTGAAAGTCTGTGTTGCCCAGCAACAGCCCCAAAACATCACTGCTCTAGAGGAGATCTGCATGGAGGAATTGGCCAAAATACCAGCAACAGTGTGTGAAAACCTTGTGAAGACTTACAGAAAACATTTGACCTCTGTCATTGCCAACAAAGGGTATATAACAAAGAATTGAGATAAACTTTTGTTATTGACCAAATACTTATTTTCCACCATAATTTGTAAATAAATTCATAAAAAATACTACTAATGTGATTTTCTGGATTTTTTTTCTTCTCATTTTGTCTGTCATAGTTGAAGTGTACCTATGATGAAAATTACAGGCCTCTCTCATCTTTTTAAGTGGGAGAACTTGCACAATTGGTGGCTGACTAAATACTTTTTTGCCCCACTGTATGTGATGAAAGTAATTGAGTTTTTTTAGGAAGTATTTGTAATGTAAAACCGATTAACATTGATAAAAATAGACTAAGTCAAAAAGGCAAAAATGCAGGGGCACAACTTTCACTGGGGATGGGGGAACATGTCCTTCCCCACATTCTGAAATATGCATTTTTGTCCCCCCCCCCCCAGTTTCATCATTGGGTTAACGGTGTGCTTTAGGACCATGCAGATGCCTCCGAGCGGTCAGGTACGTTGTTTGGAGTGTTTATCCATTTTTAGTTTTTTTATGTCACCCCAATTCTAATACCCTGCAAAAATGTATTTCTGTGGATTGGATGGAAGAGGTCCCTGGACCAATAACAGTTGGTTGTATTCATGCAAGTCATATTGGGTTATATCTATTGAAGTATATGTAACGGATGTGAAACGGCTAGCTTAGTTAGCGGTGCGCGCTAAATAGCGTTTCAATTGGTAACGTCACTTGCTCTGAGACCTTGAAGTAGTGGTTCCCCTTGCTCTGACTGTTTAATTAAATCAAAGCATTGTGAAGGCCCGAGGTGGGTGTTGACGCGATGTGATTTCTGCCCAGTGCTCTGAATGTCAAGTGAAGAAATTCAATTAAGCGCGGGTAAATGGGGGTAGTAACTATGACCCTCTTAAGGAGACCTTAGCCCAGGATGATAGTAAAAGGGGCAATAATATACATTATAAGAAGGGGAACACATATATGAATGTAAAAGACAGTTGCAGGTCGGAGGGCCATCTTACAAAAGAGGTCCACTAGATAGGGCCTTACCCTCTAGAGTTTACAAGGAGAGGGGCTTTAAGCTATGAGAAACTAACCGTGAGAGGCACACAGGCACATAGAATGCATCATTCTGGTGATAATAATACCCCTCATGGTGACTAGATTCGAAAAGAGTGCAGGCCGAAGGGAGTAGACAAGTGGTCTATTAGATGAAGGCGGCTCGAACAAATCCCTGGCTCTGGCCAGGAGGAACATAGGTGGTTGTCAGCACATGGGGGCACTCTGACGCCGGTGCAGGTCGAAGGGAGTAAACAAGGGATGGCATGGTAATGAAAGGGACTTCTGCTCGCAACACACATACATCCATACTCACACATACAGTTGAAGTCGAAAGTTTACATTCACCTTAGCCAAATACATTTTAAATATTTTTTTCACAATTCCTGACATTTAATCCTAGTACGAATTCCCTGTTTTAGGTCAGTTAGGATTACCACTTTATTTTAAGAATGTGAAATGTCAGAATAATAGTAGAGAGAATTATTTATTTCAGCTTTTATTTCTTTCATCACATTCCCAGTGGGTCAGAAGTGTACATACACTCGATTAGTTTTTGGTAGCATTGCCTTTAAATTGTTTAACTTGGGTCAAACATTCCGAGTAGCCTTCCACAAGCTTCCCACAATAAGTTGGGTGAATTTTGGCCCATTCCTCCTGACAGAGCTGGTGTAACTGAGTCAGGTTTGTAAGGCCTCCTTGCTCGCACACCCTTTTTCAGTTCTGCCCACAAATTTTCTATAGGATTGAGGTCAGGGCTTTGTGATGGCCACTCCAATACCTTGACTTTGTTGTCCTTAAGCTATTTTGCCACAACTTTGGAAGTATGCTTGGGGTCATTGTCCATTTGGAAGACCCATTTGCGACCAAGCTTTAACTTCCTGACTGATGTCTTGAGATGTTGCTTCAATATACCCACATCATTTTCCTACCTCATGATGCCATCTACTTTGTGAAGTGCACCAGTCCCTCCTGCAGCAAAGCACCCCCACAACATGATGCTGCCACCCCCGTACTTCATGGTTTGGATGGTGTTCTTCGGCATGCAAGCCTCCCCCTTTTTCTTCCAAACATAACGATGGTCATTATGTCCAAACAGTTCTATTTTTGTTTCATCAGGCCAGAGGACATTTCTCCAAAAAGTACGATTTTTGTCCCCATGTGCAGTTAGTCTGGCAAACCGTAGTCTGGCTTTTTTATGGCGGTTTTGGAGCAGTGGCTTCTTCCTTGTTGATCGGCCTTTCAGGTTATGTCGATATAGGACTCATTTTAATGTGGATATAGATACTATAGATATAGAACAGTAACAAGTATCACGAACACACACTCAAGCCAGCAAAGCTCATGCTTTCATACATTGGCTGAGGGTGCTACCATCCGATTCCCAGCCAAGTAATCCCTCTTGTGTTGCTCTCAGGTGTCTCAGAGTGCTGGACAGAGACCAGCAGTAGGAAAAGGATGCCCACCCCAGCTGAAGGATGCCGGATAGTAGCGCTATTCCTTGGCTCTCTCTTCTCCTGGTAAGTATTGCGTAGCACATTGATGACTAGATAGGTCGACTGATGGCCAGTCTGTAAGTCGGAAAATGATATTCAAAGGAGACAACCGCTTGTCTCCTTTGAATATAATCAATTTGCTCCTCATGTCAAAGTGAAGAAATTCAATGAAGCGGGGGAAAACGGCAGTTAATATGACTCTTAGTGTAGCCAAATGGTGACACACTGCTCTATAATGGCCAGCGGAGCGAAAGCTGGCCTCTTTTTTTAATTCATAGAAGTCATATGGGATGGAAGTCATTTCAAGTTTTAGGAAAGTGTTTGTCATGTAAAAACAGTTAACATTTGTAAAAACAATAGACAATAGTCACAAAGCCAAAGTCACAAAGCCAAAAAGTCATTGCTGTAGATTGGAGGGAAGAGGTCCCTGGACCAATAGTTCATGCAAGTCAGTATTGGGTGAAAGCTATTGAAGTATAGGAAGTATTTTAGACATACAATTATAGAAAATGTATAGACAAAATGGTATATTCATGAAGGTATTATGGGTTCGAAGCTATTAAAGTTTTAAGGAAGTACACTTTAATTGATTGAAAATCACTATCGTAAATCACTATCGTAAATCACTATCGTAAATCACTATCGTAAATCACTATATTACAGTTGACTTGAGAGTTCTATGTCATGTGATTGTTTTTCTAGGTTCCAATTGCAATTTTAAGATGGTCCCTGCCATAGAAATGACTGTAATAGACTGAAAACAGAACGGAACCGAGAAAAGGGGTGTAGCTTGTTCACTATCGTCAGGTGATTCAGAATATTACATTTATTTCATCCTGTCATATTCTGTTAAAGAGGTATTGATGAGCAAAGTCTGCATCTTTAATATAAAGCTGACTTTACCGCAGTCTCATGAAGGAAGTTGGGTTGCCTGCTTCCACACCAGTTTCATGTCCTGTGACCCGCACATTGAATTTAAGGAAATCATTTTCGTTTTATTCTGTTTTCTCTTTTAAGGAGTATGATTATCCCTTCCAATTTAGGTTGCGCTGTTTCCAGGTCACGGAGTAGCACCTCTGTTGCATTGGCTGCCATGTCCAGACTTTCTGCTTTAGTTAAAAAGTTATCCACTTCAGCAGTGAGCACTGCCAATGATTCATTTAACATTTTTAGTGGTAGGTCAAGGGCAGAGGTAATCTCCTCATGAACAATCTCTGGTATAGTAGCGGACAGCTCTTTCTGTTGTCTGGTGTTGAGAGCCTCCATGTTCCCACAGTTGAATTGTGGACAGACAAATTCTAGCTGCTGGAGCATAATAGACCTGATAGTTATTTCTTGTCACACAATGAATGTCCAACACCTTAATATTTTGTTTAGTATTAGGAAATAATACATTTTAGGAAATAAGTCCATTAATTCATGGTAATTTGCAAAAGGAAGCCATATAAGACCCTATATGACCAAAAGTTTGTGGACACCTTCTCGTCGAACATCTCATTCCAAAGTTATGGCATTAATAGGGAGTTGGCCCCCCCTTTGCTGCTATAACAACCACTCTTCTGGGAAGGCTGTCCACTAGGTGTTGGAACATTGCTGTGTGGACTTGCTTCCATTCAGCCACAAGAGCATTAGTGAGGTCAGGTACTGATGTTGGGCGATTAGGCCTGGCTTGCAGTTGGCGTTCCAAAGGTGTTCGATGGGGTTGAGGTCAGGGCTCTCCAGTCAAGTTCTTCCACACCGATCTCGAAAAAACATTTCTGTGTGGACCTCGTTTTGGGCAAAGGGCATTGTCATGCTGAAACAGGAAAGGAAAGGGCCTTTCCCAAACTGTTGCCACAAAGTTGGAAGCACAGAATAATCTAGAATGTCCTTGTATGCTGTAGCGTTAAGATTTCCCTTCACTGGAACTAAGGGGCTTAACCCGAACCATGAAAAACAGCCTCAGACCATTATTCCTCCTCCACCAAACTACACAGTTGGCACTATGCATTGGGGTAGGTAGCGTTGTCTTGGCATCCACCAAACCCAGATTTGTCCGTCGGGCTACCTGATGGAGTGATTCATCACTCCAGAAAATGCGTCTCTACTGCTCGAAGAGTCCAATGGCGGTGAGATTTACACCACTCCAGCCGACGCTTGGCATTGCGTATGGTGATCTTAGGCTTGTGTGCGGCTGCTAGGCTATTCTACCGTCAATATTTGTCTATGGACATTGCATGCCGATTTTATACACCTGTCAGTAACGGGTGTAGCTGAAATAACTAAATCCACTCATTTGAAGGGGTGTCCACATACTTTTGTATATATAGTGTGTTTTGTGGAAAAGAGATGTTGTATGTTTCTAAACGATGCATCATGCTGCCTTGTTGACAACATGACCGAGCGGTGCAGATTACTCTTAAATTTGAAAAGGGTGCTCCTCCCTCACTGCTTTTACCCATTTACGTCACTGGCTATAGACCTGTGCACTGCAGTTCAGCTTAATCGATCTCCCTCAATATGACCCATATTAAGAGATGTAATGATCCTGTTTTTTGGAACATCCGAATGGTCATGCAGGGGGGATTTATTGCATAAATAGTGGGGCCATGAAATAATTGCATTCTTGTCTTGTATAAACCCATATATTTTCTATTCAGATGCATTCTCGGATTGTCTCTAGGACTAGGCAAATGTTGGCTGCATTTACACAGGCAGCCAAATTCGGATCTTTTCCCACCAAATTGGTATTTTGACCAATCAGATCAGCTCTTTTGACAATAATTTGGCAAAATTTCAGAATTAGTCTGCCTGCAAGCATTTTAAGATTTCTGCTCAAACATAGTTAACAATATTGATGTTGTAGACTAGCTGAAACATAATGAAACAACAGCAATTATCATACAAATGTAGTCTAGCTGAAATCATTTTTACAGAAACAATGTAAAAAAAAAATGTCTACATTGTATTCTGCTCTATGTAAGTGGGGATGTCTTTGATTTAATAAAAATGTTCAGCTTCTTTGGATATTTGCAGTTGGAACTGATTTGATCACCACAGAGTGCACTTAATCACATTTGGTTCATTGAAATGCGCAAGCAGTATGCTTGACCAGTACCATTTTAGGGATAGAATGTAGAATGTTACTGCTTGTTTGACATTACACAGAGGAAAAACAAATGTATTATGACAATGGAGTTTTCAATGGGAGGCAGGTAGCCTAGTGGTTAGAGCGTTGGACTTGTAACTGAAAGGTTGCAAGATCAAATCCCTGACCTGACAAAGTACAAATCTGTTGTTCTGCCCCCTGAACAAGGCAGTTAGGCCGTCATTGAAAATAAGAATGTTTTCTTAAGACTTGCCTAGTTAAACTAAGAATAAATAAATACCTGTGTCTGCCACCAGATGGATTCCAAATACTGTCCAATTTTGGGTGCCTTCCATCCAGTGTTGCTGCTTCACTCAGCAGTGCCTATCCTTCAGGCATTTAGATTTTAAAACATTATAAATCACGTTTTATGTTTAAATGCACCCACAAAAAAAAGAGAGATGGACCCAAGGTGGTAGATAGGTCAGAAAGACTTTGAACAACAGCTTTGTCTCAAGAGTCCTTTGCCTCAAATCTGTCATTGCCAATCTCTGTTTTTTTCTTATGTATATAATGCTAGAGGCTTTCAAATCTCACCCCCTCTGTCTTGTCGGTATTTTATTTGCCCACTTTAATGTTGAATTGATTGTCACCACCACAACACAAGGAAGGTATTCGTGAGTTAGAATTTTTACAAATTTACATTGTTTTACTGGACTAGTTACTAATGGAGTTACTGACAGTCATAAAGTGGATCTGGTGAATAAGTCCATGTTTTTCTGAAATTATTTTCTAGTATATTTCTACAATTTGTATTATCTCTGCTGTGTGTCTTTATGTTTGTCCGGAATAGGCCTAAGTGCTCTTTAGAAATGTTGTAGGTCTATAGGCTACAGCCCCCTTTAAAGATCTCTCAGCGTGTCAATTGAACAAATCTACATGAATCAGAGTTATTAGAAGGTAACAGCATGTCAGCATCCTATTTCTTATTAAGAAAAAAATCCTTGCCCTTTAAACTTTTACAGTTGAGAATTGGCATGAACAGCCTCTTGTCATTCTCACACACGGTTCCTGTTATCATTTCATCACTTTTCCTTATGTTATTAAATGCAACCAACCTAAACCAATGTATACTTCTCTGGCTCAGTGTAGGTGGTCATTCCTCCAATTCCACCCCCCCCCCCCCCCCTCTCTCCGGTATCCATCCTTCACTATTTCTCTCACCAAGATTGGCCTCCCAACCGTGACCCCCCAACCCCCCATTGGCACCCCAATTGTTGGTAGAGCAATTGTGTGTGCGGGAGGCTCGTAAAGGGCCCTGCCTGGGTTCCCCTGCCCTGTGACGGATAGCTGGGAGACCGCAGGGCCCATTTACATGAGAAGAGCCGGAGGAGAGAGCGATGAATAGAACGACTTTCAATCTGCTTGTCTCTGAGGACTTTCTCTTCTAACCACCAACCCCCCATCACCAACCTTTTGTTTGTGCTACTCTCTGTTTCTTGGCCTCCCTCTCTTTCTATCCTCTTTCTTCTCCTCAACCTCTCCACTTCATTTTCCTTTGCCTCAAATCTGTCATTGCCAATCTCTGTTTTTTTCCTATGTATATAATGCCAGAGGCTTTCAAATCTCACCCCCTCTGTCTTGTCGGTCTTTTATTTGCCCACTTTAATGTTGAATTGATTGTCACCACCACAACACCAGGAAACATACATGTATTTCCTCTATTTCCCTTATCTTCTACTCACAAAAAGAATGACCCTGGCACAATGGGAGAGGCATACTCCAAGTACAAATAGTCAAATAAGTTGCATAATGGCTATATTATCTTGGTCATTGGAACCTGTCCAAATAAATTGGTTAGTGGCTTTGTTATTGTGGCCATTGGAACTAGCTAATCCAAATAGATTGGATAATGTATATATTATTGTGGACTTTCAGTCCAAATTAACAGATCGATCTCTCAACCAACCAAATCTCCCTGATGCTAAGGGGGACTGGTATTATTGTGCACATTGCGGTCTATTTAAGCAATAAGGCACCTCAGGGGTTTGTGGTATATGGCCAATATACCACGGCTAGGCTGTTCCTAGGCACGACACAAAGTGGAGTTGTGGTATATTGGCCATATACCACAAACCCCTGAGGTGGCTTATTGCTATTATAAACTGGATACCAAGGTAATTCACCAGTTTATAGTTTTTGTTATATTTGTCATTATCCCATTTGATTATATCACTCGAACATTCAACTTGTATCACACTACTCAGTGCTTGAAGTGGACTGAAATAGTAGGTGCCAGCTAGTACTCATTTTGGGTGCCGGCCCAGTAGTCTTTATAAGTAGGTGTCAGTAGTCATCATATTTTATTGCCTGTATTCTATAAGAGGTGCCGGTACACCTGTGGGCACCAGCTCAATTCAAGCACTGACTCTTAATCCTGCAAAGCATAATGAATGAGCTATTTACTGATTGATGGCTATGGGCAAACACCTAGCCCCCAGTGGAGGTGTAAAGTGGTGACCATAGAAACTAGAAAAAGGTGTAATGGGTAGCTACTAGTAATATCACACCTAGTCTCATTTTAGAACCGCAGGGAGCTGCTACTGGATAGAGGAGGCATGGACCATGCATGGGGTATATACTGTGAAATGGGTCTTGTTTTGTTGACATACTTTCTCTCTGAAAACATAAGCCTACCAGGCTTTTGACAATGGGATCCAATGGATTGTACATTGTAATATGTTATTAGGTCATTCAAATATGCTACAGATGTCATTCTGACATTACATTGATATGAAAAGCCTACACTTATTTTGATTACTGTCAACAAGTGTCATTAATGTGGTGGCCAATATTATAGAGAAAGATCTGAAATAAAATAATGATATACCTTAAGTAAATAAGAATGATGAATCTGAAAATGTAAACTCGTTTTTTAAGTTTCTATTGGAGAGAGAATTGGGTGAGGGGTTCCCTGCCTTCTCCCTCCCTTGTCTTAAACATGTCTGTTGGCCAATGTTATGGAGAAGCCTGAAACAAAAGTATTCTTTATCTTAAATTAACAAGAACTATATAATAAATTTAACAAAGTAAAGTTTGAAGTTTGCGTTGCAGAGAGAGAAGAGGGGCGGGGGGGGGGGCTGCCTCCCTCCCTCCCACAGCGATTCCGCTTCTCTTCATATTCACTCAAGTGCATTCCAAATTCACCGCACCCCTTCTATAGTGATGTAAATGAGTGGGCTGGAGGGAGGGAAGTTAGGAGCAGATTTGCTTGTGAAGAAGTTTTATAATCACCAGCTAGCTACCAGTGGGATAGGGAGTTATTTCAAGAAGGAACTCTACAGCAGTATCTCTCTTCTCATTGTAGTTTAAAGGCCAGCATCTGAAGTCGTGAGTTGGTAGCAGGATGTTTTTTCGCCGATTTTGTTTCCATCTCTGACAATTTGTTTTATCATTATTGTTTTCAACTTCTGCTTGGGATGCTTGGTTGACATTTACACAGCCGGTGTAATTTTAAAGCTCTGTTCAAACTTTGTATATTTCGTTTACGGTAAATATGTATAACATTATAGAGCACCAACTCAAGTCCTCTGTTCCTTCACATCATCCTGGAACAGGAATGCCACCTGCGAACGGAGTAGGGGGGCACGAGGGCGGCCACACAGGTTCCAAATTACCGACAATCCAACCTGACCCAATGGACAAAGTCAAGCGGCCCATGAATGCCTTCATGGTCTGGTCTCGCGGTGAGCGACGAAAAATGGCTCAGGAAAATCCCAAAATGCACAATTCTGAGATATCCAAACGGCTGGGTGTCGCGTGGAAATCTCTAACAGACGCCGAGAAAAGGCCCTTCATTGACGAGGCTAAGCGCCTCCGCGCGGTGCACATGAAGGATTATCCGGACTACAAATACAAACCCCGTCGTAAAACCAAACCGATGCCGAAGAACAATACTCTAGCCGCCCAGTATCAGATGTCGGCCGGTAACCACCTGCTGAGTGCGTCCGCGGCTCAGGGACAAGTTGGAAACCCCAGAATGGACGCATATGGCTGGGGCCACACAGGGGGCTACACTGCGGCGATGCAGAGCGAGGCGCTCGGCTACAGCCAGCAGCTTCACCGCTATGACCTGTCAGCACTTCAGTATCAGTCCAGCATGGCCCAGGCCCAAGCCTACATGAATGGTGCCAACGCATACAGGTGAGTCTAGATTGTTACTTTTTCTATGATTTTAATGGCTGTCTACAGTTTATTCAGATATATTTTCTTTCCAATGTACCTGGCAGTTATAGGCCTAAACTGTTTTTGGATATACAAAACCCATGGCGAGGTGGTTTTATTGGTGCTAATAGTCTATTTCCATCTTGTCCATTTATTTTTGGTCAGTGACCTTTTTGTGACTTTTTGAAGTCAAATAGTTACTCTCATTAGTTTGTCTCAATTGATCAGTAACCCAATCTCTAATCTCTCTCCCTCAGCCCCATGTCCTACAACAGCAGCCCCCAGCAGGTCAGCCCAGTGATGTCCATGATGAAGCAGCAGTCTGATGGCCACAGCATGTCCCCATCCCCCACCGGGCCCCACAGCCCCCTCCAGCAGCACCACCACCAGGCCCACCAGCAGCACCAGACCCAGCGTGGTATCCAGGTCCAGGGAGACCATCTCAGGGACATGATCAGCATGTACATGCCTGGGGGAGATGCCTCAGAGGCCCAGAGAGGGTACTCCGTCTCTGCAGCAAACATCCAGCAGCATTACCTGGGAGGGTCAGCTCCACTCACCCACCTTTGAATTCCCTCTCACACATCTCTAAGCTGAACTCACTCACCAACTCGCACACCTCTGAACTGAGACATTATACTGATTCAATCAACCGTGTATCATGTTGGTTGAAGTGCTGTCGACTCCCTTCCTAACTCTTGTTGGTCCCTTATCCACATCTGACCTACAGGGTCTGACACTGTTATTGTGGAAGTCCAGTAAGATGGATGTTGGGAAACAACGTGATCTGACTTGATATGCTGGCATTGACTGGTGGCAGCCCAATGGGGTCAGTAAATGTGCAGGGACTGAAGAAAGAAAATAATATTCATTTTAATACAAAGATGAGATCCCTCACTGACACAGACAATATTTTGTGACAAGATGACGACGTCGTCATCATTGGTCGTTGATTGGTTGAGTGGTTTCAGTGTACATTCCAGTTGGAATGCCTTGATGGTTATGAGTGATTCCAAACCCCAGATATTGTCCCATTCTGCTATTTCTCTAAACCCACCATCTAAAAGAGTATTAATGACTGCAATGGGAACTCGAAAAGTTGAAGTGGAAGTATGACATTTTGTTTTTGTGAATTCTGAACAAAATGGCTTCGACATTGACAATCTCAAATGTTTCTCTCAGACAACTGCCATTTCTGTATCCGTTCAGAAAATGAATTTACCTCTAAATGGGTCTACACGCCCTGTAATTTATATAAAAGTTAAATAGCAGTTGGTTTTTATTTCACAACTTTTTGAAACACAAAACTGAACCGATATTTGAGGATTTTTGTTATTGTTTAGTTTAAATCGATGCTGCTTTTCTGAGGTTTAGGCCTTATTTACCATTGTGAAATGTATTGAATTCATGTTTTATTAATACCCTTATAGTAAGGGTAATGTTATTTCAAGTCACTTGACAAGAACGATGTAAAAAAAAAAAAAAAAAGGTAATAAAGTGTTATTATTTTTCTATTTTCTACTGTCACATAATGTGCCTATGATAAATTCCTAAAACTAACACCATTTACATAAAACATAACTGAAGTCTTCCAATGCAACCGTAGAATAAACTCAAGGCCTATATGATTTAACATGGAGATAGTCTAAACTTTCACCAGGCCTTTGCCCGCTTCTCTTTCCCAACAGAAAAGGAGAGTGGAAAGCCATCCAACTCCCGAGCATAATTACCCGTTTCGGTAAATCTCATTGTTCCCTCACTGCTTTAGAGCATGCAGGTGCACACAGTAAACCGTGGTTCTCAGCGTGTCTTATGGCTGGCTTTGTCCTCCTTTCTCTGGGTGCCCCATGGGGCAGAAAATTAGCGTTGCATTGAGTGCCCCTTCTTCCTTATCCCACAGTCCAGGCTTAACCCTTTCCCTGCCCCTCACCATTCTCATGGAAATAAGGTCTGCCATCACATCACTGACTGACTAGTCGAACTAGGCTAGGGAATGTCGTAGGGTAGGACATGGATTCATATTAACGGACATCAACACACTTTTGTGACAAAACCATTTCCTTAACTGAAGACAAAGTTAGTTTATTTGAAAAAGATTGTCTTAATTGGGGCAACTAGGAACATGTCAACTAACGGAGTGTGATTCTGCATGTAATCTATACTCTTGGAGGAAGGGGGGTCCACTTTTCTGAAGAAGTCTCTTAGCAACCAGCAGTCTTCCACAGGTTGTTGTTACCAAGGGATACCCCTGTCACCAAACTACCCCCTCCAGTTAAATGACTATGCCATTCCATAGACACTCTTGTCCTCTTCCATCATAGCAAAAGACCTCTAAATCTACCAACCCAACATTCGTTTGTAGATGTAAAATTATTTAGGCCTAGACAGCACAATACAAACATTTTATGATATGCAATTGATAGTTAAACATTGATCTGTGAGTCTCGCAAACAGATGATGTTAAAACACAATGTGTGTGTAAGGGGGTATACGGTTAAGATCTAGACAGAAGGCATTCATATCTGCTCTCAATTTTTTTCTTCATATTTGGTCTGTTCTTTCAAATTAGTGCAAAGTAGAAATTGTGCAAAAAATATTGAATTTTAAAAGCCTGTTATTTACCTTGGCAAGTCAGTTAAGAACAAATTCTTATTTTCAATGACAGCCTAGGAACAGTGGGTTAACTGCCTGTTCAGGGGCAGAATGACAGATTTGTACCTTGTCAGCTTTGGGCTTTGAACTTGCAACCTTCCGGTTACTAGTCCAATTCTCTAACCACTAGGCTACCTTGCCTTTTAATATAAACCACATGGAAAAATTCAATATGTGATTTTTTTAATATGAATAAAGACTTGCTAAAGTGCCAAAATTCTGCATTTAGACATGTCCCTCTGTGCATCCTCTGATTTCTAGGAGGATTTTAACCCACCTTAACACCAACATTTCTCCAACTTTTCACCATCAATGTAAAGCCCTAGTTATCCTGTGGCTTTGACCTAGTCATTTCTGATGATTATTTTTTTAATGTGATCAGTGATTCATTTTAAAGGTCAACCCTGTTACATGAACTGAACATCTAATTTTAATAATGTTAAATATTCCTTTTAATTTATTTTACAAATGGAGCTAATAAGTGTTAAGCAGGTGAGCTGGTTCTACTCTTTTTTGTTCTTTTTTTTTTGTGGTGGAAAACTGAGTGGGTCGAGCGTAACACGTCAACCCTGTTACCCATAGACAGGCTAGAAATGTTTTAACAATGTGTTTTTTTTTGGTGAAGCTTGCATTCAATTGCCCCTCCCTGTTGCATTACGACAAGCTTCCATTCCCCCTGTCACAAGGGGATTCATGGCTGATTTAAGATGAAGTTATCAACCCTGTTAATATATTTGGTTCTTAATTTGACACTTATTATAGTACTTTTTTAATTTCACTTCTTGAGATGGGAAAACTTTTTTTAAATTAAGTTTAACATGTGCAATTTATGATAGTATATCCAAATTAGGTGAAATAAAAGTGCTTTTTCCCCCGCCAAGTTACATTACTCAAAAGGCACCTACTTGGTGGAACGACCCATTTAGTTTCAAATACTTGTTCAATTGTTTTTTTTTTACATTTTCTTTGGGTTAGAGTGAGGGAATGAATAAAACTTGCAAAAGCAAGAGCCACTTCCATGTGCATTGGGCAGACAAGGTAGTTTTACCCAAGTAATGAACAATGTTTTGGTGGCAGGCAGGCAGAGAGCAGGTGAATGCTTTGAGTGGGCGTCTTCTTGCGTTAGTAGAATGGCTGCCACGCTTCAGTGCTATGTCACAAGAGGGGGCTGGATCTGCAGCATATTTTACCACAACTGTGAACAGTCACCAAAGATCAGGGCTGTGCTCTGTCACGGGTGACAAGCTGGCATGGGCAGCCGTTTGTGTGTGTGTGTGTGTGTGTGGCCAGGGCCATGCGTGATGGTGGAGATAGGGAAAGATGTTGTGTCTGGCTCCCACATAGTAATCCTTTGCCTCAGAAGTCATTAGCTGGTCAAAGCAAACAGTCATCTCCATTTTCTACAGAACAAGGTGAAAACACTCAAGCACTCCACAAAATAGCTAAATTACACGTCATTTGGCAATCAACTGACAACTGATGAGATGTGTCGAAGCAGTAGTAAATCAATTCCTGTTACGTAAATGGTTGCAGAGAAAGCTGGTGACTGTCGTGTTGACTAAATTTATGATGGTTAAGATTTTGGTTTGGAATAACCAGCTGGAACGATGTAATGTTGACAATCTCTTACCCCCAAAACTGGGCTGATTTTGTTCAAATGAATCACTCTGACAATTATCTTCTACCCCCATTCTATAAGCATTGTAAGGTGTGTTTCCAGTGTAAAGTCATTGCTCCCCTCCCACCACCACCACACTTTAGTTCTCACAGAGAGAGGGACCACCCTAAGGTTGGGCTGGACTGGTCTATCCAGTTCTCAGTCTCCCCATGACGTGCCACACCACACAAAGCCAACACATCGAGGTCAACAACTCACAATTCCCGCCCAAGAAACATGGCGGGGAGTTAGCACAGGTGTTCCTCAAATGAATGCACCGGTAAACCCACGTTTTGTTCAGGCACGCAAACAGATCCTTTTTTTGTTTTGTTGAGTTGATCCCTCCAAAAACTTTCACAGCACTCAACTGATTCCTTAGAAAGGCTGGCTGTGCTTAGATGTTCTTTTGTATACACATTTTCATGGAATTGTCTCTTAATTGAATTCTAACGCGTTACAGTCCTGAAAATAAAATCTTATTTTGGAAACCCTAACTGAACAAAAACGTGGACAAGTATTGGCCGCAGGGACATGGACACAAAGATCCTTAGATCAGAGCTGTGAAGGGTGAGTCTGTACACAGCACATCAAAAAGCAGCGCAAAGGGCATAGAAACTCACTGACGCATTCATGCGTCAGAGAGATTGGAGACACATGAGCTTGTACAGGTAGATAAGGACAGGACAACACATTGGGCCTCAAGAGTTCCAGCAGATATGAGCCAGTCTAGATATGAAGCTTAACTTCAAATGAAGACCTCCCAAGATGACCTCCCCAGGTGGAAAAAAAACAACAATTGCCACAGCCTTCCACACAAACAAATAAGATCATTACATGTTTACACCCACACAGTGACACTACCTTTCTCATTAAAGGCCTAGTGCAGTCAAAAACATGATTTATATACAGTGCCTTGCGAAAGTATTCGGCCCCCTTGAACTTTGCGACCTTTTGCCACATTTCAGGCTTCAAACATAAAGATATAAAACTGTATTTTTTTGTGAAGAATCAACAACAAGTGGGACACAATCATGAAGTGGAACGACATTTATTGGATATTTCAAACTTTTTTAACAAATCAAAAACTGAAAAATTGGGCGTGCAAAATTATTCAGCCCCCTTAAGTTAATACTTTGTAGCGCCACCTTTTGCTGCGATTACAGCTGTAAGTCACTTGGGGTATGTCTCTATCAGTTTTGCACATCGAGAGACTGACATTTTTTCCCATTCCTCCTTGCAAAACAGCTCGAGCTCAGTGAGGTTGGATGGAGAGCATTTGTGAACAGCAGTTTTCAGTTCTTTCCACAGATTCTCGATTGGATTCAGGTCTGGACTTTGACTTGGCCATTCTAACACCTGGATATGTTTATTTTTGAACCATTCCATTGTAGATTTTGCTTTATGTTTTGGATCATTGTCTTGTTGGAAGACAAATCTCCGTCCCAGTCTCAGGTCTTTTGCAGACTCCATCAGGTTTTCTTCCAGAATGGTCCTGTATTTGGCTCCATCCATCTTCCCATCAATTTTAACCATCTTCCCTGTCCCTGCTGAAGAAAAGCAGGCCGAAACCATGATGCTGCCACCACCATGTTTGACAGTGGGGATGGTGTGTTCAGCTGTGTTGCTTTTACGCCAAACATAACGTTTTGCATTGTTGCCAAAAAGTTACATTTTGGTTTCATCTGACCAGAGTACCTTCTTCCACATGTTTGGTGTGTCTCCCAGGTGGCTTGTGGCAAACTTTAAACGACACTTTTTATGGATATCTTTAAGAAATGGCTTTCTTCTTGCCACTCTTCCATAAAGGCCAGATTTGTGCAATATACGACTGATTGTTGTCCTATGGACAGAGTCTCCCACCTCAGCTGTAGATCTCTGCAGTTCATCCAGAGTGATCATGGGCCTCTTGGCTGCATCTTTGATCAGTCTTCTCCTTGTATGAGCTGAAAGTTTAGAGGGACGGCCAGGTCTTGGTAGATTTGCAGTGGTCTGATACTCCTTCCATTTCAATATTATCGCTTGTACAGTGCTCCTTGGGATGTTTAAAGCTTGGGAAATCTTTTTGTATCCAAATCCGGCTTTAAACTTCTTCACAACAGTATCTCGGACCTGCCTGGTGTGTTCCTTGTTCTTCATGATGCTCTCTGCGCTTTTAACGGACCTCTGAGACTATCACAGTGCAGGTGCATTTATACGGAGACTTGATTACACACAGGTGGATTGTATTTATCATCATTAGTCATTTAGGTCAACATTGGATCATTCAGAGATCCTCACTGAACTTCTGGAGAGAGTTTGCTGCACTGAAAGTAAAGGGGCTGAATAATTTTGCACGCCCAATTTTTCAGTTTTTGATTTGTTAAAAAAGTTTGAAATATCCAATAAATGTCGTTCCACTTCATGATTGTGTCCCACTTGTTGTTGATTCTTCACAAAAAAATATAGTTTTATATTTATAGCTGCCAGAGTCGCCCGTCTGTCCTGAGCTGCCAGAGTCGCCCGTCTGTCCTGAGCTGCCAGAGTCGCCCGTCTGTCCTGAGCTGCCAGAGTCGCCCGTCTGTCCGGAGCTGCCAGAGTCGCCCGTCTGTCCGGAGCTGCCAGAGTCGCCCGTCTGTCCGGAGCTGCCAGAGTCGCCCGTCTGTCCGGAGCTGCCAGAGTCGCCCGTCTGTCCGGAGCTGCCAGAGTCGCCCGTCTGTCCTGAGCTGCCAGAGTCGCCCGTCTGTCCTGAGCTGCCAGAGTCGCCCGTCTGTCCTGAGCTGCCAGAGTCGCCCGTCTGTCCTGAGCTGCCAGAGTCGCCCGTCTGTCCTGAGCTGCCAGAGTCGCCCGTCAGTCAGGAGCTGCCAGAGTCGCCCGTCTGTCCGGAGCTGCCAGAGTCGCCCGTCTGTCCGGAGCTGCCAGAGTCGCTCGTCTGTCCGGAGCTGCCAGAGTCGCCCGTCTGTCCGGAGCTGCCAGAGTCGTCCGTCTGTCCTGAGCTGCCAGAGTCGCCCGTCTGTCCTGAGCTGCCAGAGTCGCCCGTCTGTCCGGAGCTGCCAGAGTCGCCCGTCTGTCCGGAGCTGCCAGAGTCGCCCGTCTGTCCGGAGCTGCCAGAGTCGCCCGTCTGTCCGGAGCTGCCAGAGTCGCCCGTCTGTCCTGAGCTGCCAGAGTCGCCCGTCTGTCCTGAGCTGCCAGAGTCGCCCGTCTGTCCGGAGCTGCCAGAGTCGCCCGTCTGTCCGGAGCTGCCAGAGTCGCCCGTCTGTCCGGAGCTGCCAGAGTCGCCCGTCTGTCCGGAGCTGCCAGAGTCGCCCGTCTGTCCGGAGCTGCCAGAGTCGCCCGTCTGTCCGGAGCTGCCAGAGTCGCCCGTCTGTCCGGAGCTGCCAGAGTCGCCCGTCTGTCCGGAGCTGCCAGAGTCGCCCGTCTGTCCGGAGCTGCCAGAGTCGCCCGTCTGTCCGGAGCTGCCAGAGTCGCCCGTCTGTCCGGAGCTGCCAGAGTCGCCCGTCTGTCCGGAGCTGCCAGAGTCGCCCGTCTGTCCGGAGCTGCCAGAGTCGCCCGTCTGTCCGGAGCTGCCAGAGTCGCCCGTCTGTCCGGAGCTGCCAGAGTCGCCCGTCTGTCCGGAGCTGCCAGAGTCGCCCGTCTGTCCGGAGCTGCCAGAGTCGCCCGTCTGTCCGGAGCTGCCAGAGTCGCCCGTCTGTCCGGAGCTGCCAGAGTCGCCCGTCTGTCCGGAGCTGCCAGAGTCGCCCGTCTGTCCGGAGCTGCCAGAGTCGCCCGTCTGTCCTGAGCTGCCAGAGCCGCCCGTCAGTCAGGAGCTGCCAGAGCCGTCCGTCAGCCAGGAGCTGCCAGAGCCGTCCGTCAGCCAGGAGCTGCCGGAATCGCCCGTCACTCCGGTGCTGCCGGAGTCGTCCTTCACTCCGGCGCTGCCGAGAGACCACGGAGGCGGTTGAGGACGCGGACAAAGACTATAGTGGAGTGGGGTCCAGGTCCCGCGCCAGAGCCGCCACCGCGGACAAACACCCACCCAGACCCTCCCCTCTAGGTTCAGGTTTTGCGGCCGGAGTCCGCACCTTTGGGGGGGGGGGGGGGGGGGGGGGGGGGGATACTGTCACGTTCTGACCTTCGTTCCTTTGTTATGTCTCTGTCTAAGTATGGTCAAGGCGTGAGTTGGGGGGGTTTGTCTATGTTCCGTTTTCTATGTTGTGTTTGCTTTTGCCTGGTATGGTTCTCAATCAGATCCAGGTGTCGTTAGTTGTCTCTGATTGAGAATCATACTTAGGTAGCCTTTTCCCACTTGTGTTTTGTGGGTGTTTATTTTCTGTGTCTGTGTGTTCCACACGGAACTGTTTCGGTTAGTTATTTCAAATGTCGTTTATTGTTTTGTTTCAGTGTTTGCTTGGTTTAATAAAGAGCATGAACACGTACCACGCTGCGCATTGGTCCTCCGATCCTTACTACTCCTCCTCGTCACTGGACCTAGGATGTTAGCGCATTCAACTGTAAAGCTGGCCATGATGCCAAATACCTGATTGCTGTAGGGTCAGTCCAGTAAAAGAGTACAGTTTGGTTAGAGTAACTTGGTCAAAATAAACTTTTAATTTGACCTAATTTTAACATTGTCATAAAGAGCACATGTTCCACTTCATAAAAACATGGTTTCCCATCTCAAGGGCTTAAATAAACAAAATTACTATAGTAAGTGCCAATAAAGTAACATGATTGAGGTTCTCATCTTAAAAACAGCCATAAAAATATATATTTATTAATGACCTTGTGACAGAGGAAATGGAAACTTGTGTTCAACAGGGAGGGGCAATTGAATACTTGCTTCAATGTTTTTAAAATTGTTAAAAACCTATCTATGGGTAACAGGGTTGATGTGTTATGCTCAACGAGCTCAGTTTTCCACCAGAAAACAGAAATTGGCCAAAAAATAATAAAACCAGCTCAACTGCTTTTACACTGATTTGACCATTACGTTCAGATTATTTTATTTTTTAAAGGAATAGTTTCACCATATTAAAATGAGAGTTTCGTTCACGTAATAGGTTTGACCTTAAAAATGGAGGGACAGACATGAATTAATCACATTAAATTATAATCTTCAGAAATGAATTGTCAAAGCTAGAAAATAACTAGGGCTTTACAATGATGGTATAAACTTGGAGAAGTGTTAGGGTTGAGTGGGTTAAAATCTTCATAGAAGTTGGAAAAACATGACAAGTACGATAATCAATTCAACAGTTTTAATAACAAGAAAAGTCAACAACCCAATCCCCATATATGAGCCAATGGAAAGCAAAAATGGCAATATTTGTGTTATTTTTATTGGAAGATTATACTTCTGCTGAAGCTTTCTTCAAGATGACATGAACATTGTGCTTTGTCTCTCTCTAGAGGCATGAATGAGAATCGCAGTACATTTGTCTCGTAGCAACAATGCATTCACTGACAGAACAAATACGGTTCATATAGAGTATTATATTTTGTGACCTGAAATGTTATGGACTAAACTTTGCCATAAAAGCACCTCAAAACAAGCATGCGCACACGAAGGAATGATTGAAGTAACATTGAATATTTGGTACCATTTACTATAACAGTAGGTCCTTGGATTGAGTTGTGGTTGACTATTACTCAGTTTTGTCTTTAGTGCTGCCAGTCTTGCAACACCAGGAACAGGCAGCTGTGCGGACCCAGCTCCACAAGGGGGGGCTTAGCACCCTCAGTTTTAATTGTATGTATCTATATGAAAATAGCAAATAAGTTCAAATGATTGAATGACAGGTTGGCGCAAAACCTGTATCTCCGATGTGCTGTGTCAGCACAATGGACAGAGCGCGTCACAGTGTGCGTAAAGGGGCTATGGGAAGTCACTTGGGTAGGCTAAGGGAATAACATGATACGCCTCCGCCTATAATATTTGATTAATAAAATCGGGGGTCACGTTTACCATTGAAGTTGCTTCACTCAATTCTGCCTCACGCCCTACCACTACAGAGTTTAGGTAGCTTCTTAGCTAGCTGTAAAAAGCGTTATTGTCATTAGGCTAGCAAGAGAGTGGCTGGAATTACTGCAGAATTCCAACGCAAGAACCCAAATGACGCACCTGGGTATAGCGGTATGTTTCAGCATATGGATAGCCACATTCTATTGTAGTTCTTGGTAGCCTATTGGTTTTCGTAGTTGTAAATTGAACTGCACGTATTGGAAACATGTTTATGTTTGGTTGGCATTGCTTAATTGATGGGTTGAATTTACGTGGGTTGAATTTGAGCCACAGGAGTGTATTGTGCCATATCACAACGTGTTGCTGTACTGAGCGGCATGGTTTTCCATGTTCGAAGTGGGCCTATTTGTTTGGCAAGGCTGCAAGGCTGTAGTTTACTTATCTGTATCTCCATTCACCCTTTGTTTACTGCATGTATTTACTGTTCATGTAACTAGCCTAAATATAGATTGATAAATGCATGACATAATCTGCTATTTTGTTTGCTAGGCCTACTTGGTACCACCGTTTTGTTCGCATTCATTCATTCGCAGTTGTGTCTGTATTCTAAGCCAAATAAGGCTATTCAGTATTTTTGTTTGCATGTGCATGCATGAATAACTAGGCTACGACTTTCAGCACCTTGTTTGCATTATTTTGGTAAAGCACGGCTGCATTCACATAGGTTGTTTGTAATAGGTGAATTACCCTATCCGATTACCCTATCCGTCCATTTTATTCATTACCAAAACGGCCTCGCTTTAGTGTGTAGGTAGGTCACTGACCGTTGTGCTGATACAGCGCAGTGGAGATTGCAGCGAAATCTGTAGTTTACCTGTCACCTCAAAAGTACTCAATCAATGTTCTCGTAGTCTCAGCATTTGAACTTTGTTTATTGGGGTGTAGCGTGATAAGCGGAATTCAAAGTCATTCCAATGCAAGAATCCCCCCAAATTGTGCCCGATTTCAACTGCCCCCTCACCGATTTAACTTTATTCTGGCGCCAGGTCTGCAGCAGTGACAGGCACATGGGTCAGAGTGGAGACAGAGATCTAGTCTCCAGTCTCCTTCAGAGAGGGATAGGACCAGGGGAGGAGAGAGAGATGAGGGGGATAAGGGAGGAAAATGATGAGGAAGAGAGTGAGAAGGGAACAGAGACGCATGAGTAAAATGAGAGAACAGGGTCAAATACAAAGAGGATTTGAAAGGGATGTGATGATATTATTTTAATAAGAGTAATACAAACAGAGAAACACTGCTTTCACCTTTTTCTAAGTGTGTGTGTGTGTGTGTGTGTGTGTTACCCGTAGAGAGGTGAAGATTACAGCCAGTGAACCAGTGAAGACCAGGAACACAGACAGAGGTGACAGCTGGCCCTTGTTGCCATGGCAGTAGTTCCTGTCTTGATCACCTGGCCAAACACACCCAACATAACAAACACTCAGCAGCCAGTCTGTACAAGTCAATATAGGCAACTTATTATAGCCCAACACATGCAGTTAGCTTCCTCTTAGCAGTCAGTGTGTAAACATCTACAGACACATGTTTATTATGACCTAACATAAGCAGTTACCTTGCTTGTTTTCTCACCATTGACAAAGACCAAAAAGCCTTGCATTCCTTTGCAGCAAACTAATCAAATGTTGTACTTCTTCTCCTGCTAAACTTTGCACAGGCATTCTTATCCCATAGGCCAGCTCCTACAGTACACCCTCTGCTGACTGTACCACAACTGCCAGAAGCCTTCCAGCTGATTATATTTCCATGAAAATGGACAATAAAAGCGTTGTATGGTATCATACCCGGCTAGCAACAACAGCCAGCGTGCTGGAGGCCTGCGTTGCAGAGATTAAATGTTTATGGACCAGAGAAAAGGTCAGCGCAGAGGTCAGGAGCAACATCACACCACTGTAGGCCAAGATTAACAACATACCTGCAGGAAACAAGGACAGTTAGGACACAGCCACTGTACAGAACATAAACACATTATTTCTGTGAAATGTAGCCTAAAATAAACTGTTAGGCATGAACTATTTATGTTGTACTCCCATGGCTGACATATTGTTCCTTTTACAAATGGGGTGGTGAATTACCAAACTTTATCTGATCGAATGCTTGTGTCAAAAAATGTTATCTGTAGGCAGGGACTCATGCACATTAGAAGCACACATGTATACAGAGGGGAGTGGTCATACGTTTGAGGGTGTTACTACTGTAGTGTTGGATGAGGAAGCTCATGGCCAAACTCTGGATCGACATGAGTAGTCTCTGCCCAGGCTCTGTGCAACAAACAGACAGACGTGGAGCAAATAAAGATTCAATGGTTTGTCAATTGATTGTTCATACTCGAGGGGGAAGTTGTTGGTGATGCAAAAGAGTACAGGACCTGTGATGGCATAGACCTGCAGTAGGACAGACCACCAGTTGATCCCTGATTCACTCCTGGCCTAAAGTACATTCCACAACTGAAGGGAGCTGTGCTCTAGGGAAGAGGGATGAAGGAGCATAACCCGAGATCCTCTTTATGTTTTTAATGGTAATTCGTACCTTTATGCAATACTTCCCTTGCTCCGGATAATAGTAAAAAAACACCTCACCTTCACTATACTCCATCTTCTTCCATACTGGGTATGTGGATTTATATAGCCCTCTCTCTCTCTCTGTGTGAGCTATGACCTGTTTCCATGAACTACACGGGGACCTGCACAGATATCTTCCATAAACGCTCATAGTTCTAGACTGCCAAGGGGTCAGAGACCCCATTTGGTCTACATAGAACTCAACTGAGACATCCTTCCCTAGCTCTACTCTCACTTCCTGTTTACCCAGATTAAGTGACCTTTTGTATTTTGTTATTACAACATCCTCATCTTCTACACTATGGGTCAAGTTACCCCCTGCTTTCTCAGGTGGGTTGTGGTGTATTAAGAATATGGCTCCCACAACCAGACAGCTCAGACCGACGAGTACTCCTGTAAAGCCCCACCCCTTCCCGGAAAATACATCACCAGATAGAGACCAACCCACACTTTCACTTCTAACGAATCTTCGTTAGAGAGGTAACCTCCGAACCTTATTGGTATTCGGTTCTTCTCCTAACTCTGTGATTTTTCGACAGTGTCAGTGTGTCTTACCCTCCCGCAATGTGTTATATGAACCCAGGTAGCACTTTCAGCTATTCTCACCGCAAAGGCTGTCACCAGGAGCATGGTATGGCCCCTCCCACTGTGACTGCTTCCAGTTCTATTTCTTTAGTGATTGGACCCAGACCCAGTCTCCTGGCAGAATCTTGTGTGTAATCTCCTTCTGTAGTTCTCCTGTTGGGCATAAAATCTCAGACATACGGGTGTGGTTACTGAACAGTTTCCTCATGTGTTCTGCTAGTATTTTCTGTCTCTACAAAACAGTGTTCCGGCCTTCCTAATTCTGGCATTCTATATGGTCTTCCAAATACTTTCTCAAATGGGGATAACCCATCTTTATCGGGGGTTATTCTTATAGTCATTAACACAATAGGTAAACACTGTATCCAATTTTTTACCTGTACTCATGTGCGTTTTTCTAAGCCTGCTTTCTGTCTACTATTATTCTGTGCACAAATAACACAATGTGAACATTAAAACATTTAAAAAAAGTTAGTTATTCCGTATGCTACAAAGTGTTATCTAATTATCTCTACCATACCATCCCTCCGGTTGATACGTGGCTCTGCCATTGTATCAAAACAGCAGCGTATCTAAACAATAATTTCGGCAGTATGGGTAACTTATTAAAAGGTCTGAATAAAAATTCAGCATAATGCCACAGCATTTCCTAAACTTTACTGCTGTCACGTCTACTCCCGCTTACCTGGCAACCCTCATTACGCATGCCTGCGCCCCATCATGAGGCAAACCTGGACTCCATCACTACCCTCATTACTTCCCTTTAATCTAGGAACTCCCTAACATCACTCCACTGGCAGTATTGGTTCAGTTTTCAAGTCCAGACATTTCTCTTGATTTGTAACTCTCCATGTTCATTATTATTAAACTCACCATCTGCACCTGCATCCTGACTCCTTGCGTCTGGTTACATAATACTGCATCAGAAATTATGGAAGAATACACCATCTTCCAGACGTTCGAGAAACAGGGTCATCTACTACACCAACACTGCAACCAGCTGAGTCTACTGGATATAACCATGAAGGAGGTCCTCCACGTTCTCCACCGCCTCGACTCCACCAGCGAGGTTCTCCATACCTCTGACGGAGGGCCTCTTACCTTCGGTCGTCAAAGTGAGCCAGTCCCCCAGCCGTCCGACCAGGTCAGCGATGCCCGACTTATGACGGTACTCCTTCGAAATGCAGTGGCTTCCTACTCCAGTGCTCCCTCTATTTCTCCTACCAGACGGCAGCCCCCACCAAGATTGCCATGGTCATTTCCCAGCTGACCGGACAGGCGTTGGAGTGGGCTACCTCCGTCTGGGAGAGAGGAGCGGATGAGTTGGGTTCCTATGAGCGGTTCATGGCTCTGTTCAGGGCCATCCTCCAGAGAGCAGAGAGGGAGATTAGCAACTTTTTGAACACCAGCAGGGTGCCCAGACTGATGTGGAGCACGCCCTACCTTTCGGACTGTGGCAGCCTCCAGCAGATATAATGAGCTGGCGTTCCGCACTCTATTCCGCAGTGGACTGCGCGAGGAGATCCAGATGGAGTTGGCATGTCAAAGATGACAACCTATCCTTGGATGCTCTCATCTCGATGGCCATCCATGCGTATAACCTTCTTTGGGAGCGTCGGTGTCCACCTCGCCACTTGCCTCGCTCCTATGACATCCTGTGGCAGAACCCATGGAGGTGGGGGCCACGCACCTCTCTGGTTGCCGGAGAGAGCTGGGGCTCTGTCCCTATTGCAGCCAAGAGGGACACCAGCTTCAGCGGTGCCCGGTGCGTCCAAACCCGGGGTCCTCTAGAGCAGAGCGGCGGCCCTGTGGCCTTCCGTCCTTAGGGTATTCCATCATCTCTTTCCACCAAACACTTTCTGGGTTCAATTTCACTGGCTGGCTTTCCCTCATCTGTCTCTATAGCTCTACTGGATTCCGGTGCCGCTGGGAACTTCATCAACCAGGCTCCTGACTCCTCCCTGAACACAACTTCTTACAAACTCTCCTCTCTTTTTCCTGTCCAAGCTCTGGATATGCAACCATTGGTATCCAGCATATTTACTCATGTCACAGCACCACTCACCCTCACAGTGGGACACAAGCACCAGGAAAGCCTTCCCTTCTTCATCATCGCACCCATACACAAAGTCATCCTCTAGCCACCCACCATCTCCTGGTCAGAGAGGAGGATTACCGCCCGGGGACCAGGATGTCGGAAGACCTGCTTTCCCACACCCTGTGGTTCCACGTCGGTGGAGGGTCCTGTGAGTGTCCACCAGCCCATCAATCAGTCCTTCCGTATCTCTGGCCCGTGTTTTGGGACGTAGATGTGGACATCCGCCAGGCTCTGGAGAGGGAAGCCGCTACTGCCACCTGCCCTCCGGAGTGCATCTACGTCACCAAGGGGATCAGAGATTGGTTGCTGACCTGGGCACACACATCCCTCGCTGCTGGACATCCAGGTATCACCCGCACCGCTCAATCTTAGAAATACCGGTGTCCCACTTTGGCGCAGGACATTGCACAACTTGCCAACTCATGTTCAGTATGTACTAAATCTCCCCGGCATGCTCCAGCAGGTAAACTCTTTCCACTTCCCGTGGCTCAGCGTCCCTGGTCTCATCTGTCCATTGATTTTGTCACTGATTTCCCCTCTGATGGTTTCACCACCATTTTGGTGGTTGTGGACATATTCTCAAAATCATGGCGTTTCATCCTTCTGTCTGGTCTCCCTACCGCTCTCCAGGTTGCTGAGGCACTGTTCCAGCAGGTCTTCCAGCACTTCCGGGGGATATCGTCTCCGATCGTGGCTCGCAATTCACATCACGTGACTGAAGGCTTTCATGAAGAAGCAGGGGGTCATGGTCAGCCTCACCTCCGGGTACCATTCTCAATCTAACGGGCAGGTGGAGAGGATGACCCAGGAGCTGGGGAGGTTCCTGAGGGGTCACTGCCAGGACCGGCAGGGGGAGCGTGCCCGATTCTTTCCTTGGGCTGAATATGCCCAGAATTCATTGCGACACTCCACCGAGCTGACTCCCTTCCAGTGTGTTCTGGGTTATCAACCGGCCCTGGCTCTGAGGAATCCGAGCCAGACCAACACTCCTACGGTGGATGAGTGGTTTAGACGTGCAGAAGAGGTATGGAACGATGCCCACCTGAGACTCCAGCGCACCATCCGCCGTCAGAAAGAGCAGGTGGATTGCCACCGCAGTGAGGCTCCCATGTTCCATCCTGGCGATCACATCTGGCTCTCTACCAGGAACCTCCCACTCTGCCTGCCCTGTAAGAAGCTGAGTCCCCGGTTTGTGGGGCTGTTCAAGGTACTCCAGAGGGTCAACGAGGTAGATTACAACTCCCCACTAACTATACGATCTCACCATCTTTTCATGTTTCCCTTCTCAGGCCGGTGGTTCCCGGTCCCCTGGCTGATGCCATCCCCCAACACCCCTCCGCCTCCCTTGAACACACTGAGGGGAGCCCCGCCTATGCCGTCAGATCACTCCTGGATGTCGTGTGAGTCGGCTCCAGTACCTGGTGGACTGGGAGGGGTATGGTCCAGAGGAGTGGTGCTGGGTTCCGGTGTACGACATTCTAGATCCCAACATCATCTGAGAATTCCACCTTCGCCATCCGGCCCGCTCCTCGACGGCTTCGTCCTGCGGCTCGAGTTGCGTGTCGGGGGTGGGGGCAACCCATCATTACACACACCTGGCAACCCTCTTTATGCACACCTGCGCCCCTTCATGAGGCACACCTGGAAACCATCACTACCCTGATTACTCCCCCTTTATCTAGCACTCCCTCGCATCACTCTTCAGGCAGCATTGGTTCAGTTTTCATGTCCAGACGTTTTGCTTCCTGACTCACATGTGTCGATGTTACAACTGCGGCAAAGTTGATATGCTTCAGTTTGCTGCCATATGACTGGTTTCACATTTGTCTCCAGCGTTAAGGTAAAACAGATCTAAAACATGTGTAATTTATATTTACAATTCCCTTATCCAAATGTATTACTCATTTACCTAACTCTTATCAATAGCTCTTATCAAGTTGTAAATGGCAGTGAATGGTGTTATTTTTATCTGTAAAAATAAAGTAGATGCTTTTTCCACTAGGAAACAGTAGGTTAGCTAAACCTTATTCATGGTTTCCTTGCACGTAAAGGTAGTGGAATGTTGAGGGAATTAAGTCAAGGTCAGAACAAAGTGTATCTGTAGCCATACCTCTGCCACACCCTCATTTATTTATTTGATCTCCACCCCAAATGAAAAGCGGGAGAATAGCATGCTATTCTCATGCTTAAGTTCAAGGTCAGAATACTCAGAGAAAAGTGTATAAAAAGAGAATTGCATTCCATTTATGCACGCTTAACTCGTGTCAATCGGTCCCTTGAGGTGTAGATTTAAAAAATGAAGGCGTGGCAGAGGTGTGTTTACAGACATATTCTGACCTTGACTTAATTCCTTCATAATTCCACCTTTACACGCGATGAAATTATTAATAAGTTTGAGAAATCTACTTTATTCTTTCATATAGAAATAACACAATTCTAAATGCATGGTAATTTACAAATTGATAAGAGCTAAGCTGTTTGGAAAGGGGATTGTAAATATAAATGACAGTTGTTTTAGATCTATTTTTACCTTATGATCGCTGGAGACATGAAACCAGTCACACTGCACTAGAGACAGCCAACTGAAGCATATCAACATATCACCTTTTCCACAGTGAAGTTTATGAAATGCTGGCCTTACAGCTTGCAGGGATAAAATCTGGAGACCCAAGCTATAGTAGCCAAGCGCAAATGACAGTGTGGTGCTAAACCTGCCGAGTTGATTTAGGATTTCTCGAATGTTTTAATTATATACCCCGGCTTTTCACTGTGATTTTACAATTTGTATCATGTTAAATATTAGCCACTATCGGCAGCCACCATCAGTTATACCCACATACGCTTATAACTGTCAATTTAATGTTCGTTTCTTTACATTTTAAATCATTCAATTACATCATTAGTCTACCTTTCTTTCCTCTGTCACGTTCATATGGTTGTTCCTGAGGATCACTAGAAATATCGGATCATATTAGGAAAAACATATTACAAGTTGTGGAATAATTTGGGACGTGTAGCCTATTTGAATCATTATGGAACGCAGATCATTTGTAGCAGTTTAAACCTGGACCCTGGTGTACGGTTCACAACGACTGGACCGTTGTCATCACAGTTCCATGATTAGTGATAATTATTAGGTTAGATTTATAGACTAATATATAGACTACTGTTCAACCCCTATTGTACACTTTTCTCACCTTCCATTATTTAATCGATTGAATAATTGAATATGGCAAGTTTCACCAATATATTTTGTGTGTAAAGGCTCTCCAAATCATTTTTTTTGTTTTATTATTCATAAATACTTTCCTAACCCTAAATAATATACAAGATGAGTATTTTTTTATTTAGTAATTGGTGCTGAAAAAGAGACAAACATACACTGAGTGTACAAAACATTACAAACACCTTTCTAATATTGAGTTGCACCGCCTTTTGCCCTCAGAACATCCTCAATTTGTTGGGGCATGGAATCTACAAGGTGTCGGAAGCGTTCCACAGGGATGCTGGCCCTTGTCGACTCCAATGCGTCTCACAATTGTGTCAAGTTGGCTGGATGTCCTTTGGGTGGTGGACCATTTTTGATACACACAGGAAACTGTTGAGCATGAAAAACCCAGCGGCGTTGCAGTTCTTGACATACTCAAACCGGTGCGCCTGGCACTTAAATATTTTGTCTTGCCCATTCACCCTCTGAATGGCACACATATAAACTCAGCAAAAAAAGAAACACCCTCTCACTGTCAACTGCAGTTTTATTTTCAGCAAACTTAACATGTGTAAATATTAGTATGAACATAACAAGATTCCACAACTGAGACATAAACTGAACACGTTCTACAGACATGTGACGAACAGAAATTGAATAATGTGTCCCTGAACAAAGGGGGTGGGGGTCAAAATCAAAAGTAACAGTCAGTATCTGGTGTGGCCACCAGCTGCATTAAGTACTGCAGTGCTTCTCCTCCTCATGGACTGCACCAGATTTGCCAGTTCTTGCTGTGAGGTGTTAACCCACTCTTCCACCAAGGCACTGGCAGGTTCCCGGAATATTTCTAGGGGGAATGGCCCTAGCCCTCACCCTCCGATCCAACAGGTTCCAGATGTGCTCAATGGGATTGAAATCCGGGCTCTTCGCTGGACATGGCAGAACACTGACATTCCTGTCCTGCAGGAAATCACGCACAGAATGAGCAGTATGGCTGGCGGCATTGTCATGGTGAAGGGTCATGTCAGGATGAGCCTGCAGGAAGGGTACCACATGAGGGAGGAGGATGTCTTCCCTGTAACACACAGCTTTGAGATTGCCTGCAATGACAGTAAGCTCAGTCCAAGGATGCTGTGACACACCGCCCCAGTCCATGACGGACCCTCCACCTCCAAATCGATCCCGCTCCAGAGTACAGGCCTCTGTGTAATGCTCATTCCTTCGACAATAAACGCGAATCCGACCATAACCCCTGATGAGACAAAACTGTGACTCGTCACTGAAGAGCATTTCTTGCCAATCCTGTCTGGTCCAGCGACGGTGGATTTGTGCCCTTAGGCAACTTTGTTGCCGGTGATGTCTGGTGAGGACCTGCCTTACAAGCCCTCAGTCCAGCCTCTCTCAGCCTATTGTGGACAGTCTGAGCACTGATGGAGGGATTGTTGGTTCCTGGTGTAACTCGGGCAGTTGTTGTTGCAATCCTGTACCTGTCCCGCAGGTGTGATGTTCGGATGTACCGATCCTGTGCAGGTGTTGTTACACGCGATCTGCCACTGCGAGGATGATCAGCTGTCCATCCTGTCTCCCTGTCGCGCTGTCTTAGGCGTCTCACAGTACGGACATTGCAATGTATTGCCCTTGCCACATCTGCAGCCCTCATGCCTCCTTGCAGCATGCCTAAGGCACGTTCAGAGTCAGTAGAAAGGCCTCTTTAGTGTCCTAAGTTTTCATAACTGTGACCTTAATTGCCTACCGTCTGTAAGCTGTTAGTGTCTTAACGACTGTTCCACAGGTGCATTTTTTTTGCTGAGTTTACAATCTATGTTTCAATTGTCTCAAGTCTTAAAAATCATTCTTTAACCTGTCTCCTCCCCTTTTAATAGGTGACATCAATAAGGAATCACAGCTTCCACCTGGATTCACCTGGTCAGTCTCTACAGTATGTCATGGAAAGATGTTTCCTAATGTTTTGTACACTAAGAGTATATGTATTTACATGGCTTTCTTTCATTGATCCGTAATATATTATTATTATGTATTTATTATTTATAAGTCTTTCAAGAAAATGTATTTTAAATGTCCACCAAATTTAAAGAGTGGGTTTAGATAAATGTACTGAATGAAAACTACAGAGAAAATATTTTGGCCAGGAACTTGGTTGAATTAGTTTAATTAAATTTATACAGCGCTCGCAAGGGAACCTGCGTAAGGTAAGTCTGAATACCAACTACTGAGATGTCACACCCTGATCTGTCTCACCCGTTCTTGTGATTTTCTCCACCTCCTCCAGGTGTCGCTTATTTTCCCCAGGTTATTTATCCCTGTGTTTCCTGTCTCTCTGTGCCAGTTCATCTTGTATGTTTGTCAAGTTAACCACTCCTTTTTCTCTTCTCTTTGCTTTCCTTTTTCTCTTCTCTTCTCTTTGTTTTCTGGACTCCATTCCCACCTGCCTGACCATTCTGCCTGCACTGACCTCGAGCCTGCCTGCCCTTCGGTACCTACTGGACTCTGAACTGGTTTTGACCTTTTGCCTGTACACGACCATTCTCTTGCCTACCCCTTTTTGGATTAATAAACATCTAAGACTACAACCATCTGCCTCATGTGTCTGCATCTGGGTCTCGCCTTGTTCCCTTAATTGAGAAGTGCATAGGAAAGGCATGCATAGGTAGACATACATTTCCTGAGTGTGAATTGGGCTCATGTTAAAAAAATAAATAATGTATAAATGAACATGCACAATGTAATCATATGTCAAATATGTAAGTTGAAAGCACTGTTTTCGTGTGTGGGTGTCTCTGACCTTGCCAACAGACTAAGACCTGCGAAAGGATCAGTGGTTCACCAATCAGGGCCTTGATGGGCTCTGCAACAGTAACAAGGGGCAATATGTAATGAAACTTGTTTTTTGGGCTGAGAAGGTTTCTTTGAGATCATCAGGCGACGTCCCAAAAAATAGACAACTAGACAAAAATCTCCAGGGGATCATGACAGAATGTCCTGTGTTTTTAAACATCGTTGGACACAGGAATGTTCCTGCAACGTTCCAACATTCTTGAACATTAATATCTTAATATTATGAGAACATGGCAACCATGTTCTATGTATGTTTTGTGTGACGTTGATGGAATATTCTCCTAACCCTCAGAAAAATGGACATACGAGTGTTCTTGCAATGTCTCATGAAATGAGTCTAGTACATTAATATTGTATTTTCGGAGAACATGGTAACCACATTCTGGGTATGTTCTGTTTGACATTTAGGGAATGTTCCCCCAACTCTAATGCCAAAACATGCTAAAAAGGTTCTCAGAAGGTTTTTGCCAACATTGTAAAATAGAATGTTGCCTTAACTAACAGAAAACTGGATACTCATTAGAGGAACATTACGGGAAACATTACAAAAATGTTCTCTCTCCCTAGAATTGATAGCTGGGTAGTTTATAGTACTATTTTAACAAGCGTTGCTGACTTCAGACGCTACAGGCATTTTGGTGAGAAGACCGATTTTCGGGATGTCTCATGGTCTGACTGTGGATGCGGAAGGCCGACAGTTATAGGCGGATACTTCGGATTTAGATGCAGGCCATGCAAAAAAACTGATATCTCTATCTTAAACTGATGTCTCTATCTAAAACTGATATCTCTATCTAAAACTGATATCTCTATCTAAAACTGATATCTGTATTTTGATGGGGATTTATTTTATTATGCTGCACGGGCGCATCAATAGACTCTTAAAGAATATAACAAGCATGTAAAATGGATTTGTCATCCATCCCCATGGGGAAAGCAAATAACTCGCAAACAAAATAAATACATGGTTATTGACCTTCATAAATTAGGCAATGGGTACAAAACAATAAATATATATACACTACCGGTCAAAAGTTATAGGACACCTACTCATTCTAGGGTTTTTTTTTATTTTTACTATTTTCTACATTGTAGAATAATAGTGAAGACATCCAAACTATGAAATAACACATATGGAATCGTGTAGTAACCACAAAAGTGTTAAACAAATCTAAATACATTTCATTTTTGAGATTATTCAAATAGCCAAACTTTGCCTTGATGACAGCTTTGCACACTCTTGGTATTCTCTCAACCAGCTGCACCTGGAATGCTTTTCCAACAATCTTGAAGGAGTTCCCACATATGCTGAGCACTTTCTGGCTGCTTTTCCTGCATTCTGCAGTCCAACTCATCCCAAACCATCTCAATTTGGTTGAGGTCAGGGAATTGTGGAGGCCAGGTCATCTGATGCAGCACTTCATCACTCTCCTACTTGGTCAAATAGCCCTTACACAGCCTGGAGGTGTGTTGGGTCATTGTCCTTTTGAAAAACAAATGATAGTCCCACTAAGCACAAACCAGATGGAATGGCGTATTGCTGCAGAAGTGTGTCTTGAATTCTAAGTAAATCACAGACAGTGTCACCAGCAAAGCACCCCCACACCATAACACCTCCTCCTCCATGCTTTACGGTGGGAAATATACACATGCGGAGATCATCCGTTCACCTACAACACGTTTCACAATGACACAGCGGTTGGAACCAGAAATCTCCAATTTGGACTCCAGAACAAAGGACAAATTTCCACCAGTCTAATGTCCATTGCTCATTGCTCGTGTTTCTTGGCCGAAGCAAGACTCTTCTTATTATTGGTGTCCTTTAGTAGCAGTTTCTTTGCAGTAATTCGACCATGAAGGCCTGATTCACACAGTCTCCTCTGAAAAGATGTTGAGATGTGTCTGTTGCTTGAACTCTGTGAAGCATTTCTTTGGGCTGCAATTTCTGAGGCTGGTAATCCTCTGCAGCAGAGTTAACTCTGGATCTTCAATTCCTGTGGCGGTCCTCATGAGAGCCAGTTCCATCATAGAGCTTGGTGGTTTTTACGACTGCACTTGAAGAAACTTTCAAAGTTCTTGAAATTATTCATATTGACTGACCTTCATGTCTTAAAATAACGATGGACTGGTGTTTCTCTTTGCTTGTTTGAGCTGTTCTTGCCATAATGTGGACTTGGTCTTTTACCAAATATTTTTCTCATTTACAACTGCGACCTGGCCAAGATAAAGCAAAGCAGTGCGACTAAAACAACAACACAGAGTTACACATGGGATAAACAAACGTACAGCCAATAACACAATAGAAAAATATGTATACCGTGTGTGCAAATGAGGTAAGGAGGTAAGGCAATAAATAGGCCAATAGTGGCAAAGTAATTACAATTGAGCAATTTACACTGGAGTGATACATGTGCAGATGAGGATGTGCAAGTAGAAATACTGGTGTGCAAAAGAGCAGAAAAACACATATGGATTTGAGGTAGGTAGTTGGTTGGATGGGCTATTTACAGATGGCTATTTACACAGCTTCAGCGATCGGTAAGCTGCTCTGACAGCTGACGCTTAAAGTAAGTGAGAGAGATATAAGTCTCCAACTTCAGTGATTTTTGCAATTCGTTCCAGTCATAGGCAGCAGAGAACTGGAAGGAAGGAGGCCAAAGTAGGTGTTTGCTTTGGGGATGACCAAGTGAAATATACCTGCTGGAGCGCGTGCTACAGGTGAGTGTTGCTATGGTGGCCAGTGAGCTGAGATAAGGTGGAGCTTTACCTAGCAAAGACATTTACTGCCTTTGTATAACCCCCCACCCCCCTACACCACCTTGTCACAACACAATTGATTGGCTCAAATGCATTAAGAAGGAAAGAAATTCCACAAATAACATTTGAAGAAGGCACACCTGTCAATTCAAATTACATTCCAGGTGACTACCTCATGAAGCTGGTTGAGAGAATGCCAAGAGCGTGCAAAGCTGTCATCAAGGCAAAGGGTGGCCATTTGAAGAATCTCAAATATAAAATATATTTTGATTTGAATAACATTTTTTGGTTACAACATGACTCCATATGTGTTATTTCATAGTTTTGATTTCTTCACTATTATTCTACAATGTAGAAAATAGTACAAATAAAGTCAAATCCTTGAATGAGTAGGTCATATGATTAAAGTTGCTAAGCTTGCTAGATAACCTATAACAAATGACAGAATATTTCCTATTTGGCAAAATCTATTTTTTGATTAGGCCTATACAGCACAGGAGGCTGCTAAGGGGAGGACCGATCATAGTAATGAAGTGAATGGAATGGTATCAAACACATGGAAACCATGCGTTTGAGTGCGATACCATTCAATTTATTCCATTGCAACCATTACTATGAGCCCGTCCTCCCCAATTAAGGTGCCACCAACCTCCTGTGTTATACAGTTAGCGAATCAGCTCATGAATAACGGGGAGCTGAAGAGAGGAAATTGTTTAAACATCAAGGTATCTTAACGGGGACCAACTCTGTTTAGTAAAAAAAATATCCATATCTACTCTCATACTGTTTGTTGATCACACATTCTTTACCGAAGCTCTCATATGGGCAGCAATACAAGATAGTGCAGAGAAGCGGGGGAAATGTTATATCTGTATTTTGTCATGTATAGGAAAAATATCCTAGGCCCTATATAAGACTATATGAGGCTACTCCGTGAGTCAATAGATAAATAATACACTTGATTTAGGCTACATTTCCCATGTTAAATGTTTCTTACCAGTGATAGATTAGCAAACTAATAAATAAGCTACCACATCTGCTTGTCTAGCCAGAGATCAATTAACCAAACATACAGACCGAGATTTAGTGAAACAAAATCACATTGATTGATTATCAGACAAGTCACAGTCTTTTGGTCAGGAGTAGGACCATACTGGTCTCAGAGCATTTCATATTATTCTGTACGTAAATCCGAGACACTCCATTTAGTATGATGTGTTCCGTTTCGTATGGTATGTATTAATATGTGGATGTCCATCACCCATTTCACATGATAAGTTGTGAATCTACAGGAGTCCCAGGCCTACCTGGACATGGGCGATATGATCCTCCAAGGTGGCCGAGTAGATCAGGATGTATACGATATACACGACCACCCGACACCCAAGCATGTCCCAGAACACCTCGTTCACGAATGCCTGGAACACTGACGGAGCATTGGCTAATCCATTAGGCATCACCAAGTACTCGTAATGCCCAGACATTGTGCTGAAGGCTGTCTTCTATTCATCCCCCTCACGGATGCAGATCAGATTGTAGGCACTCCGTAGATCCAGTTTAGTAAAACACCAGGCCCCACAGAGCTGTCAATGAAGGCCAGTACCAACGGTAGAAGGTAGCGGTACTTGGTGGTGAAGGAGTTAACACCTCTGTTGTTGATACATGGACGTAGACCACCCTCCTTATTGGCCATGAAGAAGAAGCCTGCTGATGCAGGGGAGGTGGATGGACAGATAAAACCCTGTTGATAAGCCTCCTGGATGTACTCCTCTCTAGAACCTTGGTTTTAGCCACCGTCAGGGAATAGACGCAGTCTGCTAGCAGGTCGATGGTCGGGAGACACTGTGGCCCCGTCCGACGATACCCCCGGACAGGGCCAAACAGGCAGGATATAACCCCACCCACTTTGCCAAAGCACAGCCCCCACACCACTAGAGGGATATGTTCAACCACCAACTTACCATCCTGAGACAAGGCCGAGTATAGACCACAAAGATCTCCACCACGGTACAACCCGAGGGGGAGCGCCAACCCAGACAGGAAGATCAAGTCAGTGACTCAACCCTCTCAAGTGACGCACCCCTCCTAGGGACGGCATGGAAGAGCACCAGTAAGCTAGTGACTCAGCACCTGTAATAGGGTTAGAGGCAGAGAATCCCAGTGAGAGAGGGGAACCGGCCAGGCAGAGACAGCAAGGGCAGTTCGTTGCTCCAGTGCCTTTCCGTTCACCTTCACACTCCTGGGCCAGACTACACTCAATCATAGGACCTACTGAAGAGATGAGTCTTCAATAAAGACTTAAAGGTTGAGGTTTAGAAATTCTAGGGACAGTAAGGAGGCCTGCATCTTGTGACCGTAGCGTACATGTAGGTATGTACTGCAGGACCAAATCGGAAAGATAGGTACGAGCAAGCCCACAAACTGTTAGGGCCTACATAAAGCTGTCCCAAAGGCAGAGCTTTCTTTCCAGCACAATGGAGTGAATCCTTACCACCGCTGCACCTGGCTATCAGCGGAGCCTTATCTGGCAGTGAAACAATTAATTCAGCCTCGAAATTAAGAGGTGAAAATAGACCAAATTATTAGGGTGAGGCACATGGGCTACTAACAACAATGTCTCTACACAACATACACTTAGTATTACTTTCTTAGCTACGGTATACATATCTCCCTTGCATATTAGATCATTTATGCAGCAGCATACAAGACATTTTTGGACTCACCTTGGCTTGTGCTGTGCTCACTTAAACATGAAGTTGGCACGACGGTTTTGTCATCAAACTTTGTCATCAAAGTCTGGCATTCTCTGCATTTATGGTGGGAAAAAAAACACAGCAGCATTGAATAGGAGGCTACTGTTACTGATTGCTTTGCACTGCTTGCAGTTAGCCACTGATTCCTTCCAAATGACTCATTGTTAAATTTGCGATTTCCAACTTGTTGTGTAATGTTTATGTCCAATGGATGATGAGCACCGATACGTTTTATCAATAATTTCGCTTCATTATTTATCTTCATATGACATGGATTAGAAAGGATTTGCCAGTAGATTGTCGACTTGATTTATGATAATGACTGCTAGCTAAGACTTTGAAAGTCCAATCAAAGCTGTGATTTGATGTCATTCTGTGGCCGATGACCTTGAGCCTGCTTGGATGGGCACTTCTAATATAACTCTATGGCAGAACCCAAACATTTTCGAGCTCTAACCTTAGGCTTGTGGGTGATGTACTGTCCCATGAGTGACAGAAAACTGAGCCAATCAGGCGCAACGCTCTGTATTTTCTGCTGGCTTGCCCCACCACCACCACAGAAAGCACTGAGCTAGGCTGAAACACATGCATTTTGGAGCTGCCTTACTCAAGAAAGCAAAAAAGAGACCATGTTTGTATGTAGCTTTATTAACTCAATGACATTTTTTTGTTATATTGTTAGCAAACAAATTAGTATTAATTTGCCCCACTTGCTCTGAATGACTGGTTGCCACTGCTTGCAGTGATGGGCACTCTCGAATGTCTTAATCATAGTTTACCCCGAATTTCTCTGTTTCCTTTTTCTATTGTGTTAAATATTAGCCACTATCAGTATTGACCATCAGTAGGCCTGATAACAACACATCAAATAGGGGATGTTTATATTTGTCCCATTTCACACATGTACAAGTGTTTAACCTGTACAAGTGTGTGGTGTGAAATGGAAATATGTTTTTGCATATCCCCCTCCCCTAAAACACCCTCAGAGAGTGGGGTAACGGCCAGGGATAAGCCATAATTGACAGCGACCCTGGAGCAATTAGGATTAAGTGCCTTGCTCAAGGGCATAGTTGACTCTGAGATTCAAACTAGCAACCTTTTGGTTGCAGGCCAATGCTCCAATTTACTGTTAGGTCCCTTCAGTTGGTAACGCCTACATTATCATTCAATTGAATTACATTGTTTTGTTTGACTTCATTTGCTTCCTCTTTAAATGCCATCACGGCCATGTGGTTGTTGGTGAGGATCATTAGTAACAGTTGATAATAATACATAAATTACATTGTTATAGAGCGGAAAACGTAGCCGTAACAGTTTGAACCAGATGGTTAGTGCAGGCAAGTGCAGGCAATAGACGAGGGTATAGTGGCTGAATTACACTATTCTCCCTTTTATAATTATATGTACACTAATCTTCCAACATTACCATGAGTTGAAGATCTGAATATGGCAAGTTCCAGGATAAGTCAAACCACTGTATTTTTGATTCATCAATATATTTTGTTTGTAAAGGCTTTCCAAATCTGATTTTATACATGTATGATACTTTCATATCCCTAAATACTCTACAAGATCAGAGTATTTTTCAATCTACCAATTGGTGCTGAAATGAAGACGTATATGCATATGTTTAGATTTCTTCTTTCATTTGTCCATAATATTCTGAACCCGTTCTCTCATTATATTCTAGTGAGTCTGTCAACAAAACTCAAACTAAAAGGTACACCGTATTTAAAGGGATGGCTTAAGATACACGACATGACCAAAAGTATGTGGATACCTGCTTGTCGAACATCTCATTCCAAAATCATGGGCACTGATATGAGACTGGAGGCTGCTATAACAGCCTCCACTCTTCTGAGAAGGCTGTCCACTAGATGTTGGAACATTGCTGCGGGGACTTGCTTCCATTCAACCACAAGAGCAATTGTGAGGTCGGGCACTGATGTTGGGGCGATCAAGCCTGGCTCGCGCTCGATGTTCTAATTCACCCCCAAGGTGTTCGATGGGTTTGAGGTCAGGGCTCTGTGCAGGCCAGAGAAGTTCTTCAACACTGATCTCAACAAACCATTTCTGTATGGACCTCGCTTTGTGCACATGGGCATTGTCACGCTGAAACTAAGGGGCCTAGGCTGAACCATGAAAAACAGCACCAGACCATTATTCTTCCTCCACCAATCCTTAACAGTTGGCACTATGCATTCGGGCAGGTAGCGTTCTCCTGGCATCCCCCAAACCCAGATTAGTCCGTCGGAATGCCAGATGGCGAAGCGTGATTCATCACTCTAGAGAACGTGTTTCCACTGCTCCAGAGTCCAATGGCGGCTAGCTTTATACCACTCCAGCCGACACTTGGCATTGCGCATGGTGATCTTAGGCTTGTGAGGCTGCTCGGTCATAGAAACCCATTTAATAGAGCTCCCGACGAACAGTTCTTGTGCTGGCATTGTTTCCAGAGGCAGTTTGGAACTCGGTAGTGAGTGTTTCAACCGAGGACAGATGATTTTTACGCGTTACGCGCTTCAACACTCGGTGGTCCCGTTCTGTGAGCTTGTGTGGTCTTCCACTTCCCTGCTGAGCCGTTGTTGCTCCTAGATGTTTCCACTTCACAATAGCAGCACTTTCGGTTGACCGGGGCAGCTCTAGCAGGGAAGAAATTTGACGAATTGACGAATTGACTTCAGTAAGGCCATTCTACTGCCAATGTTTTTCTTTGGAGATTGCATGCCTGTGTGCTCGATCTAATGCACCTGTCAGCAACGGGTGTGGCTGAAATAGCCAAATCCACTAATTTGAAGGTGTGTCCACAGACTTTTCTATATACATATAGTGTAAATGTACTTAAAACCCTATTGAATAAAAACTCCTTGAAAACATTTGTTGGCCAGCAAGTGGGAGGGTTTTCAGTGGTTGAATTAAATATATAGCGCGCACAGTACAGTAGCTACACCTGCAGAGCACGTTATGCGACTGAATAAGGTTCGTCTGAATACCAACTACTGAGAAATGTGCAGGTCGGAAAGGCTTGCGAGGCGGAGGGGTAGGTTTCGGGACGAGAGCCAGACCCGGTCCCCCGGGGCCTCACTGAGGTGACAGTCTGCGCCAACTTTTGGAGCAGCACGGGCGCTGAAGGTGGACATGGGCAGCTATATCCGGCACCCCATAGTGCCTCAGGCACCCCATAGTGCCGGAATACGTGTGTAAACAGGGCCTCCGCAGTCTGTAGGGCCGTAGGGAGACCGGGCAAAGGGAGGAGATGACAGGACTTAGAAAAACGATCCACAACGACCAGGATCGTGGTGTTACCCTGTGAAGGAGGAAGACAGGAAATCTACCGACAGGTGTGACCACAGCCGTTGTGAAATGGGTAAGGGTTGTAACTTACCTCTGGGCAGGTGCCTAGGGGCCTTACACTGAGCGCACACCGAGCAGGAGGAAACATAAACCCTCACATCCTTAGCCAAAGTGGGCCACTGTCCGACCAATCCCAGGATGACCAGAGGAGGGTGACGTGTGGGCTCAATAGATCAGCCGATCGCGGACAGCAGACGGAACGTACAGATGCCCAGCTGGACACTGGAGGGGAG